>NW_017731766.1:471317-613088 GCF_001890085.2 Hipposideros armiger | reverse complement strand
AAACTTCTGTTCCAGCCAAAGCACAATCTAGCTCCATAATATCCTATCACCTTTTGAGTTCAACAATAAACGCATCAGCAAGAAGTGACTGAGAAGACCCAACCACTAATGAATAGGGAGAAGAAATGAAAGATCAACAGCTGAAAGTTTTTAAAAGGAGGACAGAGCTTCAGGCGAATAAAATTGCCTCTGTTTTTGGGGAAGTCCTTCGGAGACATAAGTGATCACCAACCGAAAGAGACTGGATGCTCATGAAGGGAAGAAAACTGCCAATATGGTTGATTCGAATGAGAAGATCCATTCACATGTCTCTGAATCTCCCCTCAGAGCCAGGACATGGATGTATTTCCTTAGGCCATCGTGGACTGTGTTCACGTCTGCCTGTCTTCCTCACCTAACTGTGAGGACTTCAGGGCTCAGACCAGGCACTTAGTACACATTTTCCTTTAATAAACATCCTTTTAGAACATTTCTGCTTTCACTGCCCTCATTTGAAAAAGTCCCCCTGATTTTTCTTTTGTCGGCACAGGAAGAAGATGGAAGAGAATGTGATGTTTAAGGTCCTCTATTAAGAGTCTATTTACATAGGAGCAATTTGTAAGTGGAAAATCCAATATAGACAAGGGAGACAAGGGTGATGATTACAGGGGTGGCTGAACAACTAACCAGAATGACACCAAGTTAGAATATAAGCAAGATCTAAGCAATCCCATAATTAGACCAGGAGCATAAGAAGAATTCTGAGAAGGGGATGGTGACTGTGGGCTGGAGCTTCACGTGGCGTTCAGCTGCCAGAGTCAAGTTTAGAAGAGAACATCCTACATAACAGTGGCTGAATTCATAGTGTGGGAAGCTGGGGGAGCTCTTACAGTAGAGCTGTCCCTTTCCTTTTATCTAAGAGCCCAAAGAGGGTCCTCGTTTCCTTCATCCAGCAGGGGGAGCCAGGTTGCCTGAACCGACCTTCTCTGCTCGTTGGCCACTGGATGATAGAGGGGGGAATATGGCGTCGTTAGAGAACGATGTACTTGCTTGCTGTATTTAAAAGCCCTGATGCTTCATAATCACTCATTTGTCAGAGAGCACCTACACTACTTGTTTGGTAACAATCAAGTGCAAGTGGTATCCAG
Source organism: Hipposideros armiger (assembly GCF_001890085.2). Taxonomy (NCBI): domain Eukaryota; kingdom Metazoa; phylum Chordata; class Mammalia; order Chiroptera; family Hipposideridae; genus Hipposideros; species Hipposideros armiger. Next base: position 611,961 of record NW_017731766.1, on the reverse strand, counting down.
GGATGAAGGAGGGCTATGGTGAGAGAAGAACAATAGTGGGTAATGAGTAATACTTAGTTAATTAAAAAGAGACTCAAAAATGTTTTAGAAAGACTAAGCAGATTCAGATGGTGCGTATTCTTTCAGCGGGTCTGAACTGAGCCTCTGATGAGAAGGCAATGGAGAATTTTGCTGACGTTTACTTTGGGCTACTTTGCTGAGAATTTTTTTTATGGCTTGTGTCACTCAACCCTCAAAACAACATTATACATGATAGACTATCATTGGACTCCCCTTTTTAAGACACAGAAATAATACACAGTGAAGTTACTGGAAACGGCCAATAAGTGCTGGAGCCAACACAACACCCCAGACTGCCTGAGTTCAGGGTCCAGATTTTTAGAGACGGTGTAGTGAGAGCTATCTCCTATTGTTCCAGGTAGTATGTTGGATGGTTTAAAAAATATCTTACTTAAACAGTTCCCTCCTCCCCCCAAACATTAAAACTGAAGAAAATTAAATGACTTGCCACATAGCTAGTAAGAAGTTGGGACAAGTCTGTTTATTTCAAAGCTATACTTCTGAACAGGAATGGGGGCGGGGCAGAGGGGAATCAAAGAATAGATTTTGACTCCTCCTTTCTAGAGCCCTACTGTCTTATAAAAGATACACAAAAACAGTGGAGAGAAAACAGCAAAAATTGAATTAAAATTCTGGTTCAACGCGTGAGGTTGGGCAGTTGACTGCCCTGGACCAGGAGGAATGGGGGACAATGGTAGGGCTATAGTGGCCTGAAAGCTCATAGAGACGTGGGCTTGGTTCTGGTGTTTGCAGAAAGATTTGTCAGTCTCTCATTTTAATCATCTCCCCATCTATCTGTTTCTTCTCTATGGATCTGGAAATAAACCTCTTGTCTATTTTCAGCTGAATGATGCCATGGAGACAGGCCTGGTGTCCAGGCAGCAGAGTTCTAAGCGATCTGTCCTGGAGAGCCTCCTGCCTCCTGGGCCAGGGGCAGTGCCGCCTCTGCTGCAGGGACCCAGCCTGTGCATGGTAGGAGGTGGCTGTGCTAATGTGAGGGCTGCAGAGGAAGGTCTCAGGCAGGGGAGTCAGAAATTGGAAAAAAAAAGGCTGCCAATTATTAACTTCTCACCTGAGGAGGCCCCTGCAACAAACACTGGCAGAGGGATATATTCAGTGCAGCTGTGTGTGGAAAGGTGCGCCAAAAAGATGACCAAGGACAGAAGGAGAAGGCATGTCTATTACATGGTTTCCTACATTTTTGAGTGTCATAGAGAAAACACCAATAGCTGCCTTGTGCTGAGTGTGTATGTACTATGTGCTAGGTGCTCTGCATACTTGATCTCTCTATAGGGATTCCTATTTGATAGGTGGGAGGAATGGATAATCTAAAGAGGTTAAAGTGAAGTCACCCATCTTTAAGGCCAGACGGGCCTAAATCCGAAGCCTATGCTTTTTGACCTAACACTCACCTGTCCTACAACTGCTCACAGAATCTGTGCCACAAATAAGGCACAACTGTGGGTCTTCTCCTCCCAGCCAGGAGCAGGTCTGTGTTGTGGCTTCTACGTCTATATGTGGGAGATGAGCAACAAGAGGTGGCAGCGATGCACACAGATCGGATCTTCTTGCAAACACAGTGGTCAAGGATCTCCTTGGCCAGCTGGGTGACGCTGCTATTCTTGATCTCCACGGTCTTTGGTCCAAGCTGTGGGTGACAGACATCTGCAGTGGAGCTTCCACAGAACAGCCATGGGATGATTTGAGATTGCTCCTAATTGCACTTGATTCTGATTAACAGACATTATGTAAGCTTGGATAAATCACTTTCTGTTTGAACCAACCAGAGTGGAATATGTGGTCTGCAAAAGTCCCTATGACTTATATGTCTCCATTTGGCAAGTGGGGAAACTGAGGCTCAGATGATGTGACTTAAGCATTTCTTCCTTCTGCCATATTCTGTTTGCACAGGGAAACACATTTCCTCATAAAATTCCTCTGTGCGTGAGGTTGATCTGTAAGAAACAGAAGCTCAGCCTGCTTGCACGGCTCTTCCCCTCGTTGAATGATATCATGTCGCACTATTTCAGGTAACATACGGAATTCTCTTTTTGACCTAACTTGAAAGGAGTAAGGATCCTTAAAAACACCGCAGACAAGAGGCAATATATGGAGCACTGAAATGAAGGCTACATGGATGTGTGATGTCTTTGCTAATTCAGCAGGCTTCTCCCTTTTTTTGGTAAGAGCCTCCTGCTTTTCCTTCAGAGAACTGTTATTCCTCCCTCCAATTGATTCTGATGGGACTGCATCCAAAGGGCTGGCATGTGACTTAGATTAGCCAGAGTACCAGTGCGGTCCACATGAGGACGCATGACCCAAGTGAGGTCAACCAGAGTCAGTTTTAGAGGCTTGTTTTGACTTCTGAGAGAGAAAGAGAGAGAGAGAGAGCGAGAGCGAGAGAGAGAGAGAGAGGGAGAGAGAGAGAGAGAGAGAGAGAGAGAGAGCGCTATTTCCATTGCATTCCATGTTTTCATAAGCATGGAGCTTAAAATTTCAAGGACCATCTCGCCACCATATAGCACAAGCCTATCTAAGACTGATTTAAAAAAAAAAAAAGAAAACAGCTGACAACTGAGAGAGAGGGGAGCCTGAAGGGGAGAAACATCTGGGGAAACAGAGCTAGAGAGATGGGGAGAGAGGGATTGATAGAAAAAGGCAGAATGAGACAAAAGGAAGATGAAGACAAAACCAGAGAAAGGGAAGTTACCTTAGGTACATACACATGCAGATCACATGGTACAGACACACAGGAACACAGCTAGGGAGCAAAACACACACAGGCGCACACACACAGATATATGCAGAGAGAGTCAGAGGGATGCGAAGACACTAACACTTGATTAGGTATCATTTGAATTGCTGTAGCCATCTGTGCCTAAGACAATCTCTGACTGGCCAACACTGCTTACGCCCATTGAGGTTGGAGTCCTGATGACCGAGAATCTGGTATTTCTGGCTCCATCTTGGTCACTCAGCCAGCCCTGGGATCTCACTCTATCTCAGATGCCTCAGTTCTCTCATCTTTAAAAAGGCAGCAATGACACCTGCTTTACCTACCTCCAGTGTTGTGAAAGCTGGTATAATAAGACTATGAAAGGGATTTAAAAGTAAAAAAAAACCAAAAAAACAGCTATCCTGAAAAAATTGTCACGGTAGGAGTTTGGTTGTTGATTTTAATGCTGCAGTTTTCACAGTGGACAGGGCTGGAGAAAAAGCAAATCCCCACAGACAATGCTTTTCGAGGTCTCAGAAAGCAGCTATTGAAAGGTGTCACACATTTCGGGGAGCTGGTGTGTCTAATGGGAGGGAGTTGCTTTGAACAAAGATGATTGTTACTTTTAAGGAAACCTTGAGGAAATGACCCAGAAAATTAGCACAACCACCTGCGACAGAGTGCTTCTTGCATCTTCATTTGCTTTCAGATGAAAAGAAAATGGGGGAAGAACACGTAATCCTGATCTTTCACATCCATGTTTTACTGATTTTGCAGAGTTCAATCTTTGGCTCTGACTTGATCCTCACACCTCTTGGGTGGGAGATGTTTTATTTGTGATCTGTTGGTTTTCTTTAGCTACAAAACTCCTGTCACTGTCTGGTGTGGTGAAAACAAGAAATGTGTGGTAGTTATGATAAAGAGCAAGCTGAAAGCTTCTGGGTGAAATCATCTCAAAAGTATTCGTTCGAAGAGAATATCTAATACGTCTAGAGCGCGGGACAATGACAATGACACGGATGTTTCCTGTCCTTTACCTCCTTTAGTGCTCCCATGTGGGGCAGGCATTGGACCATGACTTGTAGACGACAGAACGGAGGTGTAGAGAAAATAGGTGAGAAGCTCCCAAACCCAGCTGTGTATTAGCATCATGTAAAGTGCTTGTTTAAAACACAGATGCTCTGGCCAAAGCCCAGGTGATTCTGATGTGTGAGATGAAGCTTGAGAAACACGTTCACTAACTTAGCTAAGAGTCTACTGCCAGCTAATGCGACCAGCACTGAACCTAGGTCTGTCTGAATCCATATTCCATATTGTTTTTGTTTCATCATCTTGTTGATGATGAAGGTAACCGATACAAACAAACAAAACCCTTAGCACAGACATCCTTTGTGTTGCTCCCTACACTGAAAACATTCCATCAGGAGATAGGACACCACAAATCCGACTGAATGCACATTCTGGAAAAATGGATTTCCCTCTGGTGATGGTTTTGTCTATTTGAGACCTAACACGGGGCTAATTAAATGCTCACTGTCCTATGCCAGGTTTGCTGACTGACATGTGGCTGGTTATCTATGTGCTCATGAAATTAAGAGGACAAAACACATCCGCTAGAGTGTGGAAGGTCAGTCCACCTCAATAAAGGGTTTGTGGTGATGTGAAATTGAAAAAGAAATGATGTATTCTGAAGCTGTTTTTATCCCATTAACTTAAGTCAAGAAGAATAAAGGCAAATGCAGTTTCGAAGATTAGCCTCCCAATCTGATGGGCATTGAAAGGGCAGAGATGACTTTTCTCTACCACCTCTGCTGTCATTCCCCCTCCGCCTGGAACCATGGAATGGGAACATTCACAAATACTGAGAGTATACATGTACTTTCTGTGTTTTTCTATGACAGGACATATGTTTTCTGAACTCGGGGTCTCCAGAGCTACTGATGTTTAGGGAAGGACACTGTCCTGGCAGCTCCTCCACCAACTGTCTTCTTTGGGACAGATGCCAAAGAAATATGAGACCTGATGCCTCCTAACATCTAATTCAGAGCTGGTGGCAAACTTATTTTAACTCAGCGGAATCAGGTTTCTCCAACTGGTCCGTGTTATGCTTTGGGACATTTTCTCCAAGCAGTGTTGGCTTTCTGAGAGGACCAACATTAAGAAGAAAAATAAAAGGGAATTTGAACTAAAGAAAGCCTGGCGATAGCTTAAGCCCTTCTCAAAAGAGTAGGGGCTGTTTCTGGTTTACATCAACCACAAAAATCCTTTCTTCCCAAGGCATGGTGGGAGAAGAGGCATTTCCAGAGTGTTTATCTTTCCCATAGTGACAGCTACATCCTTAATATATAGGTAATCTTTCTGGTATGCACAGTGAACAGCGATTCAGGATTTTCCCAGCTATCTCAGATATTCTGAAACGAACACCGGCGGTTCACTTTGAAAGATCCCAGATGGTCTGTTTTTTTTAAGAGAAAAAGTAAATCTGAGTGCTCATCAGGGTCATAAGAAGTTTGCGGGAAAAGGGTAGGAGAGATGACTTTGAACCAGTTGCTTTTAAAAATAAAATTCCTAGTGTGAATGGGACCAGGGTGGGTGAGGCGAGTGTGGCATCATAACGAGGCTGCTTGTCTGAATAAACTGTGCCACCCGATTTTAGTCGTATGCCTCCATTATTTTCAGACATCTTAGCACTCCTGTGCTGAGAAATCCAGCTATACCAGCTGCAGAGTGGTCCTTTAAAACCAGCCCAGTGAACTTTCTAGATAGTCCACACCCCCTAAAAATGGGCACACCTCATTGGTACTGTCATGAACCCTCTCTCTTCACTCCCATGCACTCCCCTGGTTTCTCACTTTGTCCCAGCCCTAGGGGGTCTTTTCTTCCATCTCCAACCACCTAAGTTGTTAGGCAGGCTTGATTTTCCCAGGTTGCTCCTTTCTCCCCATACAACCTACACTTCTGACTTTTCCCACGCTAGGCCATTCTGGGGAAACACTTGGTTCACACCAACCCCAGCCTCTGGGACGCTTCCAGCTGGGTCTGCAGAGATTTTGTTGGTTTCCCTTTGTTCTTGCTGAGGTCTCTGTGAGAGGCATCATTTCACCACTCCATGTCCTGCCAGTTAACCAGATAACCAGATCTCCAACTCCATCTGACTAATTTGCATACAGCAAATGCCCATTAGAAATGAACATGAAATCAAAGTTAATGGTGATAGGTCTCTGATGATGGGATCCCAAATTACCAAATGCGTGACCATCTGTCAAGCACAGACCCTACTAACTCTGTCCCCTCATCTCCCTCATCCAGAGACGGAGATATTCAGAAGTCAATTCAGGCAAATACTCACTCTTTATTAATTTTTCAGGCCCTGGTTCTCATTCCTTTGTATTTTACACATCTGCCGAAATGGCCTGAGACAAGTGTGACTCTCTAAAGTGTCTTTTACATAGGTTACTGGCCGGCCTAAGCGTTCTCTTCAGTACCACTGTGTTTCCTGTTGGCTTTTCAAGTCGAAGGGGGAAAGTCCCTTAGATTTCTAGAATGAGGATCTGGGTCTCTAGCTTCACAGGACCAAAAGAATTAAACAGTACCAAAAAGGACAAAGACCAAGGGGGAGTTCTAACCCCCCTTTCATTCAATTCACAATCTCTTTGTTTCCTCTATTCTCCCCAGTTTTTTCTTAAATCCTTTCAGGACACCTCCTTGTCTTTGATGGTGAAGTGAGGTGTGTGTGTGTGTGTGTGTGTGTGTGTGTGTGTGTGTGTGTGTGTGTGTGTGTGTGTGTAGGAGGCGCGCCCTTGGAAGTAGAATGTGCAATCTATGATAGCTCTGAGGGCATTTGGTGAAAAAGAGAGTGGGACCGTGAAGCTGTGGGGAAATCAGCATTCTTTTTCTCTACCGGCTGGAAGCCGAATTAGTAAAACCTTGCTTGAGGGTAATCTGTTAATATTTATCAATCATATGTAAAATGTACATCCCTTCCTTTAGGAAACTATTTTTTTTTTAAATAATAAGAAATGTAGAAAAAGGATTTGTGCCCAAAGATCTGAATCTCAGCATCATTTATACCATAAAAAAACTCAGGGATTTGTTAGGTAAGTAATGAAATAGCCACACAATAGGGTTCTTTCTTTTCTTTCTTTCTTTCTTTCTTTCTTTCTTTCTTTCTTTCTTTCTTTCTTTCTTTCTTTCTTTCTTTCTTTCTTTCCTTCCTTCCTTCCTTCCTTCCTTCCTTCCTTCCTTCCTTCCTTCCTTCCTTCCTTCCTTCCTTTCTTTTTGTGTGAAATAAACATTTTTTAAAAATTAGTTTCAGCTGTATAACACAGTGCACTAGTTATACTTTTTACCCCTCAAAGTGACAACCCCCTCCCCCAATCCGCCGCCCCACTGCCCCCCATATCATACATATCTATTACAATTCCCTTGACTCCACTCCCACACTATACTCCACGTCCCATGACTATATATATATATTCAATTACAGTTGACATACAATATTATACAACATCAGCTTCAGGTGTACAGTGCAGTGATCAAGCCTCTACCCCATCCATGAAGTGGTCTCCCTAACAAGACATGTGACCATCTGACACGCTACAAAATCACAATGGAATTCTATCTTTAAAAATACTGTTCCTGAAGAATTTCTAATGATAGAGAAATGATTATGCTAAGTGAAAAAAACAGATATAAAACCATGTGTTTCTAATAGCAGTTCTGCCAAAAAAGGAAATACTGAAAAAAAAAACAACAAGAAACTCTGTATAAAAATGTTAATGGAATTTTGGGTGAATTTTTTCTTTCATTTTATATTTTCTGTATTTAAACACACACACACACGCACACACACACACACACATGCACACACACACACACACACACACACGCACACACACACACCTCCAAAACAATAACCACTAGGGAACAAAATAAGGAAAAATAAGGCTTAGGTGTTTTTTAGATCAAATGAAGGCAAACCTTCTGGGAGGGTCCCAGATGCAAACACAGAAGCTGACCCTGATGCAAGAAGCAAAAAGGGGTTGCTGGAAAGATACCTGAGGCTTATAGAAGTGGAGAGAAGCCTGAAGATAATGCTAGAAAAGGGCAGGTAGGCAACCTGGAATGTTCGGTGCAGCCTGAGCAAGAGTACACATGGAGGCCCATATACTGCATGTTTAAATATTCATACGTTGCCTATCAAAGTAACAAATTATTACATGAAATATGTAATATTTCATGCCCTTGACAAATACATCTGCAGAATAACTAAAAATAAACACAAAGCCACAGTGCCTTCCACTTAACTGTGGATAGCCTGCACATGCGCCCTGGGGATGCACAGACACAGCAGAAGAGCACAGAGAATTTCACCCTGACTGCTGGCCCCTCCCTCAGTCTTCTCTTCTGATGACTGAGGAAATCCGTAAGATAAGCTCCCACATTTTCTTCCCCTTTGAAGTGTCATGGGGGGGCTCTTTAGTCTCATGTTCAGCTGCTTGCCCACTGAAAACCCCTTTCTCTCTATTCTAGTTACTTCACAAACCACATGGTTCCTTTCACCCTACACAATTCAAGCATGGCAACCTCTGCCCACAAAGTTCCCCCAGCCACCCTCCCACCCCGGCCAGGCCCTGCTTGGGTTCCTCTTTCAGGTTTCTCAAAAGAACGTTTCATTCTTCTCTTCTCACCCACTCACAGACCTGAGGAAGGGCCTTGCCAGGGCACATATGGATACCCCAAACCAAGTCTATTCAAACCAGGGAGAAAAAATATCATGCTGTGGGGGGGGGGGGGGGGGGGGGGGGGGTACTACACAATCTCCTCTGCCAAAACAATAAACAATGGAAGAGGAATCCTCCAAGCAGATGCAAGATGGCCATGAAGAAAGTGAATGGATGCTGGGGAATCACCAAGAAAGCAGCAAGATTATCTATGAAACAGTCTACTTGTGCAAGAGAATGGCATGGCTGCAGCTACTCTCTGAGGAGTTTAATTTGATATCAGTGCAGCTGAAATGGTCCCAGTCTGCATCCAGGGCTATGATCTGAATGTTTGAGTCCTTCCAAAATACATATGTTGAAATCCTAACCTCCAAAGGTGATAGCTTTAGGAGGTGGGGGCCTTTGGGAGTTTCTTAGTTCACGAGGGCAGAGCCCTCATGAATCTGATTAGTGCCGTGTTAAGGAGACCCAGAGAGATCTCTGGCCCCTCTCGCCATATGAGGATGCAGCAGAGAGAAGGAGCTAAGAACCAGGGAAAGGGCCCTTCACACAAGGCACCTTGCTGGTGTCTAGATGAAGGACTCCCCAGCCTCCTGATCTGTAAGCAGTCCATTTCTGTCATTTCCAAGCTACCCCCATCTGTGGTAATTTGTTATAGCAGCTCGAACGGACTCAGACAATGCATACGATAAATTGGAGATGGGACCTCAAGTCAGGAACGCTCTCTACCTTGGAGTCAACGCTAGCGGCCGCCTCTGAGACCAGCAGTTATCTAAAACAATGACCCTCAGATCGCATTTGTGGGCTTAGACTCTCAGGAATTCCTTTCCGGTCTCTGTGGGTTCTGGAGAGACTGTCCTGCCCACCTTGTTGGACTGTATGGGATGCTGGGTGACCCAGTAGCTCTCTCCTTGCCCACAGCCAACGAATACAGTTGGGGGCATGGAGGCAGATGGCAGTTTGTGTCTGGAAGAACTACCCCAGGACTGAGGTGACAACAATGAGCCCCACTGTGTCTTGTGGCACTTGCTTATGAAGGATTAAATGGGTCCCTTTGGGAATATTTATGTCACACACACACAGAAGGCTGAGAGGACCTAGTAACACAGAATTTATGCATCAAAGTCCTTTCATATCAACTGATCTCAATGCTTGTATGTGAATAAATGTGGGGAGAGGGCTAGGGAAAGAACCCCTAACTTCATACCTTAACTTGTGAGTTTAAGGCCTAGCTTTTGGTTAAGTGCTTCTGAAAATCACCACTGAAGGTCTCTGGGATTAGGGATTATAAATTGTCTCCCACATGAGCCATTATTTCAAAAGCTCTAACTCAAGTGTGTAAATGCCTGTGCATCTAGGCTGAATGATTCATGGCCTCTAGTACTTATTTTCTCCTTGGAAGGTTGAAGCAATGATGATGTCTTATATCTTATTAATTTCTTCTGTCCTCTCATTCTTTCTTTGTCCTTCTATGCAAGGCTTCTCTTTCTTTTCCCTGTAGCTTCCCTCTTGTTCCAAATTTGCCAGCTTCTCAGACGTTGCCATTTCTGTCCTCAGCAGCAATTATTATTTGTCTTCTTCAGAACTGATACCTAGGTGACATTATCAACTCCTCCATCTTCCTCACATCCAGTCAGTGACAACTTGTCAGCTCTGTCAGTGTTGCCTGCATGGCATCTCCTACATTCATTTCTTACTATCACTGTCTGGCCTCCATTATTGCTCATTATTATCTCTATTAGGTCCAGAGGTGAAGAGTCTCCCTTTGAAAATTTCCTCTCTTTACTCAAGTCTGTATTCTATTAGAAAATTAATATAGTTATTGAACATGATTTAAAAACTTTCCAAGAAATTTCCCCAGTCTTAAGTATACATTTCAAATTCCTCAACTTGGTCAGTTAAGGCTGTTGCCCATCAGGTGCCTACCTTCTTTTCATCTTACTTCCTACAGCATTGTAGCTACACTGGTCCTGAAGACGTTATGCACATTTTTTCACCTGGCTATCATGGCTTCTGCTATTCAACGTGCCTGAAACGCTCTCCCTCTTGCTTAACCCTAGTGTATTCTTTATAGTCTGTCTCAAATCCGACCTCTGCTTTGGAACCTTTTATGGCTTCCCAATTCATGATATTTTCTTCTCCCCTAATCACCTGTAGGAACTTTCTTGCTCTATAGTTTTCTCATTCTAATTTAAGGCTAGCTAGCTGTCATGTTATTTCTCTATTAATAGAAATATCTTGTCTCCCAGTTAGATTAAACATTCCTTGAGGATATGAACATTCTCTTCTAGTTCTTTGATTTGAAACTCTACAACAATTACTGAAAAGAATCACAGCAACATTCATTGGGTGCTTACAATGTGTCTGGAACTATACTAAGAGTTTTATGTTCATGATCTCACTTGACTTTTTGCCATCACTGAATGAGGTAAGCGCTGTTAATCTTTTCCCTTTGCACATCAGGGAGCTGAAGCATAGAGAAGGAAAGTAACTTGTATGAGGTCACAAAACTTGGAAGTTGTAAAGTCAGTATTTGAACCTTGGTCTTTCTTGCAGCAGAGCCTAAGCTTATTAACCTGTTTTCTAATGAATACCCAGTTTTCACTCAGTGGGATACATCACAGTTTTTGAGGGTCAATCAAGTACAAAGCATTGTCCTTGAGATGATAACTACAAATAGCTAAAAGTGGCCAGAACCAGCCTACCCGAAATGGGCTATTTCCTGTGCAGGCACATGACATTCTCAGGTCACCCAAGGGAAACCAGCCAGCATAAAGGATTAACGATCACTGCAAAGTCCTTGCTACTCTTTTCATGGAGAGGTCAAGTCTAATTCTCCTCCCCAGGACTCTAAACTGGACTTAGTGAGTTGCTTGACTCACAGAATGGGGGCAGAAGAGAACAGTGCCAGTTTCCAGCCCAAGACCTTACGACACTGACAGCTTCTGCTTCCTCTCTCTCAGAACACACTGGGGGATTCCTGAGCCACTCTGAAACAAGTCCGACCAGTCTGCAAGCGCCATGCTGCAGAGCTCACAGGTAGATGGTCAAGTTGACTGTGCCAGCTGAGCCCAGGCTTCATGTTGACCTTACCAAAGGCACCAGACATATGAGTAGAGCCATCATGGGCCCTCTAGAACAGTCTGTCTGCCAGCAGAATACCAGTGAGTAACTTCAGCCAATGACATAGGAAGCAGGAGACCTGCCAGGTCAAGCGCTGCCTTAATTCCTAACCCATAAAATCATGAGATATAATAAAATAGCTGTTGCTTAAGGCACTACATTTTGAGATAAGCTGCATAGCAAATGGTAACTGGAAGTAACTAGAAGCAGGGACTGTTAATCAAAAACTGCTTTATGAGCCTACAGGGCCTTCTTCCCCACTCCCCCACTTTCTGTAGTAAATGTCTATGTCATTCTCCTCCCTGTCTGTAAACTGACTTCCTCTTTTTCTGTGTATATGGCAGAAACTGGTCAGAGCACAGCTCCCTCGTTTACAGATCCTTCCAGTTCAAGAGATGATGGAAATTCAATAGTATCTTTTGCTTTAATTCTAAATTTTCATGGGAGAGATTTTTAAATTTGGCTCAGCTTCAATTGGTTTTGAACCCCTGCTACAATCAACTATAGCTAAGGAGACGGGGTCATACAATACAGATATGGATTCCAGCATCCATATAGTACATGTGTGGCAGGGAGTAAAGTGGTTCTTAGGAAAATACTGTTATGCTTCACTTAAAAGCCTGCCTTCCTTATTTCTGGATTCTCAAATGCCTCTGTTGTCTTCTTCCAGCAGTGTATCAGCTTCCTCAAGTGCTTCACATGCTCATTAGCATGATATTGATCTCTTGAGTGACCTCCATTACCCAGTGTCCTCCAGGAGTTCTATGGGAAGCACAGGAAATTGCCACCCCAGGCATCCTCAGCCTCTTCCCTCTCCTTCCCTCAAAACATTCTCCCCAGGAGCAGTGATTGCAATGCTGGTCCAGAGGCAGAGTAACTAGCTGGTGAGGAAGGAGTCTGCCATATACACACACAGCGCATAATGCAACATTTTCCGGACATTACTCATTCATCACCACATTTTGGATTTGAGGCCATTTCCATCTACTACCGGTACAAATATTTACTTTATTTTTCTTTAAATAAATTGCTCTACTTAAAATATATATGAATTTATTTATAAAGTAAATATCAGGACTTCTGGGTTCTGGGTCAGCCTGTAAGGAGCTTGGAAATTACCACTTCATCCTAACAACTAAAAAACTGAACAGATTGAAACGTTATCAGCTCTTCTTAGATGTACAAGAGAAGTGAGAGCACAGGGCAAACTACTGCTCCATGACCGGAGAGAGAGAGACAGGTGAATACAGGGAGTCACAGATTCCCAGAACAGACACTCATGAGCAGAAACTGCCTGGGGAACCAGTGCCAGGGTAGAAAAAACAGAACTGTAATGGACAAACTCCTGTAGGCTCAGTGTGGACAACGCTGAGAGTTAAAAGCACCAGGGGAATCACATCATAGGAGGGAACCACCCCTTTGTGGGCTTTACCTCCTAGAGCTCCATTGGGATCTCACAGTAAATATCAGAGACAAGTCCCATCATGATTCCAGTAGGGGGAGGAGAAAATGAACTATTTAAAAATATACAAGAGTACTTTGTTCTTCTTCATGAGGCCTACCCTCAGGATAACTGGTCAACCAGAGCCTAACTTGCTCAAGTGTTATCAGAGTCTACCTGACCGGGGGAAAGGAAAATACCCAACCCCAGTCAGCCCTAGCCTTCCATGAGAGAGAAGGGAAATGTTCAACTTAGCCCCACTCTAGCACTCCCGTCCCAACTGAGAGGGGAGAAAAACTGAGCAACACATACGAAGTTCATAGTCCAGAGGCACAGGCTAACTACAAGACTGAGGCCAATTCATGAGACTATAAAATCCTTCCATTTTCTCTAGACTTTATCACCACATTACTAAAGGCCTATTTACTGCACTTCCTTTTACTCATTATGTCATATACAACCATCAAGAATATTACAAGGCATACTAAAAGGCAAAACAAAACAAAACACAATTTGAAAAGACAGAGCAAGTATCAGAACCAGATATGTCGGGCATATTGGAATTATAAGGCTGGGAATTTAAACAACTATGGTTCATATGATAAGGGCTTTAATAGATAAAGTAGAAAGCATGCAAGAACTACTGATGGACAATGTATGTAGAGAGATGGAAATCTTATGAAAGAAACAAAAGAAATGCTAGAACACAAAAACACTGCAACACCAATGAAACAACAAATAGAAAACAAATGCAAACATGGTAGGTATTAATCCAGCTATATCAATAATCTATTCGAATGTCAATAGTCTAAATGCATCAATTAAAAAATAGAGATTGTCAAAGTGGATCAAAAAACAAGACACAGTCATATGTTTTCTATAAAGAAACCCACTTTAAATATAAAGATGCAAAGAGACTAAAAGTAAATGGATGGAGAAAATATACCAGGCTAACGCTAATCAAAAGAGCATAGAGATAGCTCCATTAATTTCAAACAAAGCAGACTTCAAAGCAAGAAAAGTTATCAGGGATAAAGAAGGGCATTACATGATAATGAGAAACATTCTCCAAAAAGACTTAATTCTTAATGTGCATGCACCTAATAACAGATTGTCAAACTACATGAGGCAAAAACTGATGGAAACAGACATAATAGGGAAGTATTATACTAACCAAAAGAAAGCTGCATTATAAGACAAATACTACTTTAAGGTAGACAGAGTATTGATTAGTGATAAAGTAAATTACTATTAAGTGCTATGATGATCAAACTGTAATTGAAAAAAAGGGGCTATTTAAAAATACATACATACATACACACATATGTACACACATACATGAATTCATAAATGCTATGATGATAGGCTCAACTTACCAGGAAGACATAAGAATTATAAAATTATATGTATCAACTAAAATATTATATATGTATATCACATATGATGGAACTACATGGGCACATTGGTAGATCCATCATCATGGTAGAAAATTTCAATACATCTTCTCAATTTTAAGACAAGCAAATTGAAAATTAGTAGGATACAGAAATTTGAATACGTACATAGCAATCGTGATATGATACATTGCGGAGAGCTCTGCCTCTAACAACTACAAAATAATCATTTCTGTCCATCACATGAAACATCTAAAACCGGTTTACCTCTAGGCCATTAAGCAAATATCAGCAAATTTCAGAACACATGTATTATTAGGACACATCATATAACCACAGTACATTTAGAGATGTTTTTTAAAAAGATAAACCTAAAGAAATTACTAACACTAAAGGAAACTTGAAAAAAAACCGAAACCTAAATTGTTTGTGTTGAGATAAAACCTCATGATGGAAATAGAGAAATACAACTAAATGATAATTAAAATACTGAGTATATTGTGATATAGTCATACAAGGACAGTACACTGCAGTGTAATGGAAATTGACAAATTACTGCTACATGCCATCACATGGATGAATCTCACCAACATAACTTTGAGCAAAGAAGCCAAATACGAAAGTTGATCCAATCAGTGATTTCATCTTCATATGGATAAAAAAGAGGCAAAAGTAATGAGTGGAAATAGATGACTTACTTCCAGGGAGGGATAATGGTGGGGGATGTGCATGAAGGTGTGTCCTGAGATCCTGACCGTGATCTGCACAGTGGCCTGGATAATGGTTACCTGGAGACAATACCTCTCTTCCTATCATGCTCCTATGTTTATTTTGTAAACATCCCACAGCCGCACATTTATGGTTTGTGCATTTCTCTACGTGTGTTCTTTGATAAAAAGTTTCTTTAAAAATGCAAGCAAACTTATATAAAATATTGCAGGTGAATATGTATGTACTGAAATGTTTTTTTCTTTTTTTTTAATAAGTTAGATAATGGTATACCCAGAATTGAAAATAGCAGTTACCTCTGAGGAGCAGGAGAGGCTGGCATGGAACCTGGAAGGAATGTAAAATCTCGTTAGAGCTGGTGATCTTCTAGGCCAGGTTTCGGTGAACTTTTCCTGTCAGGAGACAAAAAGTAAATATTTTTGCTTTTTCAGGCCATACAGTCATTGCTGCAACTATTTATCTATGCCATTGTCACATGAAAGCGGCCATCAACAATATGTAAATAAGTGGGCTTGACTGTGTCTTAATAAAACAACTGGTGGACTGGATTTGGTCCCCAGGCCATGGGTTGCTAAACCCTGTTTTAAGTCTTCACAGAAGATCAAATGGCCTCATTCAGGGTTGTTCACAGTTGTTCTTTTATGCTTTATATTCGCCTTACTTGTATGGTTTTGTACATTCTAGAAAATGTCACCCACCAAACACGTGGGGTGGTATGCGGGGAACCAGTGTGACAATGCTTTTAAGATGGAACTGATATTTTATTGTTCAATTGAATACACCATGCAAATATGTTAGTGTCATTATTTCTTGGCTAACTGACCTTGAACAAATTATCTAACCTGTCTCCTCACCTAGTAAGATGAAGATAAAAATTATATCTGTTTTTCATAGCTGTTCGTGCAGACTGAAAGTAATAGTGCAAAGTGCATCCTAACACTAATTCACAGTGAGCACTCGCTGCTGCTACAACGACTATGGCTGTGACTGTTGCTACTGCTACAATAATATTGTTACTATTAACCTCTAGGATTCCATTTGGGGGAAAATGAAGAAGACAGACAAGGTGAACTCTAAAGCTACTTCTAGCTCAGTGTCACAGACACATAAGAGCTGAGTTAGGATTGACATGTTTGCCCAGTTGAGGTGACTTCATTTAGTGGGTAAACAGGAACAGTGATACTCTGCCTATATATGGGACTAAACAAATACAGTAAAACCTTGGATTGTGAGTAACTTGGTTTGCGAGTGTTCCCCAAGACGAGCAAATATTTCTAATACATTTTAATGTGGTAAATGAGTGATGTATTGCAATACAAGTAGTTTCCAGAACGAACTAGCTCTCAAACCAAGGTATTACTGTACTTCTAATTCCCTTGATGGCTGTTTGCTCCCACCAGTTGTTCAAACACGCATACAGCACCATTCACTTATGCCGGATATGAAGACAGTGCTTGCTGAATAACGTGCAGTGGTAGCCTCAACATCAGAAGTTTACAAACCCCAAACACGTTAAGGGTTTACTGTCGAACAAATACTGAAAAGAGGTCAGGAGGAGAACAATAAAGTGTAGGGATAAAAGAGGCCATGCAACCAAGATCTGAGTGTAGCTGCAAAACTGCGGTCCCTGAGTGGATTGGCTTCCTCGTAGACCTGGATTCTGCTACTTCCTAACTAGGTCACTGATGGAGTTGCTTAAAACTAGAGCCTCCGTTTCTTAATCTGTAAAGAGGAGGTGATAATGAAAGGTACCTCTTAATGTCAAACACGTATCAGTCACTTGGCTTCAAGCCTGCATGTAGTAAATGTTCAACAAAGGGCTTAAGGATCACTTAATCTCCTGATCTGAGAGTTCCTTTTAAATATGCAGGGCACAGGACATACTTTAAAATCTGCATATCTTTGAAAGGACCCCTTTTCCCCACAAGGAATCAAGAATGAAACAAGGTTGATTTGTCTGTGCTCTGTGCTTGATCAGTCTAAGGGTTTTATATATATTATCTCATTTAATCCTCACAAAATCCCGCTGAGATGGACATCAGCATCCCCTCTTACAGAAAGATAAGCTCACATAGAGAGAGGAAGGATAACTTATTCCAGGTCACACAGTTGGAGCTGAATCGAGGTCTCTCTGTGCTTTTTTTTTTCAGCTATCACATTGTCTTTTTTTTTTTACCAGAGCCCTATTATAGATTGGTGTATTATTGATTATTGTGCTTATAATTTGGGTATTGGCCTCTGACCTAA
The DNA here is from genome assembly GCF_001890085.2 of Hipposideros armiger. Classification (NCBI taxonomy): domain Eukaryota; kingdom Metazoa; phylum Chordata; class Mammalia; order Chiroptera; family Hipposideridae; genus Hipposideros; species Hipposideros armiger. The sequence continues at coordinate 594,528 of NW_017731766.1, read as the reverse complement.
GAGGCACTCTCATGCCAGGGGTCTGAGGTTACCACATTCCTCTCCTGGCCTAGAAGTTAGCTTTTGAGAATAAGAAGTCTGTCTATTTCCAGTTCCCTGATATGTGCAGACATCTTCTGGAGGAAATGGTCATCCATCTGTCTACTCAGGATAGACTTCTTAAAGAGGGCTACAGGAAGACTCTGTATATGTGTTCTGTAAAGCCGAGCCTTCATCTCCCCAGGGCCATTACAACTACATTTTTATATAAACCCAGCATGGAAACATTTTTTGATACTTCCCAAGAGCTGCAATTATCTATTCCCAATTGAAAAATTAAGTCCAACAATTTTACCCTTAAGGAGAACAAAAGAACTGAGAAATGGGGGAAAGTATTCATCAGTTGGAGGACCTTGAAGTCCTGGTAAAGAGCCCCCATTTGGGAAGGGGAGTCACAGTGGGACAGTAATTACCCCAGCGAGTGGACCGTCTCCCCAGGACAGACATGGCCTCAGAGTGTCTCGTACTCCAGCTTAACCAAATTTGAGAGAAAACCACTCTGCTCTGCACACACAGAATCAACAGGCTGTGATGACATCGGCTCACCAGCATTCCTGAGCTGTTTTTGTCTTTGTGACTACAGGTTGACTGACTCCTGTCAGCTACACAACTTGCTCAGTCCCACTTCTGACCATATGCAATTGTGTCGTTGGGGTCTATAACTCCTAACTGTAAACGTTGGTAGAAACAAATTGGTCTACAAAGATATCAAACCCACTGAATTCCTGAGTGATGTTCACATTCATCAACCTAATTAACTAGTAGTCCCTTCTCTACTGACCTGGTAAAGTCATCTAGTTTATATGTGAGTGAAAAAAAATAAGAAATGGAAACATGAATGCATGAAAGCAGAGGGACCTCTACTAACTGAGCAAGTACCCTGTGCCAGGGGCTACTGTAGGCATTTTATACACAGTATCTCATTTAGTTGTAAATATAAGACACTGGATGGCTTATTGAATGTCTTCAAGTCTCAGCGACCAGGTTCAAATGCACATACTTTTCACAGTTCCATGCTTCCTCCCCCATAAAGTTTACATTTTAATCCTCATACAGGCCTTTGAGGTAAGTACTATATTATTTCCATTTCACAGATGACAACATTGAGGTTCAGAAAAGTTGTCATGGCCCAAGATGACAGAATCTGTAGATGCAAAAACTAAGTCTCATTTAGGCATGTCTGACTCCAACAAATTACAAGTGTTAGCAATGGTACCTGGTTTTTGGTGTTTCTATTTTTTCAGTAAAATACTGTGTCCCACAGAGCCAAGTGACCACTGACTTGTAACTTCCGAATTCAAAGACTGGGACTGTATCAAATGAGTCATCCTTACTCACAGATAGAGGCGACAGTAGTCTCAAAAGTGTGCCCTGATTAGCCGCTCATCAAAACCTGTCTCCTCCTGTCTAATCAAGGGACTAGGAAGTTACCGACTTTCCACTCTGTCTTCTTCACAGTTTGGTTAAGGACTCCTGAGCAGTGGGATTCTACAACCGAGAAGAAAAAACACGGCAGAAAGTATTTTGCTTGCTAACTCATCACCACCTTTCAGAAGGCACAGCGATGCCTGGGGTGTGGAGAACAGGGTGCTGGGGAGGGACTGGGGGACCTGATGGGCAGTTCTCAGGCTGAGCCACCTGAACCAGGCAAATCCTATTCTGCTGCGCTACCCACCCACATGGGGGCGACTTATTTAAACTCTTGGGGGTGGTTAAGGTCCAGTAAGTTTGTGCGGGGGATGTGGTTGGCACAGATCCTGGTACCGAGTCCTAAGCACACTATACTTGTTCATTAGTTTATTGTTATAGCATCAGGCAGAGCAGGGGAGTTGAGGGGTGCCCACTTCCCTTAACCATTTCACTTTAGACTAATCTTGGTTCATTCATGGCACTGCCCCTTTCTCTTCTTTCTGAAAAGCGGAGGTGATGGGGGCCAGGGGCATGGAGAGGATACCCAGGGTCCTCTTGAGATGCTGCCTGGAGCTTTGGGCACAGCCATTCTGCAGACCAGGTGTTCCAGGCACCAAATCTTTTGCAGGTAGTTAGCAAATCAGAGCCGACAGCGGGAGGCTTGTCAGCCTGACATATGATAAACACCTCCTGCAATTTAGCGCTCTGCACAGGGAGGGTGCTAGCAGGATGAGTTAATTGCCACGCTATCAACGGAGCTGATGCTTCTAGCACACCTTGAAAACCTGCTAAGAACTGTCTAAGAACCTGGGGTGCTGGGGCAGCGGGAGGTTTTCAAGCCTGAAGAGAAAATTGGGTGGCGATTGTCAAAGAGGGGATTGGCTGGCGCTAATTCAAACTATATTAGCCAACTCTTGAAAACATGATTACCTACAAGCAGACAGGAAAAATTAAAAAGAAGAGGAATCAGAAGGAGCCCTAGAAATGATGTAATGAAAGCCTTTCATTTTACAGGTAGAAAGTGAGACAGGGCGTGAGGGGTGAGGTATGACTGAGAACTGGGAGTCAGTGACAAAGCCAGCACTGAACTGGTGATCCTTTCTGAATTCAGTTTTTTGGCAATTAATTGGTCCTGCTGTCCATGCCATTACTACTGTATTACCATTTTCTTCTGGAGTTCATGATGGGCAGCACAGTGTAGACTCTGGCAGATTCTGGTTTTGCCAATTATGAGTTCTGTCATCTCAGGCAAATTACTTAATCTGTCTGGGCCTCAGTTTCCTTAATTGTAAGACAGGTTAATATCAGTACCAAAGGATCAGGATGACAATTAAATGAGATAATGTGTGTTAAACGCTTGAAAGATTGTGAAGTTATCAATAAAGTACATCTATTATTATTATTATCACCATCATCATCATCATCTCCACATTATTGGCTTTGAATCTCTTGGTGATGGGTTTGCCTAGGACTTTCATAGTCACCAAGGACATGGAAGAAACATCAACTCCCTGATAACTGCCCCGGGAGTCCTCTTATATTTCTCAAACCCAGACTGAGGGGAAAAAGCTATATACAGAAAAAGAGCCCGGGACCAGTATTATAGAATTTGATTCTGGATGTGGCTGTGGATTAACTGTCCTTTTGATTCCTTTGAGCCTTCTTTTCTTACCTGTAAAACAGATAATAATGCTGATCCCAGTGTGTTATTGTGAGGATCAAATCAGATAATGCATTTGAAGTATTTTGTATAATCCATATAAATATAGGCTTTGATATTTTTTAGGCCCAGACTTTTGCGATGTCCTTCTCGCATGTCCTTTTGTTCTGCCACTTTGTCCGATGGATTTCGCCTTTAATGTCTCTCAAATCCAACCAGTGGTCTGCCTCCTCAGCCACCATCGTAGTACAAGTCCTTGTCGTTTTTCACACGGACATTTTCAGTAGACTCCCAATCCATCTCCTCGTGCCCAGTCTTATTCTTTTCCAACCCATTCTCCACCAAGCACATCAACACTTTACGGCTTAAAACCATTCAGTGGTTAATACTGAAAACCTTACAATGACCAGAAGGCTTATACAGCCTGGCCTTTGCCTCCCATATGGGTCTCGCCTGGTGACATGTACCTTCTCATTCAAGTGGCATGTTTCAAATGCTTGATAAAAACACGACTTTTCTGTATCGGAAAAACTCAGGCTTCTATCTCCTGTGCCTTTGCTGCTCACATAGAAAACATCACTTCTGACACTTCTAGTCACCAAATGTGTGGGGGTATTTTTTGTTTTGTTTTGTTTTTTTCTCCTATACCAAACAATGCTCTACTACCCCATCTGGGTGTCCTACAATTTAACTCAATGCTGACATTATTATGTGGAGATGACCTCAGGCCCCACAGGGTAAGGGCTCAGTCCTACAAGACCTGCACCCACCCTGCCCCCTTCAGGCACCAGCTTATCAGCTGTGCTCCTGTCTAACCAGCCACAAGTCGGAGGTTTCCACCATCCCCTCCTGGGTTTAATTTGCTAGGGCAGCTCCCAGAATTCAGAGAAACATTTTACTTACTAGATCACTGGTTTTCTTAGGAAAGGGTATAATTCAGGAACAGCCAGATGGAAGAGATGCACAGGGCAGGGCATGGGGGAAGGGGCACTGAGCCCCCACCCCCTCTGTCAGTGTACCATGTGGTCACCAACCTGGGAGCTCTCTGTACCTGCCCTTTTGGGTTTTTATAGAGGCTTCGTTACATAGGCACGAACGAATAACTCATTGGTCATTAGTTATTTAATTCAATTGCCAGCTTCTCCCTGCCCTGGAGACTGGGGAGAGGGAAGGCTGAAAGTTCTAACTTCTTAATCACATGGTTGGTTCTCTTGGCATCCAGCCCCCAACCGTAGGTGATATCTAAGAACTACCTCACTAACATAAAACACTCTTGATCACTCTCCTTGCTTAGGAAATTCCAAGAGTTTTAGGAGCTCTGTGTGAAACAGAGAGGAAGAGCAAATATTTGTATATTTCTTATTACAAATCACAATATCACACTTTCCCACTTCGGAGTATTGCAAATAATGTTTCTTCTCCCTGAAATGGTCTTGTTTCCACTCTCCTCTGGAATAATGTCTTATTTTTCAGGGCTCAATTTAATTGTCACTTCAGAGAGGATTTACCTGACCCTGCAATCTAAAATGAAGATAATTTCACTTGCAACATGGAACACACGTTGTTGAATAAGATAGGATGTTTGAAACATAGGCTTAAAACCAGTGAAATTATGCAAGACAATGAGGGAAATTCACAATAATCTTGAGTCACTAATGATTTGATGAAAACAATAGTGAAATTGAAGACACCACAATGAAAAAGATGATAGCGGTCCCTGCCACAATTAGAACTCTGTGCATTCCACTCTTAGTAACTGATAGACTGAGTGGGCAGAAAGTCAGAAAGGAGACTGAAGGTTTAAGAGCAAAAATACTAAGTTTGCATAATGGATTAACTGTATCACTGCATCAAAAATTTGAGAATATGAATTCTTTCCGAGCACACACTGAACGTTTAAAATGAGAAGAAATAAAATGGATCACAATGCAGACAGAAAGAACTAGGCTGGGTAAAATATTTGTTCAGCTTAACAATCAAGACAGCCTTACAGAATTGATTCATGTAGCAGGTAGTTTCTGAAGGCTGCATGCTTTTAATCAACAATTGTAAGGCAAAAGCTGTACATGTTTTTACTGAACATGAGCAGACGGCTGCAATGCAAAGAAGCCTGAGCAGTGGCAGAAGCAAAGTGGCCATGGGGGCTGTGAGCAATTTGAGACTCTGGATTCATTAAGATGTGATGAAAAAAAGTTAGCAAAAAATTAAAACATCAGTAACTTTGAATCCCTCTGTTCCCCATCCCCCCGCCCCCGCCAACACACACACACATCCTTTGGTGGCTATGCTGCTGGGAAAGTAAAATACATCAACTACTTCAGCCTAAGATATGGCATCGTGTTTGGCCTATGAGAAAAGAAGGTGCTTGTGAAAACCTTCAATGAACTTCTTGATTCTTCAGCAGCATTCTGGTCACACGGACAGTGTTCGTGAAAGAGCCAAAGGACTGTTTTGATTTGTATTTCACAGGCCTATTTTTGCATCTGCTACAATGTTTGCTCAAGTCTAGCTATGGCACCACATAGTCTCAAACATTTCTGAGAGTAGAGCCTATAATGTCAAACCAACTTGAACGATTTTCTGTAGAGAAATGTTAGAAAATTTAGGACCTACTCCAACATTTCCTTCCCCCCCCTACTTCATACATGTGGCGGGTCCAGAGATGTGAAGAGGCGAGCTCTAGGCAATTTGTTCCTATTGCTGGTTCAATCCCTGGTTTATCAACTACCTTCCCAAAGGTGGGGGGAGGTGGAGAAAGGAGGATGGGGGGGGGAGAGAGAGAGAGAGAGAGAGAGGTTTTATAAAGCAGAAATAGGATATCAAAGCTCCAGCACTTTCTGCTTCCGGCTTCCTTAACTCCTCCACCTATATTTACAGCCCTGATGTCAACACAAGGGACATTTATTTATGCTCTGGTGTTACTCTCTCTAATGTCTGAATCCACCAAACCTCTACCTATACCTGTGGATGCTATCTTTTTAGGTAGTGTAAATAACTATATCTATCTATCTATCTATCTATCTATCTATCTATCTATCTATCTATCTATCTATCTATCTATCTCTATATCCCTAAGGACATTTGGAAATTCACTGTGCATGTGTAGTTCCTGGAAAAATTCCAGTAACTAGGGTGCAAATCACTTCACTTAGTTACATTTCAAGAACCATATAGCCACAACTGTATGCTCTCTGGAGCTGCTGGAAGTGACTCCCTCATTCATGACACACCGGGCTCACCTCCAAGTACTTGCCACCTTACTCACTGGGTAGGGATGATGGCAGAGGAACCTAACTTTAAAATGAAAAATGATAATAAGGCACTTTTCTGAGCATGGCAGCTTCTCAATCGTCAGGAATTCCCTCACGTAAAAACCACTGCAGCTGTTATGGATATTTTGACAACAGATTGAATGTGCTAAAATAAATACAATCAAATCACAAAGAAATCTGACATAGATACTCATGAACTATTTTGCTCAGTTGCATGAATGAGGCTTCTTTAAAAAAATGAACGGATATTTTGAATTTCAAATAAGATAACTCAGATTTTTAAAACAGTGAAGGAATTAGGGGTCTCACATTTTCACATTCTTGTATAGCTACACTTTTCATTTTAATAGCCTTTTATCCATGCTTGAGTGAGTCCTTAATTGCAAAATTGGTTTCAAAAAATAGGGGATGTTTTCTTTTTTTAAACAAGTGACAATAGCAGTGAACACCCTTATGAAGATAGTTCATTCTCCCTTATGTGAGGATTGTAATAGATTATGAGATAATCTATTATCTGGGCATTGAAGAGGAGACTGTGCCATCTCCATGGTATATGCGTATATATTAAAATTCCACTTGGAAGGTTTGTTTTTGATGGCAGGCTGTCAGGGTGATGAAAGCAGGTTTCTGATTTGTGACATGAGGTTGTGGGAAGACCTTCCTGTTCCTTGAAGAGCAGTGTCCTCAGGACGCACAGAGCACGGTCTCCAAATAGTAATTGTAACTGGAAGTGAAACCGATTGGACGTAGTATGGAGAGACTTTCAACTGACCAAACGTCACCAAAATGTGCCTGAAGTTTAAAAACCACGTTTCTCGTCTTCTAGAGCCTACAGGTGGAGGCTCTGATGAGCAGTTACCACGATATCGTTCTCTTATATTTTATGGCACTTTATGTAATCCTTACGTTGCACAGTCAGTTACAGTAATTGATCTGACTTACCCCCCAAAAAGCAAACCAAAACCTGTAATTCATTCTTCCCTTCCATTCATTAAGCAGATGCGCTAAAGGGAGCAGAAGATGAGAGATGGAAGTCTGTTCTGCTTACTCGCAGGTCCTATGTCCCCCTCTGTGTAGAAACCCTCACCCCACTGAGTGCGAATCTGCTACTCAAAGGTGCCATTCTTTTTTTTATACAGTCTGGCTCTTAAGCCAACTTTCTCTACCCGGTTTTCAAGTGAAGAAACAGAGGTATGTTCCAAGACTGGAGGAAGCCTGCTGTGCTGGACTAACAGAGAGATGGTCCCATTAGGTCTCTTACGATATGTGAGAGGGGCCATGAATTAGAGATAAAGCACTGGACACCCAATTCAATTTGAGTTGCAGATTACCAAAGACAACTTTGTTTCTTTCTTATTAGAATAAGTATTTTTTTTCTAAAAGTGGCAACCCTACCATGAATCCTATGCTTTAAATAATATTTAAGGATTTTATCCACAAGAAATTTTGACTTCGAGTTTTATTTCATGTGTTAAGCTTAGAACCTAACCCTCATGGAAGGTGACGCTGGACTGCACCTTGAGATTCTTCCACAGCTACTGTCTCATTTCGATCTCTATGGAGACTCGAAGGCTGTGTTAGGCAAGCCCATTTTCCAGGTGGGAATGTTGATTTGGAGAATAATTATGTTACTCGAGGCCACTGGGGAGTTAAGAGGTAGAGTTTGAATTTATATCTGCGTTGTCTACCTTCTAGCCCGATGTCTTCTCTTTCACAAGCTCACTCCTACATAGGAGTGGATAATAATTGATTAGTCTTATGAATACATGCTAGCTAGTCTATAAATAATATTATATATACTATATAAATGTACTACAGTATACATACATCATGTCATATAATAAATTTATATAATACTATGCCCTGTTTGACAAATTGTGTCTGCACCTAATAAAAATGCCTGCTTTCCTTCAAGACTCTAAATACAAGTGATTTGAGATGAGAGAGTCTTCTATTGAGGGATTCAACAGGTCTATCTGAACCCCTTAACATTTCACCATACAGATTACCACCTACTGAAATTCTTCAGTGGCATAAAAATACTGGTGCATGACTTATGGAAAATAAGATTTTTTTAAAAAATGAAGAATCCTTTAAATAATTAAAGTCTCTCAAGGCACCCTCACCCCTATGTCAACACACATACAAACTTTCATCACTCATGCCTTTCCCTGAAACATATGCATACATTTTCTCTCTTAAACTCACTTTCAGGTGGTTTATCCTATTGAGTTTTATGGTTTTGATGGTGTCAACTTGCTTTCTTTTCGTCGTTTATTTTAATTTCAGGGACCAGCAGAACTGACACAGTGACAAGATGATGCAATCGTTATGTTAGTCACTAACATTTGACATGGTTAGTAACACATTCCAAGGGCATGTGGCATGACTGGGGCAGTTTTTCACTTTGCCACTTCTCTGGTGTAATTCCCTCCCTCAATCATATCGGGCCTTCTCGGTAAAAGGGTGAGGTTAATAGTAATATTAGGAGGAATAAATTCTGAGTGAAGAGTTTTCTTCAATGGTGAAAATGCTCTGAATATAATCTTCACAGGACTGTCAATGACTGGCTTCTCAAAATGCTCCATTTTCAAAGAATGGAGCAAACTCACATCGACCTACATACATGGGGTGTATCACATCACACTGGCGTGGGAAGGTCGGTGAGAGGTTAATATATACGCGCAAGTGTGGCCAGAATGTCCCTATCTCCAGGCCTTTGTTAGTGGATGAGCTCCTTTTCTGTATTTATTCTCTCTCTCATGGTCAGCTCATCAGATCCATTTTCAACTAAATCCTCAGTGTTTTATCCAATAGACAAATTTCTCTTCTTCACTGGGGATAGATAGCAACATACAGGTATGGAGTGACTTTAATGAAGAAATACAAGAAATCTGGGAATGGGAAAAACATTAAGAAATAGAGGAAAAGCTGGTGGTGGGGGGGAACAGTCTAAGTGGAAGAGAATGGTTGTGAGGCAAACACAGACATTGGAACTTTTTCATCTATCGTTTTTGATAATACAAAATTATGCCTTTCTTTGCTCAACAGAAACTGAAGACTTCACAAGTTCCTTGGACATCAAATACCATTTTGATACTTGATACTTCAGTGAGGGTGAAATGAGCTACTTAAAGTTCCTTTGAAATTCACATTTGACCCAAAACTCAAGTCTAAAAATGTTCTCAGCATAAATACGCTCATTGGCGCCCAGCTCTGGCAGAACCTGCAAATAGATCAAAACACAACCCTGTGGCACCCCAGTTTTCTCCCTCTCTGCTCCTGGCACAGAGAAGATATTTTGATTGTTTATTTAAATAAAGGAGCAGTGGCTAAAAAGAGGGATTCAGCACAGGTTCAAATGAACAGAACAGATCAAGTGGAAATTACTACGCTTGAATTAATCATAATGCTTTAATCAGGATTCTCTAATGCTAGTTATTTGCATCCACAAAATACAGCACCAAATGGGTTTAGTGAGTTGTAAAAGGGAGACTCAGAAACCACAAACAGGATCCTGTTTTTCAACAAGGGTGATGTGGAAAAATTGACCTGTTGCCCCTGAAGCTGTTATGTGCCCCAGTGGCTGAATAAACTTGGCTATCATTCAACACGATTAAATTATAGGCATAAATTAAACTTATCAAGCAACCATACTTAATTTCATTTGTTTTCCTAAGTAATTCCATTCCCAAGAGACACTAGACATTTCCCATGACTGAAAATAAATTATCTTTCTTTTCCAACGTGGTGTCCATTCATTTAATGCCACTGAATAATAATGAGGACCATTCAGCCCCTGTGGCACTGGGGGATCTGTGTGTTCAAGGTGACTGTGGATCCCAACATCACAGTAGAGCGCCCTAGGAGCCCCCGCCTTCAGAACATCGCTCTGGTCTCTCTGACAGGACTAAAACTTTCCATCACTAATTCTCCTCTTTGGCTGAGCATGTAAGTGGTTTTTATTTCCCCCTGCCTGACATGACCTAGAGGGCTATATCTATCTTAAGCCCTGTATTTGTTATTGACAATGTACCATTTCAATAATTGACACTAATCTTTTTTTTTTTTCTCAGCAGCATATTCATTCAACTCCACAGCAGAGACCCTCTGGGGAAAACACGTATCATTAGCATTTTTCAGCTGCTAAGGTCTCTGAGACCCCTCTCCCCATGCTGACTTATCTCAGTGTCTGAGTTCATGAGAGCCAGCTTATTTTGAGAAAAGCCGATTCTTATTTTGGACATAAAGTTTTTATCAACAAACATCTAATCTTTTTGAATCCCTTACAAGCCTTAAGCCTTCAGATCTTTGAGGCCGATACTGATGGTTTTATAACCCAAATTTCGAGTGCATTGCTTTGCCTTTTTTTGTCTCCAAGAAGAGACCCTTTGCTTAAACCCTTCTCTGGTTTGGTAAGCTGGGTGATGTCAGACCCTGAGGATGATTAGATGAATAGACAGGTAAGGAAGTTAATTTATTGTGGAGGTGGGTGGGGCAATAATCTGGATGTTCACCATTAAGGAGACTGGTTAAATAAAACAGATACTATGCAGCTATTAAAACAGTGACCCTACACACACACACACACACACACACACACACACACACACACACACAGAGAATATTATACACCGTGTTCTTAGATGCATTTTTATACTAGCAATGAATTCATCAAAATTCAATATGTACAGTATGAACAATATGGCCCCATTTATGTAAAGAAAAAAAATATCTGTGCAGATGTGAGCTTGTATATGAAGCTTTGACAATTGGTTATTTTTTGCATGGAAAAAGAGGGAGATTTTCAGTGTTCTTTTCAATCCTCATTACTGTGTGAATCTTGGTCAATGAGCATATCATCACATATTAACATGTTAATAAATTTATTCATGTGAAAATGTAAACATTTGAATACTGCTTAAATGTTTACCTTTTTCATGAGCATTTGAATTTCAAACAGTAATTAAAGGAATTAACTGGAATTCTAGGTAAGCAAGGGAGAAATATGATACGTGCAAATTCTTTGGCCTCTAAAATCAAACAGTGTACGTGTTCACTTTTTAGCTACCTATAAAACTAGTCTTTTCCCCTATGCACAGTTTAGTATTAAATGGGTGAAAGTTAGATCTTCAGAAAAAGGTGAAGCATTTATGAATATAATTAAAATGTTTTGAATGAATCCATGAAGATAATTTAGAAATCCACAAATTGAGGGTTACTCTGAATTATTCTCTTATTCTAGGGCTTCTAGACTGTTCAGTTTTTCTGAGTTAGAATAACATCATTTCCATTGACAACATTTTGAGAATCACAAATATTATTTAGGGACAGGTAATTTTTTTTGCTTTTCTGATGATTGCTAGTGTCTAACTGATTAGCTGTTATGTACTTTATTTGTTTATTAACACTACCCATCCCAAATCAAAATTGGGAAATTCTGAAAGCAGTCAGTCATTTTAATAATTAGTTCACGCTTCGGTATTTGTTTGATAATATTTATGAAGTCAAGTTTATAGGCTGGATGTACTGCTTTCCCACCTATTCCAAAAGATGGGCATTCTTTCTATCATTATTTTTTGTTCATGGCCTGGCAAGTTTAAAAGATGTACTGATGGTTGTGTAGGGAGCAGGCAAGTGGGAGCGAGGAAGAAATCTGTTACTAGAATGAGGTATTGCTGATAAAGTGAGCATGAGTGAGTCATGTATCTGTATGATAGGTATCACATTTGTCATAATTGTAATATCTCACATTTACTGAGTGCTTACTATGTCCCTGGCATGATGGTAGTCTTTTTACATGCATCAACTCATTTAATCTTTAAAATAAGATAGGAGATAGATTCTATTACTTTCTCCATTTTACTGATAAAGTAGCTGCCACTTACAGAAATTAAATCATTTTCTCAAGACCATATAACTAGTAGAGAGCTCTATCCTGGGTTTGTGTGACTCTGGCATTCAAACTATTAATTATTATTCTATACAGACTCCAATGACATTAGGCAGGGGCCTGTATGTAACATACAGGGTGGGTCTATATAAGTCTCATGTTGACAGGTACATGGTTTGTGTTGTAGCTACTCGATACATATATTTGTTGACGGGGTGAATAAATATATGCATGAATGAAAGGCTAGTAATCTCAATGCAAAATAGAATTAACTCCCTTTTCTTCACGAAACTAGATCCTCTCTCAGGATGCTATTAAGTGGTTTTCTTCTTTGGGTATTTGGCTGGGAAGAATTTTAAGATGCTGCCTATTTAATAATTTTAACATTCTAGGAAATACTGTTCATTAGTTCTGGAGAAATAGCCCCCAACTGGAGACTAACTGGGTATTCCACCCATGGATGGAGTGAGTCCAAACCCCTTCTTCGCTTCCTCCTCTGACAGGGTCATAAAGAAACATGCTGAGAGTGCTGAGAAGAGCTCCCAAGATAGCTTTCCAGATGACCTCTTGGTCACAAGGGCCATTTATTTTGAAAGGCTTAAGTACTCTAGAGAGCAATGGGAGTGGGTGACATTTCCTTCCTTGACCGGTGCATTATTCTGAGAAGTGCTCGTGCAGACGGTTTCGCCTGAGGCAGAGGGAGCCCGAGCTCCTGGCTTTGCCTAATTTACAAACCCAGGAACCAATTAATCTTTTGGAACTCTATCAAGTGTCCCAAACTGAAGAAAATAAGAATAATTTCTACATATGTGACAAGAACATAGGCAAAAGAGAACCTGGAATCTATATTTGTCAGACCATAGAGAGACCATGGGCAGTAACCACCTTTATTTAATCCAGCCTGTTCCCTGCTACTAACAGATTCATTTTTCTAATGTCTGTTTGGGGGAATATTAAACCATTTCCCTGCTTAAGCACACTGCATCACTCACACTGCGTAGACTCCTTAGCATTGAATTCTGGGCCCTCTATTTAGCTCTAGCATTATCTCCCACTGCTGTCCTACATGATATCTCTGCTCCAGACAAAATGATTTATTAGCGTCTAGTCTGAAATGAGCTTCAAGGTACAAAATTAACATCTAGCATTTACCAAGCATATACTATGTGCTAAATATTCTGCTAAATGCTTTACATAGATTATCTTATTTAACCTCATGACTCTGTGAGGTAAATGCCATTTTATAGATAGAGATATTGAGGCACAGAGAGGGTAAGTAACCTGTCCATGGCCACACAGCAATTGGTGGTGAACTGGAATTTGAACTTAACCGGCTTAACTCCCCATTGCTTTAACTACTAACTCTCTTTTATAGAAATAAAATGGTCTAGACCTTAGTTTTATCCTTTGGCCAACTTATATGATCCCAGTCACAAAATGAGCAGAATCTCTCTCTTCTATCTCAAGAAATTGGAAGACTTGTGGATAGCATGTGAATTTGGTTCATGTAGTTATTCAACAGTGTTGATTGAGTACCACCTATGTGTCGGCACTGTTTTAGGTACTATGGGTACAGTCATGAAGAAAACAAACTAAAATCTTTGTCCTCAAGGAGCTTATATTCTAGAGCAGCAGTATTCTAGAGCAGCAGTTCTCAACCTGTGGGTCATGACCCCTTTGGGGGTCGAACGACCCTTTCACAGGGGTCGCCTAAGACCATTGGAAAACAAAAAGATATTTACATTACGATTCATCACAGTAGCAAAATTACAGTTATAGAGCAGCAACAAAAATAATTTTATGGTTGGGGGTCACCATAACATGAGGAACTATATTAAGGGGTCACGGCATTAGGAAGGTTGAGAACCACTGTTCTAGAGCATTCTAGTTTCTAATATATTATCACAAGGGACCCAAGTCAGCCTGGGTGATGTAAAAATGCTTTGGTCACTGTCAAGGGACAAGCAGGCATGTAACTCACTTTGGTTTTTCTTGGGGACTGATCATTCAGGCAAAGGAACATATAGTTTCTGGAGGTGAAAATGAGGTTTATTAACCAAGAGATATCAAACTTTCATATTGGAGGGGCCATCCAAAAATGTAACAGTAAGTGGGCCAGGAAGGGACCGTGGCATATTAAAGAGCACTTATCCAATCTATACAGGCAGGCCCCACATTTTGGAATGTGGATTGGGGCTGTATAGCTACCAATATTTCAAGAAAAGGGCAAAGATTTATTTTTGTGTGTACAAATAGTCAATTTGTACATCTTGGATAATTAATTCAAAGTAAAACAAAATAGAAAACCTAAACTGTGTCAATTCAAAAATCAATTATCTTAAGGCTGAATAGTATCCCATTGTGCATGCATACTTGTGTGTGCGCACGCACACATGTGCGCATATACATCTAAATGTATGTATTTATGAAGTGAGACTGCTGATCATGGTGACAGCTCTAAAACAAATTTCAATATGCAACATGGGTGAACCTCGAGGACATTATGCTATGTGAAATCAGCCAGTCCCAAAAGGACAAACTGCATGATTCCACTGATGTGATGTATCTAACGTATTCAGGCTTATAGAATCAGAAGGTAGAATTACGGTTGCTAGGGGCTGGAGGGAAGGAAAAATGGGGAGTTATCAATCAACATGCTTAAAGCCTCAATTATGCAGGAAGAATAGGTTCTAGAGTTCTGCTGTGCACCATAGTGCCTCGTCAGCAACACTGTAGTATGCACTTAAAATTTTATTACGAGGGTAGGTCTCATGTTAAGTACTTTTACGGTAACAATAACAATAATAAAAAGCTATAGGTGAGAGTCTATCCACATGCTGTCAGTTGTAGCTTATTGTGTGTGTGTGTGTGTGTGTGTGTGTGTGTGTGTGTGTGTGTACACGTGTGCTGAGATGGGGCAATTAGAAACACTGCAGCAATTAGCACTGTAATTGCACATGGGAGCAACATGTCACTAGAGGCCTCTACTCCAGCCCAGTAGAATACAAAATAAAGGAGGCCAGGGACCTTGCAAAAGATCCTGTAAGGCAAAGGAGGAATTAAATCACTAACTGAGGGAGATACAGGAGAGCCTGACAAGAGAATCAGGAGCAATGCGGGAGTCAGCATGCATGTACCTTCCTGCAAGAACATCACATAACGTTTTTTTCCAGTCAGGGCCACTTCCCTTCAGGCTCTTCGCAGCTTGCTGCTGCTTTGCTCTGAGGTGGAGGAAGAGCAGGTCATTTCTTCTTTGTCCTGGAGCTTTGGCAGGGAGAAAATTTTCCTTTGAAGCTTCAGAGGCTGCGATAAAGAACGCCTCAGCCTCCCAGAGGAGGTTCTTGGCAAAGGAGAAGAATTCTACCGCACCTGTCAGCTGGTCCTCTTGTAGGATCTCTGCTGTGCTGTTGCCTAGGCAAGTGGTTTTTTTTTGTTTTTTGTTTTTTCTTTTTTACTTCCCTGTGGCAAGAACACTTAACATGAGATATATCCTATTCACAAATGTTTTAAGTGCATAATTCAGTACTGTTGACTATAGGCATTGTAGTACAGGCAGATCTCTAGAGCTAATTCACCTTGCATAACAAACTTCAGGCCAATTGAACGACTCCCCCATCTCCTCCTTTCCCAGCCCCTGGTAACCTCCCCTCTACTAATTCTATCAGTTGGAGTATTGTTGGTGCCTCATGTAAGTGGAATCACGCCATATTTGTCCTCCCGTGACTGATTTATTTCACTTAGCATAATGTCCTCCAGGTTCATCCATGTTGTTGCATATCTCCAGGTATGTTTCAACTCACCATCCCTTTTACACAGGCCACGCACAAACCTGAATCCAAACACAGATGATCCCATGTTCTAGAATCATTTAGCAGAACATTTTACTCAGAAGTAGGAGGAGAAATGTTATCCACACAACTTTGAATAACTTTGTGAGTAGAGAGAAAAACTGAAAGTCAGTTCTTCTGTGGCATTTTTTGAGCTTTTGGTAGAAGATAGATTCCCTAATATGGGAAAGCACAGAATGGATTTAGCTAAATGTCTGTTACATAGTTGATACCCAATAAACATCAGCAATTTTTTTTTTTAGCTGAGCCATCCTGCCACCTGTTGGCAGCTCAGCAGCAGCTCAGCTCAGGCCGGGACTCGAACTGCTGTTGCTCAGAGTTCAAACTCTTGCGTGAGCTCTTAACCAACTGAGCCACTCGGCCGGCCCCAAACGTCAGCAATTTTTATCATTGTTACTCAATTCATGTTTTGTCTTCTATGGCAATTGCATTTATGATACATTTTGTTCATTAATTTAACTGAAATATTTATTTTTATGAAAACTTCAAGAACTGTCCCAAAGTTATGTGTATATTTGACTGAAAAGAAAAAGGTCTTGTTCAGCACACAACGTTAGTTATTTCCACGCCCAAAAATGTAATCATGTTCTCAGGCAGCAAGATTGTTGACCAATGTCCTACTGACACATAAGCAGCAGTCATGGTCATCGAGCTCCTAAGAGATTCCCTGGCAGCTTGTAAACTGCAATGCTTCCAGGCTCTTGGGTTTATTACTGCAGGTGCATCAGTTTTGATAGAAAAAAAATCAGTTGACTGTATTCAAAGATACCAACAGGCACATTTGACATCAGCTCAGCTGCTCCTTCAACACTGAACTGAAACAGACTCATATCCTGCTAGTTACACCGTACATTCATATCATAATCAAGGTTGACTGAGTGTTCTCAAGGATGTGATCTCAGCCAAACCTTAGGATAGTCTGGCAGGTACACTGTACCTCACTGTGAAAACCAGGGAACTGACTTTGAGGGGCTAAAGGGCTTGCCTTTGGCCACATGCATGTCAATGCAAGACCTTGAACTCATGACTTCTGACACCAGATTCAGAACTGTTCTCATTGCCCAGGTTATTGTGAGACCTAATATATCTTTTCATCCTGGGACACTGCCTTTTTGCTTATCATGCTGTGTAAAGCCATAATACACTGTGCAATGAAAATCAGTTTAAAATGTATTAACGTTCTTTTAGATCCTATTTATGAGGTCATTTTTCTACCGCCTAGAAGCTAAATAATGAAAACCTACAAGGACTTGGTGAGGACTCCAGCATATTTATTGATTTTAATTTAGTTTGGATGTGTACTATTTTCTTGTCATCTAATCAATAACAAGTGATTAAAATAACTGATTAAATGATAAACATGTTAAAAGTTTGCAACCTTTTCATTGACTGGTCTAGAAGGAGTGTTTGGCCTAGTCATAGTGTAGGAGTCATTAAAATGCTCACAAAAATTCTATCAGAAAATGTATGCAGTGTTCGATTTGTGTTTGGCAGTTTCAGGAGACATTTAAGAGCATGGCCTCTGGGAGTCAGGGAGACCTGGGTTTGAGTCCCAACTAAACCCTGCCATTTACTAGCTGTATGTCTTTAGGCAAATTGCTTAACCTCGTTAAACTTCAGTGTCCTCATTCGTAAAATATGGATAACATCCTCTCCCTCTAGTGCTTACTATGGTGATTAAATGAGCCAGTTCAAGTAAAGCATTGGCTGGCATATAAAAAAATTCAGAAAATAAATATTAACTCCTATGATGATTATTAGTACTGATTTAGTGTCTCTATCTTAAGTTCCCTTATTAACTTCTTTAACCATAAGGAGTGGTAAAAGGACCGATTCAGCTTATTGTGTTGAGGTCAAAGCTAGCGCGATAATGCAGAGAAAGCATGTCTCTCAGTGGTGTTTGCACAGCCTGAGCACTCAGTACACATCAGGGACTATACTGGATACCTCCCTGCCCTGTCACATAGCGTCCTGGCCTGCCTTCTGCTCCAGCCACTTCCAGGCAACTCCATGTTGCAGCAGCGAGATACCACCTCGCGCACCTCACCACAGCTGCACTGCGCACTTCTCACTTTCTCAGCCTGGGTCTTCTGTGTGGATGAGTTGAAGGCCATATATGAAAATGCTTTAGCAGTGGTGCATGGACAAGTCTGGGAATGTGAGGGAGTTTACACCTCAAAGGGGCCTTGTCCAATGAATGACTGAAGCTGGTGGACAGATGCTCTCTTGCTCCACCCCTCAGCTGGACATTACAGTTGCATTTTCCACAGTTCTTCAGGGGTCTTGCAAGACTGAGCTTCAGTTGCCCATAGCAGTGATCAGTTTGATGATGCATCCTTTCCCTCATATTCTATTTCAATCCTTACAACCCCCACTGCTGTTTCCTGAGATCACTTTCCAAATAAACTACCAGCACACCAGTGTTTGTCTCCAGTCTGCTTTCAGGGGGACTCAGAATGTTATGATACTCATCTATGGCTGTGAGCCCAAGCAAAGTAAATATATTTTGTCTTTTAGGCTCTGTCTTCTAAGAATTATATTTTGATGGTATCAGAAGAAGACTGTTAAAATGGATCTTGAAAGTAATTTATACCAATCCATTGAATGCTTCTAGACCCCTTTGAATGATCTTAAGTGATGTTCTAGCCCAGGGCTTGGCAAATGTTTTCTGTAAAGAAACAGATACTAAAGAGGTCTGACAATTAAGTTCGTGAACTTTCCACCACACACTAACATTCTGGGCTTCTCGGGTCAGGTGGTCTCTGTTGCAACTATTCAGCTCTTATCACTATAGCATGAAAGCAGCTAAAGATAATGAGGCAAAAGAATGGGCTGTGACTGTTTCAAAAAGTGTTATTTTTATGTGGCAGGTCTAGGCTTGCAGTATAGATGTGATATATCACCTCAGCCGTTTTTAGGCAGATGCATCAGAAAGCTATTGATTCCAATTTCCTACCATAAAGATGCTTTTCTCAAAACATTTACTTTACAATTACCAAGTATGTCCTTCTCCCCACCCTGTCCCCCGCCTCCCCCAGGCAGATGAACTACACCGACTCCAGGAAAGGCTAGAGACGAAGGTCTGAAGTTAATGGTCGTTAGCATTCGCCGAGCACCTACCACATCCCAGGCTTGTACTAACAGCTCTTCTGTTTTAGCTCAGTGATTTCTGAGAGAAACTGAGGTCAGACAGGATAGGCAACCTGCCTACATCCTCACAGGAAGTAAGTCATGGGAGTGAGCTCTTCACCCAAATCCATCTTCAAAGTGTCCCCTGTTATGGCCACAGGATAGTATGCAATGTATTGGTAAAGCTAAAAATTTTCTTCTATGGCACAGTGAGCTGTATTTCTATATGTGGAGTCTAAACCAGGAGAAAAAACCAAGATGGCTGTCTGAGGAGACTGTGTCTGCCATTCCCTGTCAAAACATTTAACATGTTTTTGGAGTAAATGACCAAGTCCATAACTTTAAACATGTCTAAAACATGTCAGTGCTGTCATGTGAAGCACCATCTTAGTCATCTATAGTGATTTTTAAAATTCGATTTTCATAGTTTGTCCACTGGGATTAGTCCAAGAGTGAAGCGAAGCATGAAACTTCATATGCAGACATTTAAATCATGCATATCCATACTAAGGATATATTTATAATGGTTGACAGCTGTCGTTATTGAAACAGCAGCCAATTAGAAAGGGACAGAAATTTAAAAATATAAGAAAAAGCCAAAGTTGTGTTTAGCTTCATATATCAAGTTGTGATATACAAATTCTTTAGAATGGTATGAAATATATATTTCCAGCTAAACAACAAGAAGCGGTTTTTGAACACTGTAAATGATAGCAGGTTTTAACCACTATCTGACTACAAGAAAGATAGCAATAAAGAGGTAGAGCCACGAATCTAAGCTGACAAGCCACTGCCATTGGATTCCTAGTAAATGTTGCTTCCAATCCCTGTGGAGCTGATGTATTGCCAGAGCAAAGAGACACACAGCTGGGGTGGAAATCCACAGTTAATTCTAGATGATCTTTGAGTTGCATCATGGGACACAGAGTCTGATGGCAAATGAAGGATGACGCAGAGTCCTCCTCTGACATTTAACCTTTGCTCTTTGAAGAGGAAGAAAGATAAGCTAATAATTAAATGGCATTTGAGGCTAGGCTTGAGCTGCGAGTTTTAACAAACTGCCAATCTCAGAAAAACAGCTAAACTCATGGTTGGTAGGATTCAGTGACATTGTGACCAGCGCAGAGATAAAAGGGGTTAAATATCTTCTTGAAAAAGAAGATCTGCATGTAGAGGGTAATAGAGGTGAGAACAGGATAAATTAATGTAAAGATACATAGACATATGGATAATTTTGCTTTGAATGATAAGATTTTGACACTGCGCTGCCCTCTTAGAAATTATCCAAGAAATAATCTTTACCATCCCTAGACTGCATTTTAAGACTTAGTTCTGTGTCAAGGCATCTAAAATAAACATGAACTCTCTTGAGGGTTGTTAGTTGGGAGGGGGTGGGGATGAAGGAGAGGGGAAGGGATGAGACAATACAAATTGGTAATTGCAATATTGCCTCAGGGATAGAAAAAGACAGTCCGAGGAATACAATCAATAACGTTGTAAGCATTTCTTAGGGGGCCAGATGGACCAATGCCCTTTTGGGGAGTCCACTTCATAGTTGATGTAGAGGCCTGACCACCGCATTGTATTTCTGAAACTGATGTTGAATAATACTGTATGTCAACTATAATTATATATACATATAACCTTGGGACACGGAGTAGAGTGCGGAACGGATTCAATGGAATTGTAATAGATAAGCATGATATCGGGGGTGGGAGGGCAGTGGATGGGGGGAGGGGGGTTGTTACTTTGTGAGGGTGAAAAGGGTAACTATTGCATTGTTCTGTACACCTGAAACTAACAATAAAAAAAAATAAAAAAAAATAAACATGAACTCAACTGTTTATTTATTTAACAAATAGGAATCTGTAGTTTGCTGCCCTTGTCTTTGGAACTTAACATTTTTTTCTCTAGTACCCAAATCCTCTTTGTAAACATACCTAGGTGGCATGGGTGAGCCCCGCCACCATTCCCTGGTTTTCAGAGTGTCCTGGGTTACTTTAAGCCAATCAGTATAGTCCATCTTCCTGGACCCCAAGGGTTGTTGAGAGATGGGCACACCATAGCCAATAAAAAACAAGATGAAGCTACTGGGCTTCTTGGAAAAAGGAGTTTTCTCTGTTGTCTATGGGAACAACTGGAGGATATTCTCTCTTTCTCCCTCCGATGGTGTGATATGAAGATGGGGAGCCTGGAGCCACTGAAGGAAGCCATCATGCTGCCAAGAGAAGACGCCAGGGCCTTGGTGATACCATGGGTCTAAACCACTAAATCAAGCCTTCTCGAAAGTCAGAACATCCTTGTATTCTGGGCTTCTTTTTTGGTTCTGTGAGTTAATAAACTCTCTTTATTGTTTAAGCCTGTTTGATTTTGTTTTTTTTTTGTCACTTATATGAGTCTTTTTAGAAGGAAAGTACATTGTGTCAGGTTCTGGGGAACCAAGAGAAATGATATTCTGTTCTGCTTTCAGAACACTTCCTATGTCATGGAAATATGACCTGTGAGCTACAGGCTGAGGAAGACCTGGCCACTTTCAGGTACTGGATCATCAGGAGAAATGGACCGGATTAGTTTTTAAAAGTGAAGTTATAAGAGGAAAGAAAAGAAAAAAATATTTGGCCAAGTTATAGAAACATAACAAAAGCCTGTGCTACCCCTATGCATAGGATGAAGAACAAAATCAAAAGATCACTTGAACATGCGAAGTTTGAACTGAATGCAAATCAAACTAGTCTCTGTGAAAAATACTTAAATATCCTGAATTCATGTGCAGGCCAAAGTAACTTTGGGGAGTATCTACAGCCAGCCTGTGAGAACAAATAGCATGTTCTTTCCTCCTACAAATAATTGCAAACAAGATGCTGTCCAGAATTAATCAGACTGGTGTCAAGGATGAGTTACAAAGCCAGCAACATCTAAGAGATCAACTGTGTTATCTTTATCCTTAAGAACTTTGAGTCATTAAAAATAGATTGATTGCATTTTGAGCTCATAGCTATACTGAATTATATCCTCTGTCACAGGAAAAGAGGCTGAGATTTTAAACCTTTCTTTTTCAAAAGAGTAAAAGCAGCCTCCCGGCATGACCAGAAATATATATTTTTTTCCTTAACAAAGAATTGAGATTTATGGCGCTGGGTTATGTAAAAGAAAAAAGAAAATGAAAGTATTTGTCTTCTAGCTATAAAGAATGACCTCCTGTGGACTTAGCTTTGGACGTGCACACACAAAATAAGATGTGTGATGTAGGAAAGCGAGACTCAAACTCTAATGTGCATACAAATTATACGGGAATCTTGTTGAAATGCAGATTGAGATTCAGGAGGTCAGGGTAGGGCCTTAAATGTGCATTTTTTACAAGATCCCTGGTGACGCTGATGCTTCCAGGCCTGTGGACCACACTTTGAGAAGCAAGGATGCAGAACAAAGCTGAGCTTCATGGGATTCAAGAGGTCTGGGTCCAGTTCCAGCTTCGTCAGTAGCCAGCTGTGAAATCTTGCAAATATGACTTAAACTTGGAATACTCCCTGGCTATACAATGACGGGGTTGGATTTAGTCATCTCAATATCACTGAGAAATCTAATCCATCAGGAAAAAGAGGCTCTGTATATTGCGCATGGTGTTTCAATTCTTCTCTTTTCCTTGTTCTTTTTCATGGAAAGCATCATCTACCGGGCCAGTTATAACATAAATATTGTCCTTGGCCTTCTCTCTTCATCATCTCCTTATAATTAATCAGTCATCAAGTCTCATCCAGTTCCTTCCTAAATAACTCTAGACTCTTTCGTTTCTTTGTTTCTAGTCCCACTGTTACAATTAAAATTTGAGTTATTGTATTACCATTTTCCTCTTGACCACACGATAAGAGCCTCCTAAAAATGTGTTCCACTCCTTCCTGTCTTCTCAGCCATGTAGTTAGGTGGGTTCCAGCTACCTTCTCATTCCAATGTTGAATTTATGCCTAATCACTTTGCTCCCTGTACAAAATCCTTCAGTGATTCCCTTTTGTAAAGACGTGGCCTGCAGTCTCCATTATGACATGGGCCAAGAATGATTTCAGTCTCATCTACCCCCTTCCTTCCCCTTGTACCCTCACATTCTAGTCACACTGGGCTCCTTTAGGTTCTTTAAAAGCATCATGCTCTTTCTCATCTTAGCTTCTTTGTACCTGTTGTTCCCTCTGCCTGGCAGAGTCACTCTCCCCATTCTGATTCACTAAGTCCTCACAGATGAACTATTTTTCTGGGCTCAGCTGAAATTTCACTTCCTGATTTCCAAGGTTTAGCTAGGTTAGGACTCTCTGAAATTGTATGTGCTCACTGACACACTTTAAAATATTTGTTCCATGTCTATTTTCCACAGTAGACTATGTGTATGCTTGATGAGCAAAGTTTAACTGATATTAAATTAACCCATCTGCCTTACACAGGGCTGGATTTGGTAATATTTTCAACAATTACTAACAGAATTCAAAAGAAAAAAATTATAGGTTTTTTTTCAGTTTATTATTTGGATTTTCTAATCCATTATTTTTCAAACCTGTTTGGCTTTAATCACCTTTTATGTCCAGGTTCTATAGAATATTGGGCAACTTGGGGGTACTTTGGTTTCTAGGCCTCAAATTTCTGTCAACTTAACACTACTAGCATTTATTTCAAGCTAGAGCCACAGTCATTTTATTCCTCTGCTTAAAATTTGTTTTATGGCTCCTTATTGCCTATGGAGTAATCCCCAAACTCCCAGCCTTCATTCAAGTTCCTTCATAATGTGTCTGAAGAAACCCTGGGGACACTATACGCTGCTCAGGCAAATATCCTAATATCCAGCCAAAGGGGATGATTAGCTGCCTCCCAAACTTCTTCTGTATTTCCATGTTCCAAGAGTTTGTCTCTAATATGCTGTTTTCCTAGAATATTTCTGTATGCATAGCTCAACATAATTGCCATTTTGTCATGAGTTTCTCTCTTTCTCCCCTTCTCTCTTTCTCTCTCTCTCTCTCTCCCTCTCTCTCTCTCTACACACACACACACACACACACACACACACACACACACACACACACACACACGCACTGGATTAAAAATGTTCTCTTCCTTCTCTGTACTGTCTTAGTACTTCATCTGTTCCTTCATGCTAAAGGTTGAAAGGAGCCTAATCTTCTTGTCCTCTTGCTCCAGTTCTAGCCATTGAAATAGATACAAGAAACCAAAAGGGATAATTAATGAGGCTTAAAAGCTCATTAGCGACAAGTGTTCCCGGACTGTTAAACATGGCTCAGACTTAAGGGCTCCCCTGTTCCTCCACCCTTTCCAAAGTCTACATCCAATGTGGGAAAAGTTAAGTCTACAGAGAAGATGCTTTTACAGCCAGCTAATTATAAAATTGTAGCTTCCTTCACAAACTCATTCAGGGAAATGACTTTGAGTAGCACTGTGCAATAAAAATATAATGCGAGCCACATAAAGGTTTAAAAATTTTTAGTAGTCACACAGAAAACTTTAAAAGGGCAAAATTAATTTTAAGTTGCAAAGAAATGAAGACTTAGGTCCCATGAACTCTTTACCCTGTCTCCCCTAATGTCATTATCTTTTATAACTTCAGTACAATAACAAAAACCAGGAAATTCTATTGGTCCTCCATTGCCTTTTAAATGCTGTGGCCTCTTCCTCCCTAAATAACCAGATTCCTCTGAGATCATCAGTTGATAAGTTCTTCCTCCTAAGGGGAGAAATGAATAATAAAATGGAGAAATGGGCTAAAGGTGTTCATGCCAATATTTCCTTCTTCTGGAGAGTGGATCAGGTGTCATCTTCCAGCTGTGAAAAGAAGCATCCTTGCCTGTTCCCATCCGGCATATTGCCCTCTGCCCTGTTTTCACATTATTTCTCATTCTATTTTTACTGAAGAGGTAATAAGATTCTGGGATATAGGGAAACCTATTCTTTGAAATGTCGTTCACACATTGGTTGGTTTGCATAGAGAAGATGCTCAGTGAGTATTTATTGAGGTGGTTTCTTGAAATAATACAATTGTTCTGTGAAAGGCATTCATTATTCATATTTTCAAGCTACTCAACTATTGCATGCCTAAAAGGGAAATGACATAACCTTTGAATAGGTTTGACAAATGGCTTTTCTTAAGCAGGGCACACAGTGGAGAATATCCCATCCATCTAGAGATGCAAGCCTTTTTTCCTTAACTTGGTTTTAATTGGAACTAAGTGTTTGAGGACTTGTCATCCATTTTTATTTTTTTATTTTTTGAGTTTGCCATCTCCACACTTTAAAAAGAGAAAAGCTAAGATGTAAAGACCTCCCAGGCAAACTAGCCTATATGATTATCTAGCTAACAGTTGGTACATAGATACAAACTATTGTTTTCTTTTCTGTCCAATATCTACAGTCCAGATGTGTCGAATCAGTTCCAAGACCTACTGATACCAAATAGATTAAAACCCAAATGCCTCAGCTATGTAATTAGCTAGATTTCTAGATCCACACAAGGCCAGGAGCCCGGCAGAGGTCAATAAATATATGTTCACTGATGGACTGAATGATGTTCCCATTCAGTGTCACCTGAGAGTGAGTGTAGGATCTAACGTTAATTTGTTTGAGTTGGAAGGGTACTGGGTAACTTATAGGGGAGCTATCAAAGCTTACCAGGAAATGTCACTAGCTGGTCATTGTCACAAAGAAATGTCACCAGCTAGCTGCTCAGTATCACCTGGCAACTGCCCTTCAGGGGCCTGTGGCTAAAAACCTGAGCATACCTCATGCCAATCACTCTCACTTTCCTTCCTTTTACCCAGGAATATGTTTATGTGAAACTTGGGAGTTCTGGTTGTTACTGTCTTCTAGGGCTGCTCAAAGTCTACACAACAAACAGCAGCATATCTTCAGATCTCTGCTTACCATTTACCTAGATATCGTGTATCTCCCACTTGCCAACCAGCCCCTCCTCCAGCCTTTGACAAAAACCAAGGCATCACACTGGATTTTCCCCTTTTACTTATGCCTTTACATCCAATTGCATACCAACTCCTATTGACTTTGACTCTGAAACATCCCTGGAATCTGTCCACTTCTCTTCCGTGCAGCTACAACCCATCTCTAACTTGATAACTACAGCAGTGTCCAGGGGAGCCCCCCATTTCTACCCTGACGGCTGTCCATTTGATGGGTGCAAATGTGATCCTGTGACTTCCCTGCTTCACATTCCTCAGCGTCTTCCCACTAGTAACGAGCTGTATCTCTAATACAGCTTGAAAGGCCGCGAATGATCCGGACCCCGCCTGCCTCTCTAGGCTCTTCTCTCTGCCACTCCCATCATGTACTCTTCTTGGGCCGCAGAGGACTTTCTTCAGATCTCTAAAAGTATCATGCTTTGCCCCTTCATGTCCTTTATCTTTACATGCAGTCCATGCCAGTGCTGGACACTGGAGGGTCTGTCTGGGGAGACATATTTGTCTGGGATAATAAAAAAAGGTACCGAACAGGGATGTTCAATGCCAGGGTCTACCGTTAAATAGCTGTGTAAACTTCCCCCAGTCCATTCCTCCTTTTGGGTCTTCTTTTACCTTTGTGTGAACTGTGGAGAAACTTTAAATGACCACCCAAGACTAACGCTCTACGTCTAAGGGTTTCCTAAGACTCTATGTCTTAGACCTAATCCAATGCTCGATGTCTAAGACCCATCCAAGACTCTAAGACCTAATGCTCTATGTCTAAGGACTTCCCAAGAGAAAATCATAACAGCTGACCCTGCAATTATAAAGAGTCGGTGCCACAAAAGCTTTTTAAAATAAAGTGTATCTACGTGTTAGAGAATCTAAGGAAAATTGTTGAACTTCTTTCCAGAAAAAAAATGCGTGTGTATGCATGAATGACCTTGACATTTTGCCCAGAATTTCAGGTTAAGAAGTATTTCTTCAAATTAAATGTATAAATCTTTTTAAGAGCATCTCTAGGTACAGAGAAGTTAAGTAAAATTTCCGGAAGGTCACACAGCTGGTTAGGGGACGAGTCAGCATATGAAACCAGACGAGGGGTTTCAAGATGAGAGAGGAAACAGCATTCTCATCCTAGATGAAGGGCATATCTCACTCCCTTCCCCAGTGGCTCGCAAAGGTGAGTTGGCCTTCTCACACCCAAGAAATACCTTTGGACTGTTGGGTCACAAAAGACCATAAATTCTCTATGGTAATTGAGTCTGTTGGAGCTGGATTTTCTGTCACTGGAGTTTCCATCTAACTATTCCTAACTGATGTAGTTTGCATGCCAACTAAATGAATCAATGCGTACACGGAGATGTGCCTAACACCTGGTACATACCAAGGGTTCAATAACTTGTGTCCGACATTATGCTAACCAGGAAGTTTGCTATATATATATATATATATATATATATATATATATATATATATATATATATATATATATATATTTGTATTTTCTGCCTTCACTCTTCCCTCAAATTCTCTTTCTTAGCTTCACCTATTGAAATCTCACCT
Organism: Hipposideros armiger; assembly: GCF_001890085.2. NCBI lineage: Eukaryota > Metazoa > Chordata > Mammalia > Chiroptera > Hipposideridae > Hipposideros > Hipposideros armiger. Next base: position 566,767 of record NW_017731766.1, on the reverse strand, counting down.
ACGCTTTACAGTCCACCTCAGGTTCCTTTTCTTCTCCAAAGCCTTTTGCCCGAGTCCCAGCCATCTGTCTCTAGTCAGCCCCGAGGAGATGCTCAGGGCCTCATCCTTCAGGCTCACAGAGCACCTTCCTCCTCTGTCAGGTAACATATGGTGCTGTAATTGAATCTCTGTCTCCCTTTCCATGGGCAGGACCTGTGCTTTCTCCCTGTATTCCCTTACAGCCTGAAAAATAGTAGGTGCTCAATGAATGCATAAATGATCAAATGATGTACATTAGGCGAGCTCATCTCGGCAGTGACACCTCGGGGGAGGGAACAGGAAGAATGTCAGGCAGCCCGCCTGGTATATCAATCTCATTAATACCTCACCACGAATAAGTAGAGAACCAATAAAGCAGAGAAGGCTTTCCTAACCACACACTCCTGAACACCAAGGCGGAGCTACTTATAAATGTATGACTCCTGAACACCAAGGCGGAGCTACTTATAAATGTATGACTCCTGAACACCAAGGCGGAGCTACTTATAAATGTATGACTCCTGAACACCAAGGCGGAGCTACTTATAAATGTATGACTCCTGAACACCAAGGCGGAGCTACTTATAAATGTATGGCTTCTTGGAGTCTCTGGTAATGTAAATATCCTTGATTTTTAGTTGTCAGAAAAACACCTCCTCATTCCTTCATGTTTAAAACTCATTTCTCAAATATTGTCAAGCTGAAAATCCAACCAGAAGCTCCCAACCCGCCCATGAAGCTTTTATTCTTATAATTTCTGCCAGCAATCAGGGGAATGGCTTTAGTTAAGGATGGGGGTGAGGGGGTGGGGGGACCCCATTGCCTTGGCTGCCTCAATGGGAAAAACTTCAGGTCAAATTTTCCCTTTTAAATCCTCAAGCTGAAAGTAAGTTCCACATTCTATGAAAGGCGTGGAGATAAGATTGAAGTAAAATGACTCTGTGTGTGTGTGTGTGTGTGTGTGTGTGTGTATGTGTGTGTGTGTGTGTGTGTGTGTGTGTGTATTGGGGGGCCAGCCTCCTCCAATGGGGCTTTCCAAGGAGACTGATTCGAGAGGAAAAGAAAAGAGAGTGGAGAGATGTTTGAACTCCACAGAACTTGACCAGAGTCTCTCTGGGATGGAAAATGATTCTATCTACACTGGCTCGAGGTCAACTTCCAAATTTTGCTTCCCTACAGAGAAGCATGAGTAAAGGAGGCTCCCCTCGCTGGTGTCCTGCCATGAAGCTGGACGGCCCGGAGCTGCCTTGTTTCACTGAATAAATATATTCTCTGCACTGAGTTAGGGATCAGCAACAGGAAGCAAGGGCCATGCCACTTTCCAAATCCAAGGAGTGTGAGGTCATCACAGCGAAACATTTCAGTCCCCAGTGATAATCATTGAGTTATAAACCTGTGACCCAGTGCTCTTAACCACTACTTGGTATCTCTAGTCTCGGTAAGGCAGTAGTTCGTTCGTTCGTTCGTTCATTCGTTCGTTCGTTCGTTCGTTCCTTCCTTCCTTCCTTCCTTCCCTCCTTCCCCACCCCGCCTTTCTCTTCTTAATATGATGCTCTCTCACACAGTCCTCTCCAATATACAAACATACGAGTGCTTGCTATGTAAGTACCAGGTGGGGCAGATGCACAGGATTATTCCATTCATGAAAAATCCCACGGAGTAATGCCCTCCCTGCGTCCCACCCCTTGGTTTAGAGGGGTGGCCCCCAATCAAGCATTTGTTGCCTCTTAGCTGGCAGACGGGAGAATGGATTGCCAAGAACACCAACGTGAACTTGGTGTAGCTCACCCCTGAGGTCTACATGCTGTGAGGGTTGCGGAGATAGTGAGGGAGAGAAAAACACCATTATTCAATTTCAGACACTGTGTTCAAACCTTATGTACACTTTATCTTACTTCAATTCCAATAAGCCTAATGTCCTGCAGGTTCATCCATGTTGTCGCATACGACAGGATTTCCTTCATTTCTTAAGGCTGAACAGTCTTTCATTGTGTGTACACGTCACATTTTCTTTATCTCTGCATCCACGAATGGACATTTGGGTTGTCTCCCTTTCCTGGCCATTGTGAATAATACTGGATGAGCCTGGAGGACACGATGCTATGTGAAGCAAGCGAGTCACAGAAGGAAAAGTTTTGCATGATTCCCCTTATATGAGGTATTGAAAATAGTCAAACTCATAGAAGCAGAAAGTAGAACGGTGGTTGCTAGGGGCAGCGGGGAGAGGGGCACGGGGAGTTGTTTCTCAACAAGTATAATATTTCAGTCATGCAAGATGAGTAAGTTCCAGAGACCTGCGGTATGTCATTGCGCCTGCAGCGAAAAATACTGTATTGCACACTTCCAAACTTGATAAGATTTTGTGGATGTAGATCTCATATTAAGTGTTCTTACCACAATAAAAAAAAATAGGTTCTATGAGCCTAAACGGTGGTTTAATAATTTCACCTTCATTTTATAAATGAGCACACTAAAACGGGCAAGTGATTTGCCCAGGGCTGTATAAGGTGCGTGTGACAGAAGAGGAAATAAAACCTATTTTATGTTTAGTTAACAGGACTCTTTCTAAACACTGATGCTCTCTTTCAAGACTAATTTATTATTATTACTATTATTATTATTTTGTGAGCTGGGGATCATTTTTCTTTATCCTGTTTGTTATCACTCAAAACCTCACTGAATGATAAGTTAAGGAAAAAAATTGGGGCGGTGAACCTAGTTAAGAGTCTCTGCTTATCTGGGACTTTCTTATCTGGGATGCAGGATTTTCAGCAATGTTATTTCTAAATCCAGCGTGCACGGTTTCAGGGAAGCCTCGTGATTTGGAATAATTTTATAATATTACCATAGCAACATATGCGATTGCACAGATACTGAGAATATAAATCCACAACAAAATTGTAAGGAAGGACATTTTAAAAATGCATATATAGGGGCCGGCCGAGTGGCTCAGTTGGTTAAGAGCTCGCTCAAGAGTTTGAGCTCTGAGCAACAGTGGTTCGAGTCCAGCCCGAGCTGAGCAGCCGCTGAGCTGCCAACAGGTAGCAGGATGGCTCAGCTAAAAAAAAAAAGAAAAGAAAAAATAAAAATGCATATATAGTTAGAATTAAATTAAAAAAACCAGAATTGTGATTTTTTGCAGGGTGGTGGTGCAGAAAGCATTAAAAATAAATCTTATTTTTCAAAATATGAAAAACTGTAAGGAAAATTCAAGGCACTATGACAGGTGTAAAAACAATCCTGAAGAAAACAGGGCTTGTGGAGCAATGTATGACAGAGAACTGCAGGAAGAGTTCATACATTAGAGGCAGGCTGAAATGTACTGACTACATAGCTGGTGACAATTTCAGAGGATTGATGGAAATCATCAATACTATGATTGTCGGATCATTCTCTTACCTGGACAAATGTGCCCAATTTAGGAGTTTCACAGCTAGGGAATGAAAGACTATTAGAAGAGAAAGAGTTCTTAGAGGTCATTTATGATGCCTGATTCAACACTGCAAAATTTCCGGTAAATGATAAGCCAATATACAGTGGAGGGTATCGGCTGTTTTGCCCTCACAGTTTCTATTATGATTTTCTTTTGAAGCCACCCTATCCCCCCATTATATTTCTGTGTGTGTATGGGGCTGAATCCATGCAACCCCAGGCTCCTGGGGAGGATGCACAATCCACCAATCAGAGCCCTCCCGCCCAGCATTGAGCTCAAGCCTGAGCAGGGGCTGAAGTCCAACAGATGAGCTGTTCTGGAATGCTTGGGAAAGGGTTCTTTTTTTTCCACTGGATTTGTTAAGGTGGCAGGATGGAAGCCAAGAGAAGCAGGTATCCATCTTGGCACCTACAGGACTGAGCCTGCCAGAGAATGAAGGCAGAATCCTGAAATATAACGACGAGCCTCAAGTGACCCCTTGGCAGTGCCTGCCAGCTCTAATATACTTTCCTGGTCAATCTACTCTCTTATGCCCTGAGACGGTCCACTTCAAACCATCTCCTTTCTCTTCAAGCTTCAATACCTTCCCTTCACCAATTACTTGCATCTGATGATCCTGCTTTTTATTTCAGTGAGAAAATAGAAGGCAATCAGGAAAACCTTCCTATGTTTCCACTGGCAAATCTATCAACCCTCCGCTTTTGTAGCCACGTAGCTCTTCTCCCTTCATTACAGGAGTGATGCGTTCCTGCCCTAATATCAACCCCCTCCTAGGTGCACTGGATCCTAAACCTTAGCACCTACTGCTCCAGGAGTTGGTTCTTCTACCTTGTTCTCCACCTTATCAACGCTCTCCTTTCTACTATGTTATTGCCCCCAGTTTATGAGCTTTCTGTGACTTTTCCCAACCTAGAAAACAAAAACACAAAGAAAAAAGTATCCCTTCCCTTCCTTTCTGCCCTATTTGTTGACTTTTCTTCACAGTGACCATCCTTCAAAGTATTATCTATGCTCCCTGTCCCCTTCTAACACTCACAAATCAGGATTATGATCCGACCATCCCACTGGAAACACTCATCATGTCAATGTGTCAGTAGCGTTTGGCCCTGTTGATCACTCTCACCTCTTGACGCGCTGATAGCAGTCGACTTTGAGAACATGTTTTTGTCCTTGTCATTTGCTTGTCCTTTCTCATCTCTGTGAGTGCCTCTTTTCCCTCTTTTAGTGTAAAGCTTAGTCCTAGATCCTCTTTTCTATTTACACTTGCTGCTGATGGCTAGAAGTATCTTTTCACACAAGGATAGGTACCATGTTTTTACCATTTGCCCTTCTCCTTGGAGACAGTATAATATGCATCTCCGTGAATCTCAAAAAGTACATGCATGAATATTTTTCCGCTTAAGCCCCCAGATTTCAAAGGCAATCTTTACTCCTCGACTTCTCTTACACCAACATATCTAGTCCATTCTAAGTCCTGTGGGTCACAAACCCGGCCACCTCTCTTCACCTTTGCACCCTTACATGAGTCCAAGCCACAGCATCACCGATTGGGTTACAACCATAGTTCCCCACCTGGTTCCCTGCTTCTTGGAGTGTCCTTCCCCTTCCAATGTCACTTTACTCCCCAGGCATATGAGTTCTTTTAATATTTGAATCAGGTCACGGCAGTTACCTGTTCAAAACCTCCAATGGCTTTGCACCTGTCTTGTAAGAAAATCCTAACTATTTATTCTGGCTTCTAGATCCCCATCCTTTTCTCTCCCAAACTCCTTTCCTCCCACTCTTCCCCTCACTTGCTCGACTCCAATCTTACAGAACTTCCTGATACTCCTCAACTCAAATACAAAAGCAGTCTCCAGTCTCAGCACATGTGAACTTGCTGTGTTTACCTGTCCCCCGCCCCTACTCCCACCCCCAGGTAGTCACAAAGCTTGTCTCCTGAGCATCATCAAACCCCAGCCCACCTGATCTGCTCTGATCCCTCCTCACACCCCTCGATGACCCCCTATTCTTCACAGCACTTACCAGTCCCTCTGATATTATATACCAATTGATCATCTCCACCATGAGAACTCTGTGAAGGCAGAATTATGTCTATTTTACACTATATACTCAGCACTCAGAAGCATGCCTGACACAGTGTGGGTTTCCAATAAATATGTTTAAACAAATCAATAAACACATGAATGAATGAAAGCAGCAAAATTCCGGACACATTTTTAGAGCATCGAACCCAGCCAAGCCAGCAGGTAGCTCTCTCCCCCAAATTCTCAGTTACATGAACCCAAGCTTTTTCTCACTTTTAAAAACTTAAAAACTTATACTTGAATTCAGTTTCCTGTAGCTTGCAGCTGAAAGAGTTTTGGCTAATCTAGTGCTGCACTAGAGCTGTCTTGTACCAGCTTAAGAGAATCGAATGTGCTTATTTTTTCCTAACTCTACTTTTTTCAGTCTGAAGTCAGGCACAGTGGGAATATTTACAACATGCATATCAGCAAACTCAACAAATCAGGGCTGTTTTCCCCCACCCTCCCTAGAGACTTAAATATTTGCCAGCACACCACTGTGCACCTACAGCTATTTTTTGATTAGTTCCAATAATGGGGGTTCTCCCTGACCCCTAAAACAACCTAATCCAATGCGGGGCAGGTGTCACTGCTACAAGTTCTTAGTTATAGTGTAGCTTCTGGAATCTGCCTCCTGAGACATTTCATTTTTTACTTCTCATTCTGTTTTTGCTGCAATGCAGAGCTAGTCAAATCCTGCTTCTGTGTGGTTTCCCCCAATATTTGAAGAAAGCTCTTTGTATACTATCCTCTCTTCTCTCACTCTCTTCATACCCATATACTGCTAGGCTAAATATCCAAAATTTTCTCTTTTTTTTCTACCTCTGATTGGCTAACCTTATGTTTTAAAGAGAACACTGTTATTTTATTTATATGTATGTATGTGTATATATATATATATATATATATATATATATATATATATATATATATATATATACTGAAATATTTTATACATGGTAGGTACTCAGTTGATGTTTGATGTGAATTCACAAAATATTCTAGAAGACAAACGCTCTTAATTATAAAAATTTTACAATGTCAATATTGATATATACTTAGCACTTCTATATATAAACACACACTCAGAGGACAAAATAAATTTCTTCCTTATTTCATTTCAAGAAGAATCGGGCAGACATATCTCATGATACTCCTTTTCATGGTTTGTTACATCAAATATTTTCATAACATATAATGAAACACAGGCTGAGTTGTTAGAAGACTTGGCCACTGGTATTAGCAAAAATACCATCTTCCAACTCAAATCCCAGCCCTTTTCCCGTTAACTCCTAGAATCCTCTCTTTGTTAAGAAATACATTTTTTCCCCCAAGGCAATGGCTATTCTTTTGTGCGATTTAATCACTATTTACCCAGTTAGGTTGCCTGAGGCACCAGATACATTTAGCTAGGATCTTTAACTTCTCTGGGTCTCATCTCCCCCATCGCCATATTTAGATAGTATTACTCTGTCCCAAGACTCATAATCTTTTATGAATTTTTTCTCATTTTCTTATTAAGATTTATGATGCTGAACAACGAATACCACTGATTTCTATTTTTGCAATTTTCTGTATGCTTATTCCATCAGCAAATATTTATTGAGGATATTTTATTAGACAGATAATCTTTTGGACTCCAAGGGTACAGGGAAGAAAAGGATGAACACACCTGTACGCTCGATGGAGCTCATATTTTCCCAAAGACTGGGGAGGAGGCAGACAATGAAGAAGAAATGCAAACTGAATTGTGTATAGTGGTAAGCAGTTTATAAAAAACGAAAACAAGTTTATGTGGTAGGATGACTGGCGTTGGATGGGGGGTTGATGGGTTGGGCAAAGAGATCTCTAAAAGGGTGACTTTTGAACTGAGTCTCCAAGGGATGATAAGGAGACAGCAGTCCTGGAGCAAAACAGCATTCCAAGCAGAGGGAACAACGATGGTGAAGGCCCCAAGGCATGAATGAGCTTAGCTTTTCTGAAGGAAAGAAGGAAGGTCAGTGTGGCTTGAAGGTAAAAAACAAACAAAAAAACAATGTCAGGGGCCAGATCATGGACTTCGTGAACAAGAATAAAATCTTATTATATTCTAAGGGCTGGATAGTTTTAAGTAGGAGAGCAACATGGTATTGTTTATATTTTAAAGAGATCACTCATTCTAGGTGGGATATAGGTTGTTGGGATCAAGCATGGAAGCAGAGAGACCAAATGGAAATAGTCTAAGAAAGAAATGTAGCACGGTGTCATCCGTCGAGATGGCCGTATTTTAAAGAGTATATTTTTGAAAGTTGAAGTAATAGGACTTGAGGATAGGCTGAGTGAAAGTATTGAGGAAAAGAAAAGACAGAAATCAGGAAAAAGTCCTTTGTTAAGGATTTTGCAATTAAATAGATGGTGATGACATTTACCAAGATGAGAAAGCATTGGGTAGATGTCAGTGGGGAAAAACCTGGGTCTCTAGGACCAGAAAAATGGGATAGAAAATCCTTTAAGAGAGTCTAGTGGAGGCAAAAGAACAATTCACTGGGGATTGGAAAAACAGATTTCTACCTCTAGGTCTATTGATTAGCTGAGTGATCCCAGGCATTCTCCCTAAACACACCCCAGAAGTCTTAGCTTTTTCATTCCTCATGTGAGTGGTTTAGTCTTGTTTCTGTTTCTTCTCAGATCTTCCCTTCTCTGGTTTATAGCAACAGCTGCTTCTCCACAGCCCAACACTCACAGGCTCCCATTTTCCCACAGGAAGAGAGGTCCTGGTTCCCAGCGCTGCGTCTTCTATTTCCTGTCTCCTCACTGTAACTTATTTTGCAGTTTCCTGCCTTTGTCAGGCAACAGACCGAATAACATTTCACATGCATTAATTTCATAGCTTTTTGAGCTGTTTAATTCTTCTCTTTTTTTTTTTTAAAGATTTTTATTGGGGAGTTGGGGGGATGGGAACAGTGCTGGGGAATTGGGGGAAGAGGAACAGACAAGTTGCTGTCCTTTTTGTTCTTCAGTCTAGCTGTGGAGGACGTTGCTTCACTGGCCCAAGTTGGCACCATCATTGCGCTCTTCCCAGGCGAGGCAGATCAGTCGCCGGCTTCTGGACGGCCGCTCACGCTGGCTGCTGGCTACATACGGTAGCCCATGACAACCCACTGCAACAGGGGCTGCAGCCTACGCCATCGCCGGCGACTCACGGCAGCCCAGCTCCAGGTTGAGCTGTTGTTCAGCATCTTAGCTGTAGAGGGCAGTGTCACTGGCCCTCATATGTGGGATCCGAACCGGGGCCCTCTGGTGTCCCAAGCCAGCTCTTAACCACTGCACCACTCAGCTGGCCCTAATTCTTCTCTTTAAAACACAAGATTGAATAGATCACTTTTACTCAAGTTGGGTCTCATCACTGGAGAAGTATGGTAGGAGCACATGTACTCGTCCATATAAGAGGGAGTCGTATGTATGCACTTCTTATTATAGCTCCCCCTCTATTAAACGGTATTTTCTTGTGGTCCAATTTGTCCAGATGAAAGATATCCCAGGACTGGTATAAGTAGCCATTTATGAAGACGAAGGAGGGTAAAAGTAAACAAAGTAAGAAAGATTAATGCGCCCATTCCTTTAGGAATAATGTGCTGCCTGCTTGAAAAAGAACGAAGTGCTGTTGTTTCCAATAATGCTTTCATTAATCAAAACCTGGAAGCAACTGCATAATGAGGCAAAGAAGCTAATGGATATTAGCATATTGCTGGATGTCCTCCTCTGCTGGCACGAGTGGCAAGGTTGGGGTCTGTCCTAACATATTACAGCTTCGGAGAACAAACCAACAACTATAAAAATTCCCAATGACAGTTCTGCAGACCACTCCCCAGCACTAAAAGATGCTCCAAGGATAAAACAGTTTCCCAGTTAGTACACGCAGAGAACTTTCTAAACTCTACACTCATCTTGGAGATTTGCAAACATACTGCAAAGTCTCACAGTACAGAGACCTGTTTCCTTTTGTGGAATCCAAAGTTTCTCCAATTACTTTGTTAATATTATGACAATCTGCAATGTGCTTTGAGAAAGGTAGAACTACCCTCTTTTTCCAGCATCTATGCAGTTCCATTTAATTAACTGCTGGAATTGTCCAACTTGGGCTCCACCAGGCTGAATGGCACGGCTTTTCTGCAGTCTTTATCTGGGCACAGTGCCTGGTATGGGAGTTGTGCCAAGCTGGGCTCACAAATATTAACTAATTTTGAATGACATTCAGTCTAACATTCTGCCTGCTGGTGATGAGGATTGTCCATCTCGGTTTCAAAGTGTGAGGCCCTTTTCCAGGCAGCTTAGCTGATCCCCGTTTGGAGTCTGTCTTCTAGAACGTGCTTTGAACTTATTTAGAGGCTCAGCTTCAAGGAAGTTCCGTATATTTAATTTGCAGTTTGAAAACCAGAATTACCCCTTTCCTTGTTCAAAATCTACTGTTTTTCAGGTTTAGGAAACTTTCTCTGGCCTTACTTGTTACAAAGTGCTTGGCTTAGAAAAGCTGCCATTTAAAAATTTCCAGCTGCTTTTCTTGAAGATGGCAGATTTTCTTGGAGCAGTTTCTTTTGTTCTGGAAGAATCTGACTGGCTTTCCTGAGGTGAAGGCTAGATCGAAGGGTCCACTGTACTTGTGGGAGACGGGTAGGACAATACTGACAACACCTGAGCTGAACTGGGGAGAAAATTGGTTGATTTCTATGATTTCAAATGAGCCTTTTGAAAAGACAAGGATGGAAACCAACCACTTTTCTTTCGTAGAAGTTATTAGAAATTCTCTGGCAAGTTAAAACTGTCCTAAAAAATGGTTCCTCTCAAACAAAGGGCCTCAAAAGGGAATTCATCATGAGGAAAGAGCAATCTACTGTGGTGAAGAATGAGGCAGCTGGTTGCAGCAAAGAATCGGTAGCTTTAGGGCGGGCACTGCAGTGCTGCCCAAGCTTTGGGACAATGGCTGAACTGGAGAGTGTCAGCTAGGCCGCTCACACAGGGTGGGAAACAGCACAGAACCCAGGCACATTATACTATGCAGGGCTAACTGCCAGCAGCCACGCCGTGTGGTGCAAATAGAAGCAATTCCAAGTCAAAACCTGGAATTTTTTGGCAGAAAGGTAAGGTTTTCTAATTCTATCTGTCTGGGAAGGGACTGACTCGTTTGGGTTGTGTGAGCCCCTAGGGAGCTGTAAATTTGAAGCAGGAGATGGAGGGTGATCAAAAGGCTTTTAACAAGACCCGTGACTTTATTTTGTATTTGTTCATCTTTGGTTTCCAGGGTTGTCCTTATATCTTCAGAACTTGGACCACTTGGCTCTATGTACTCACAGATGCTGTTCTCTTTTTTCAATTATTTTAATTAAATACTTAAGCATCATATTTCCCATAAAATAATGTTTTTGTTTCTTTTTTTTCCCCCCAGGGGGAATGCATATGAAAATATGACATAGCACAAAGAACAGGATAAACTTTTTACTGAAAAGTTTCCTTATTGGTAAAAATGGGGGGAAATCTCCAAATTCCTTCCCAAATTATTTAATATAAAAACTCTTTTTATCTACCAAAAGATTGCTGTATCCCAGCCATTTTCTCCGATATCTAGCAAAAATCTGTGCATATGTTAGATATTCAAAAAATACCTGCTGGCTGATAGGAGGGCAGGAAACATGACAGTAACAGGCTAATGTTTGCAGAGGAGGTAAAGGCAACCAAAGCAGGGTGGGTGCAACAGAACGGAGGGGCACCCCTCCCACCCCAGTTTTACTCGCCTGCCTTTAACTCTGCTCTCCAGACACAGTAACATCCTTTTCCTAAATCTGCCATATTTACTTGCCTCTGATATTGTTCAGAAGACTACCCTTTTCTCTGAAATACTTTCCCATCGCCTCCTGCTATCCTTCCCACCACCATTCCTGGCTAACTTCCTCCTAGATGGTTTTCTTTAGTGCTGACCTCTCCTCCAAATCTGGGTTGTGTCTTTCTTTGATCAGTCCCAGGTCACCCACCATAGTGCTACAGCATGGAAAATGCTTAAGAAACATTTGTTGAATGAATGGATCTCTCTTCCAAATTAGGGACTGATTAATATCCAGCTCATCATGGTATCATCCCCTGAGATTACTAGAGTGCTGACTAATAGTAGGTGCTCAAAAATGTTTGTTGAAAGACTAAAGTACTGTGTTTTCTTGGTGATCTATAGGTTGGCTTTTTTTTTGTTTTTTTGTTTTTTTAAATTTCTTCCAGAATTCATGGGGCTAGGCAGCGCTCTTTGAAGAAGGCTCCGGTGCTTTATCAACTGTTGCTGAGAGAACTTTGTAGCGCTAAGTCATGAGTCTATTTGTTAGCATCCCAAAGCTTCCTCCAAGTTGATTACGTCCACCTCTTGCTCAAATTGACAACGGTCTCCACTTCAAAGTGAAGAAGCTAAATTGGTCCCAGAAGAACTTGCTAAGCAAAGATCACCCTAAAATTGCGGCCAGAAATTCCAGTAGGGATTGAAAGGTAGAAATTGTGAGGGGTTTATTCTCTCAAGCTGCATAACAGAGCTATGTGAGCTTCTTAATCTTCCTCTAAACATTGCTATGGCAACTGACAGGTAATTAGCTGTTTATCACACATAGACACACACATACCCATACAGTCTCAAGCAACAGCCTGTAAGTAAAAGGGAAGGAAATCAATTTGCAGGCTGTTCTTAAAATTACACTTTTGGAAAGTCTTCCCACCATGACCCTTCTGGGGAAACAAAATATTTATGGTATGGACAAGCATGACCAAAAATGATCATATTTTCAACTGTCCCCTAAACATTCTTCCTTTCCTTCTTCCCTTAAAAATAGAATGGGTTTAGAGATCCATCTTAAACTTTGAACTGGGGAACTGACAGAAGAGATTACAAAGCAAAGAGATGATGATAATAATAGCAACACTAATAGTGAACTCACTTGTTAAAGAAATATACAAAGGAACCATATATTCTTTCTAGAGGTCCAAATGACTGATCATTTTATTTCTATTGCCTAACATGCTCCATATTGCTAATATGAAAAAGGACCAGACAAGGTAGATACTAAAAGAAAGCAAATTGCTTATTTTGGTTCTAATTTTTATCACTTGATCAAAAGGCTACCAAAACCTACTATGCATTTTATTCACATAAAATCTGAATGTATTTGTATATAACAGCCTTCCACCTATATGTAATTACATCCTATTTATGAATAATGAAAAGAGGCCATTGCAAGAAAAACAAGGTCATAATGAGATCTGCAATAGAGATTAAGAAGGGCCAGTTAATATTTTTAAGGAGGAATGCACTCTTCCTCAGTGCACACTTTATAATTATGTCATTTAAGTTTCTTAAATTACAACCTTATGGTGAAAAAAAACCCCCACAAAAACAAAAATAAAATGCTTTGAAACAATTACCAGAGTATCCATTTTGTCTTGCTTCAAGGAGCATGGCAACAGATGTTTCTAGTCCATGTAGACAGAACCTAAGCTAGCCCAATATTTATTAGATGGTAACACGTATCATAGATCAAATTAGTCTAAAGAGCATATTTTAGAAATTGCGCTAATGTGTTTCTCAGCAAGGGGCCTGTGCCCCTTGATCACGTCTCTCCAGGAAGTCAAGTCTGGTATCATACATTAACCAGGAGTGAGTGTGAAGGAGACAAGTCATCAAGGCAGAGGCGGGAAAGCTATTTTGTAAATTCTTAGAAGGAGTCATGATTAGAAATCACCATGTGTAATGTGCCTCTCAATAAACTCTAACATCTGGGGTTATTAGAGTTTTCCAGATGTATATTTAACTGAAAACAAGCCTGGCTTCCCCTTCCCCTTCCTGAGTATGACACTTAAGAATTATTTTGGTGACTAAAGCAGGAAACATAGACCACCACCTTGCCATCAGTTTAGCTCCAGGTTTCCCAGTCCCAGCCCTTGCCTCCGATGAGAGGAGACTGCTCCTTTGGGCTTTCTAGACTCATCCACCAGTGGGGAAGGGAGGTAATGGGCACCTGCAGTAACTCTGGGGGCTTACAGTTTGGCGGGAAGAGGACACGGACACACACACACACACACACACACACACACACACACACCACCATAAACATAAAGCTGACCCTGGCACATCTCTTTTTGGGAAGAGCAGATGCAACATAACTCAGTATCATGTCCCTTTGCCCCTGTTATGCTCTCAACTGTATCCCCCAAAATTCAAAAGTTGAAGCCCTAACCTGCAGTGTCACTGTTTGGAGATAGCACCTATAAGGCAGTAATTAGGGTTAAATGAGGTCATAAGGGGGGGGACTGATCCAGTGGGATTAGTGTCCTTATAAGAAGAGACATCAGAGAGCTCACTGTCTCCCCTGCCACACCACGTGCACACACTTAGGAAAGGTCACACTGGGAGAAGGTGACCCTCCACAGGCCAGGAAGAAGGCTCTTATCAGAAACGGAATGGGCTGATGCCTCGATCTTGGAATTCCACCAGAGCTGTGAGGAACACATTTCTGTTTAAACCACTCATTCTGTGGTCTTTTGTCATAGCAGCCTGAGCTGTAATCCAGCCCCAAAGATCTCTGATGGAGTCACAGCTGACAATGACTGTCCGTGCATAACGGATCTTGCTGGATCAGAAATCTCCAGCCTTTACCACATCATTGCCCGTTTATATTTAGGGTTCTGTTGATTAGCACTCCTTATTTCAGTCCAGTTTACAAACATGGAGCACTCCCTGTTCACTAGCATCACCGCCATGCTTGACTGTGGTGGGCCTGGGGCATATGAGGAGAGAAAAGTGTAGTCAGTGCTCAGAGTTCCTAAAGAATATGTCTTCTTCCAGCTTTTTTCATCTCCAGGGAAACCCATTTTCTCATAGTACCATTCCCTCAGGGAAAGTTCATCAGTGTCCTCTGTGATAGCTAAAACAAGGACCATTTCTTATCCTTACCGTAATTCTCACAAAACCATGTAGTGTTATTAACCTCATTCTTCCAGATGAGGCATCTCAGAAGCTCAGTCATTTGCCCAAAGTCACAGCTCCAGGTTCTGGATATGAAGCCAGGGTTGGCTGACCTCAAATCCCAAGCCTGTGATTCTAATACAATAAATTCATCCAAAGTGTCCTATGTGGGGGATGAAACTTCATAGAACATGGAACTACCCTGGTAAGCCTGATAACCAGACTCAAAGATTAGCTACTGGCTTGATAAAGTACTCCACTCTGGCAATATACCTAAAATTTAAAAAGTGCTCTTGAGCTATAGAGATCGTCTCAAACTGGGAAGTGAGTTTTTGGTTGTTATAGTTAGATGTGTAGGAAAACGCTTCTGTAACAGAAAGGCATAAAAAGCTGATGATCATATTTGTGGTTTCTTCAAATCATGGGAAGGATCCAGAAGACAATTCCATTTTCAAAAGGTAGAGCAGTAAAACAAGACAAAACAAAAGCTAAGTATGGGTTAGGGTATGAGGATTATGAGTGTGATTTTTGTTTTTATTTTTCATGTTTCTATAATGTTATTCATTGCCTTTGTGATGAAAAAAATGCACTATAACCCTAATTGAAAAACTTACTATTAAGTTCTAATTATTTAATGCCCAGTTAGCTCATTTAATCCTTATAACAGTCTGTGAGTTCATGGCTACCATTACTACCATTATTTTATAGATGAGGAAACTGAGACCCCAAGAGCTTTAATACCATTGTAGTAAATGGCAAAGCCAGGCAGGATTCAACGCCGGGCATTCTTTCTCCAGAGACCATGCAGTGACCATGTATGGTTGAATCTAGGGAAAGCAGAAGCCCAGAGCATCAGAGTTGGGAGGTCTATGACACGGGAGGGAGGGGAGGAGGTGGGACAGGACAGTTAAGGGGCTGGACAAAGACTGGATACCGAAGGAGAAATAATCCCAGGTCCAGAAGAGGGGGCAGAGAAAGCTTCTCTGTGGCAATCCTCATTCTAAAGTTAACATAGCCTGATAAATTACTTCCCAGTGCTAAAATAAATGAGTGGTTGTCTGTTTTATACCCTAAGTCACAATAATCATATTGCACGCTTTATTTCACTGAGGGCCTCATCACAAATCACAAGGGAAATGCCTTTAATGGGTATCCTTTAGCCTCATAATTAGCAACCTTACATAAATTATTTTATAGGTAATCCCATCCAGAAAGGGCAATGGTTATACTGTTATAATGGTTTGTAAATAATAGAAGCAAAATGTGTTATCTAGAAGCCAGGGCACTAAATACTCAGTTCAAACAAAATAACACCCTGATATTTTATATTACTCAATTACGAAACCAAAAAACAAACTTATAAGTAATATTAGTTCTACTCAGTGTATAACAACAATAATACCAATCAGACTAGAAGAGCAAATATCCACCTATTGGATATTCTAATGGTTTCAACGAGAGTAATACATTTCACCTTATCTGAGGAGAGCTCTTTTGGCAATGTTGGCAAGGTCACTATTTGGTTTGTCTACAAAGAAAAAAAAATTCCTTCATCTTTCTATCCAAGCATTTATTCATGTTTCCATTCTATCTACCCATCCACTCACCCAGTTACCCATCCACTCATCCATTCATCCATCCATCTTCCCAAGCTCTACACGGATATGACTATTTCTTGAGCACCTACACTGAGTGTAGCTCAGTTAGAAACTATACATTTGCTGCTGTGTATCTTGTTAGGTCATTTTCTCTTCTTTTGCTCCTAGTTCATTATTTTTTCTAAGCGTCATCTGTGGACCACCTACCTTCTCTGTTTCCAAGACCTACAATGATTCTCTTTTGTGGTGGTAGCACTGCACTGCCCATGGTCATATCCAAAATTCCTCACATTCAGTAGTTTTGATACATCAATTAAAGTGGTGGGTGACCCCTCAGAGGTCGAGGTGTTTGGTGTATATTTGTGAGACAGAAAGGAATAGTCCATAAACTAGGGTTGAACATGCTGTTCTAAGCTAAAGTGACAAAGAGCCCTGCGTGAAGGTTAGGGATTCTGGGTGAAAGGAAACAATACACAAAAACTTGCTCTAGTTTTATATAAGGGCTGAACCCCAGGAGCACTGGGAAACAAAACTTACAAATGTCACCTCCAGGATCAGCAAGTTCTCATGTTCAGAAGAGGGAACACGTATCCAAGGTCATGAAGCCAGTTGGCAAGAAGGCGAAGGTGAGAGCACAGGTTGCTCAATTTTTAGTCTGGTGTTCTTTCTACCGCATCTCACTGCACCCGACCCGTGGACTGAAGCTCTAAATTACTGTCTGAGAGGCCATTCATCTTCTAGACCTCTCTCTCTGGAAGCTGCTCACAAAGAATCTATTTTTCACTGAATATGTAATAAGCAAGTGAGAGACCCACACCAGATGCCTCTGTGACCAGCACATCAGTCAATTTCCCCCTCCCATGGTGAGGAAGCCCTGCACAGAGCCAAACACTCTAAATGGGGCTGCAGGTCACACCCAGAAGGACTCCGCTGCAGACCTCTGAGCCCTGAGACCGGCACCTGTTACCCTCCTTGTTGTTAAAGCCATCAGCATGCCCGCGTGAGTAACATTAATGTGTGTCGGACACCTCACATGGTGAAGAAGTCAAATGGTGATATGCGTGAGGTTTCCCCTACCTTCCCTTCCCCCACCAACAAAAGGTTGTGTAGGGGGAGAGATAGGGACAGAAGAGGAAGAATCAGAGAGAGAATGAAATAGATATTTATAAAATGCTACTGGTGACTCTACCTACTCATCTCAAAGGTTTTTGCCACTTGACAGAAATGACCGATTCCATCCATTAGAATCTTCTCTTCAGGTAAAACTTTTTGCAGATTGTACATTACCTGGCATGAGGGAGAGATACTGACATTGGGCATTGACTTCATGCCAGGTATCCTGTGAAATGCCCTCAAACACATTGTCCCATTTAATCTTTCCATCAGCCCTACAATCCTGCTGATACCTGGCATAGCAAGGATTCTGGGACAATAAAGCAGAGACAGGATTTTACACAACACCAGCTTTCATTTGTGCTAGGGTTTATGGTTTTCAGAGCATATCCACATCTGTAATCTTACTGAATGCAATTACTTTACAGATGAGAAAACAATAGAAATGGCGGTTGTCCTTCTGACAAGCACCCTTTCCTTTGGTGAATATCTCCTTCACCCATTTGTGTGGTCTTGGGGACATTGGTCATATGCGCATGAGCAGTTGCCCTAGTCCGCCACCCTGCCGACATACAGGGCGAAGCATGTTACTACCTGACTCCTTGGAGGATCGCATCCCCTGGTTCCTTGAGTTTTGATATTTGGACCAGGGAGAGGTGGAGAGGTCTTTTTCTGAGTTAAAGCAAAAAGCTTGCAGCTACCAATGATCATCTTTTTGTTACCACGTGGAGAGAGTCAATATTGAGAAAGATATCTAATTAAAAAGGGTTAGAGTTCAGATTAGGTCAAAAGAAGGAGGGGGTTGAGGGATGGAGGGGAGGCTGAGCTTGCTTTTATTGCTGAGTCCCTGGGTCCAGCACTGCCTGGAGTGTTCACCTCCCTTGAACTTTAATTACATAAGCCATTGATTTTCTAAAGGTTTTGATCTGGGATTCAACCACAGAAATCATGACTAATACCCCTACAGAACAGGGGCCAGAACTAGAATCCTTATCTTTTCTGATGTTTAGGCCCATCCCCTTTTTCCTAAATTGTGATGTCCAGGAAAATCTGATGCTTAAGAAATCATCCAGAAAAGACCTATCAGATAGGGCAGAACTGGAAAGAAACCCTCTGCTTTTCAAGGGAAGAAGAAAAGTTAAGTGTGGAGCTGACAGCTCACATAGGAACGGGCGAAGTGAGAACTAAAAAGTGAGCACAATGAATAAAAGTATACTTTTACCCCCTAATTTTGCTAGTAGCTATCCCTGAAAATTAAAACTCACCTGTTACCCACTGCTGACTCCCAGGCAACTCTCCTTGTCAAGGAATTCACAGCTGCATCCCTTAGGCATCGTGACTCAAAAGGGGGTGGTTTCACCTTTCTTTCCATCTTTACCACTGTTTTCAACAACCAGGCCTCTGACCTGCTTAGAATATGTTAATTTACAGAATGTAGTCATTTCCCTTATCAGCCCCTCCAGGCAGTTGGCAAGGAGTATTTTCAGCTGCAGACCTTGCGATCAGCCACTCAGACCTGCTGGCTTCCTGTGCCCTGACAGATAGAACTAATTAGCACTCGGCAGCTTTTCTGCACTATCTCTGGTTCCAGAACCGCCCCATAAACGAGGGGTAGGCCTGTTTCTGCCCCTAAGGGACAAGAAGAAAATCTCAGGTACTTGGAGGTTAAATAACTTTCTAAAACGTCCTCCCTCTATCTCACTGCCACTTTTCTTTTAATATCCCGTTTTTTTTTTGGAGCAGCTTCAGGAGATAACATCAACTTTTTTGGTGTGATATTGTCTTTGTCATGTAGATTTGTATATAATTTCCCTACCACGCCATTACCATATACAGTGCAACTGACTGGTGGCATAATCCTTTCATCCATCCTCCCTTCCTCTCTCCCTCCCTCCATCTAGCCACTTATCCACCCAGCCAACCAGCACTTTCTGAGTGCTACTATACGTCAAGCCCAAGTGGGGATTCACAGAACCATACAGGAAAGAGCGCTCAGCTATTATATATACAAGTTGAGAGAGAAAGACAATAAACAAACAAAAAAATTAATAAGATAATAACATATCATGCTGAGAGTTATTGAGTTAATCAAATCAGATAATGAGATGTAGAGTGAAGGGAGGATTAAGAGGGTCCAGAAGGCCTTTCTGAGGCGGGGACATTCAAGCTCAGGTTAGAGACAGCCACGCAAAGACGCAGGGATGGGCATCTTCCAGGAGGAAGGAAGCAGGAAGTGCATCGGCCTCGGTGTGAATAGGAGGCCAGTGCATTTGAGGGACAGGAGGAAGGGCAACGTGACTGCATCTTCATCAGTGAGGGGGAGGATGGCTTGAGAAGAGGTAAAAAATGACCCCATCTTTGAATTTTCTTCTAACCGCAGTGGAAGGTCATTGGAAGACTTTCACACCATCATGGGACAAGACCCACTTTAAGATTTCAAAAGGCCACTCTGGCTGCTAAGTGGAGAAGAGGCTGTGGGGGCAGAAGACAAGCACGCTGGCAGCAGGGAGGTTTCACCATCATTTCAGCGCTTAGTATGTGTCTGACGCTGTGCTCAGGGCACCACTTATATTCCTCGTAGATCCCTTTGGAGCCTGAAGAGACACTGATTACTTTTTCATTTTATAAATGAAGAACCAGTTGGGAATTTCCCCAATATCATCAATATTAAGTGGCTGAGCTGGAATTTGAACCTCTATCCAAGTACCTCCACGGCCTTTGCTTAAATGCTTTATTTATTGCATCATGCTATGCCACAGACCCTTGACCTTCAGAGAGTTAACAATCAGGGTTTTGATTAATTTTTAAAAAATCCCCATGGACCATGATGTGTTAATTTTAATTCTGTAGAAGCACCCATTTGTGTGCTCTATCGGGGGTGATGCAGGGAGGCGCTTAATGGATGAGTGGTTCTTCATCCGAGAATGTGCAGTAACTCTTGTGGATTCTCTTTCTAAAAGCTAAGCCTAAGAGACATTAGTCTCCAGGAAAGTGCGACTCAGAAGCAATTTATTTTTCTTTTATATAGAATTAAAAACGGGAAGAGAACACTTCTATTTTTCAAATACTACCACTTTTTTAAAGGTAATTTATATGCTATGAAAGTCTTTGCAAATTGGGGATGTCTGAATATCTGCAGATCTACCCCTCTGAATGTCCAGGGTCTACCACGTTTCTGTAATAAAGGTTTGGGAATACCCATCCCCAGGCCTTGCCAGGGAGGCTGGCAGCCTCTGCTCTGTTAATCTCCCTTCTCTGTAATTTACACATGAAAACCTAAATTGGATTACAGAATTTCATAGCCATGAACTCCCTGATGGCATTAAATAAATGAAGCCATGCTAACTTTTGTAACCATTTTCAAATCTGGTGCCAAGATCGTGGATGTATCAAAATATTTGGGAGATTTTCTTGTTAAAGGGAAGAGTGGTAAGTTGGTGTGAGGTGCAACTTCGAGGTCACTGGGTAGAACAAAATCTCTTTTCTGGCTTTCCAATGAAAACAGTAAAAGGCTAGAGTCCAGCCATTCAATGTAGTTGGCATTGATTGGGAGGATCAACAAAACTCACACAGTCTCTGGCATCAACACTGAAGTCTCGCTAAAATGGGGAGTACCTACCACCCCACCATGCACCTTTTATGCCTGTCCAACCTCTTCTCTTCCCCTCCCACCTGCATTAGGTCTTTCCTCTTTGGAGGCCAAGGAGTCACTGAATTATTTGCTTATACCTTTCAGAGTATATATATATATATATATATATATATATATATATATATATATATATATAATCACCCCAGCTAAGGTAATGGCATTGCATCAGTGATTTTTATAGGGGCAGTGCCTATCCCAAAGACCCAGGTGCCGGGCGCTCTGCCTGGAGAGCTAGGCCTCATGGTTCCCTATCTAACTTATTTACTCAAAGACTCCAGCTGTGTATTAAGGACCACACCATAGACATGCCTCAAACAAAAGGTCATGGTAAACTCAAGTGAAGGGTAGAAAAGTCATCCAGAAAGCTTCCTACATTTCATTTATCCTACAGTTTTTTATTGAGCATCTACTATGCAACAAACTCTGTTCTAGGTGCTTGGAACACATCAACTAACTAAATAGACAAAAATCTCTCCTTCCTATTCACAATAGCCAAGAGGTGGAAGCAACCCAAATATTCATCAATGGATGATGGATAGCAACATGTGGTACACACATACAATGGAATACTATGCAGCCTTCAAAAGGAAGTCCAGCACAGATGGGCCTTGAGGGTACTCTGCCAAGTGAAATAATCCAGTCACAAAAGGATAAAGACTATGTGATCCAACTTATATGAGGTATATAAAATGGTCAAATTCATGAACATAGTAAGTAGAGTGGGAGCTCCTAGGAGCTGGCAGGAGGGAGAAAAGGGAGGTGTTTAATGGGTATAGACTTTGGCTCTACAAGACAAAAAATGTTCTGGAGTTCTGTTTCACAATCTCTGTTAATATTCTTAACACTGCTGAACTCTTTAAAATTGTTAAAATGGTAAATTAATTTTATGTCATATGTGTTCACATGTACACACACATTCAATAATCCTTGCCTCATGGAGTTTATATTCTACTGAGACTAGGGGTGTGGTGACAATATGTACTAACCATAAAAAGTAAATTATATATTATGTTAGAATAAAATAGCTAGGGGAGGACGTGCAGGGCCAGTTGCAGAGGGAAGTTCAATATTAAATTAGTAGCATATAATACCTCATTAAAGGCGGTATTTCAGTAAAAGCTTGGAGCAAGTGAGTGGGTCAGCTAAACAAATAATGGCGCTGGGGAGGCAAATGTTTCAGGCAAAGAGAACAGGTAGAGTTGCTCTAACAGTGGGAACATGCCTGTTCTATCAGAGGAATAAGAAAGCCCAGTGTATTTGGCCTTTTGGGGTATTAGTAATGCCTGGGGCCATTCAACAAAGTCTGTGTCTTTGTGGGGAAGGGGGTTAGAGTTTTACTCAGAAAGTTCTCTATATTGTGCTAGGAGCTAATGACAAAGTGGTAAGCAACAGAGGCACGTTCTCGCTGCCAGCAGGGGAGAGAAGTGATGCCACAGGCGCCAGAGGTAACCAGGTGAATGTGTGGGAGGGATGGAGGAGGACTAACCTCACCTGGGAGGGCAGACAAGGCCTCCCGAGGATGGAATGATGGCCTAGCAAAGGTGCTGAGGAACTTAGCCAGAACACGGGCAAGGGGAACGTGCTCTGGGGAGGGGTAGCATGTGGAAAGGACCGGAGGCAACGTGACAGACAGCACATGAGGAACCAGAACAAGGTTGGCATGACTAGAGTGCAGGGGAAAAGGGACGTACTATGCACAATGAGGAAGAAAGATGCCAGGAGATACTGTGGGGACCTTGAAAGCAATTTTACGGATTTTTTTTTAAATTTAGGAAAAATAGAGAGTTATGAGGTATTTTACAATGAGAATTGATGTAACCAAATTTTATGTATTTTCATTTTTTTTTTTCGGTAACACCTCTGGACCCATCTCTCATTATGAAAGCCATGAGGCTTTGACAACGGCCTTCATCTCTTTACATGGCTTCCTTCAATCACCCTGTCCTTCCCAGCTCACGGTAACTATTACCCTAATTATGAGTTCATACTTCTCTTAATTTCTTTTTGTTTGTTTTATACAATTACAAGTATTTAAAAATTTTTTAATTGTGGTAAAAAATAAAATTTATCATCTTATCCATTTTTGAATGTATAATTAAGCAGTGTTAAGTATATTCCCTTGTTGTGAAACAAATCTTCAATTTTTTTTTTTATCTTGCAAGCAGAAATTATATCTATTTAAAAACAATGATCCAATTTCCCCTCCTCTCTGCCTCTGCCAACCACCCTTGTACTTTCTGTTTCTAGGATTTGGGCTTTTTTAAATTCTCATATTAATGGTGGAATCATTCAGTATTTCTTTTTGTGATTTCACTTAGCATAAAGTCTTCAAGATTCATCTATGTTATAGCATGTGACAGAATTTCCTTCCTTTTTAAGACTGCATAATATTCTATTGAATATATATACCACATCACTTCAAGTATTCTTAAAAGGTGTGCTTTTTTTTTTTTTTTTGGTAGGAGCACTCTGGCTGCCACTGGTGGAGGCTGGAGGCAGATAAAATAGACTGCAGGAGACATCCAATGTCCAAACTGAACTAGTGGCGTTGGTTCTTGTGTTGTAGGCATTTCCACGTGAAAGGCCAGGTAACCAGAGTTGCCCAAACTAGCACATCTCATGCTTCTGGCATGATGCTCACTGCCTGGGTATTATCATCACTTCAGTGAATCCTCCATGATTCATGGAAATCCACTTATTTCTCACCGTATAAGATTAAATCATCCACATTAGCTGAGATCTGCAGAGTCTTAAAGGCTGGCAGTGGGCAAGATGACCACTACATTTCCTCAAATGACCAAAGTGTTTTCTCCCATTTTTTTTCTAGCAGAAAAATGTCCTTAAATTGAGTACCAGATGCAGAGAATTTCTAATTTTATCTTCCTTTCCTTCTAATTAATTCATACATGACCTCTTCTGGAACACTTGTGAATAAACGGGAATTTAATGGGATCAGAAAAGATCAAGATGGAGCTGTTACACAGCAAAATACTGGGAAGGCAGAGCAAAAAGGAAAAAGAAAGAATTATTCAAGGCCAGAAAGGTAGAGAGTATGCAGGGGAGAACAATTTACTGGGGCACAGAGCATTACAAAAACAAGTAAAAGAGGAGTGGGGAGAGGGAGAGAGAGGGCAGAGAAAGGGGAGCGACCAGAGGCAGGAATTGGCCCAATGAAACCATGCCCACTCCCAGGGAGATTGCCAAGGGGTTCCAACCTGCAGGTCCATCTGTCTCCTCCGATTCTAGGGCAAACCTCATTAGAGTGAGGAGGCACCCCGCAGTTCAGCCTCTACCCTCGGGGACCTCAGATCCCCATCTGGCAAGCTAAAAGGAGCGTTTGCTCTGCCATAGGGTTTCAATTTGCTCACATGCTCTTTTTCTGATAAGAAAAATGTAACTTTGCCACGATTTATAAGCTTTTATTGGCTGTCCCATGCTATGTTATTCTAGCCTTAGGAGTCACACTAACTTGATTGTAAGTTGATTGTTACAGGAGGCTAATAACTTAACTCTTTGTGTAATTAAACTCTAAAAAGCAAGTCCGTATTCTCAGCCATCCTACCTGGCAGGTGGTCAGAGACATCCACTGGGCTTCTGAATCGAAGAATCGAATGGTGGTTCCTTGGATGCAGGCCCAATGCTGCAGGGCTGGGCTTACTCAGAAGGCCAAAGGGTCATATGATTGATGAGATGGTCTATTTTTTCTTGGAAGGAAATGGGAGAAGTTAGGGGGCCACTGCAAAGCTACAGATTTACATTTCTAGAGGTAAAAAAACAAATGCATGGAAACCACAAAGAAAGTGAAAATACAACTGAAACTTATTCTAGAAGCATCCATGCACATAACCGGTGCTTATTTAAGGATAGTTAAAAGCTCTCATAGGTGAGCTAGGTTATACTTTTGTTCTGCACCTTCCTCACCTCTCTCAGCCCTCACAGAATTAAAAGGAGTTAGGGTCTTGCACTGGATTATGCTTTGGCTAAAGGGAATGTTATGGCTGGTTTCGTCTTCTATCCAGACCCCTAAAACTTTCTCCATGTCAGCAATAAGGCTGTTTCGCTTTCTGATCATCTGTGTGTGTTCACTGGAGTAACACTTTCAATTTCCTGTAAGAACTTTTCCTTTGTATTCATAAATTGGCTAACTGTTTGGTGCAAGAGGCCTAGCGTTTTGACCTATCTTGACTTTTGACATGCCTCCCTCACTAATCTTAATCTTTTTGATTTAAAGTGAGAGACGTGCAACTATTCCTTCCACTTGACCACTTAGAGACCATTGTAAAGTTATCAACTGGCTTGATTTCAATATTGTTGTGTCTCAGGGAATAGGGAGGCTCAAGAAAGGGAGAGAGCTGGGGAACAGCTGGTCAGCGGAGCGGTCAGAACCCACGCCTTTATAGATTAAGTTCGCTGTTTTGTATTGCCATGGATTGTGGAGTCCCAAAGCAATTACCATAGTAACATCAAAGATCACTGATCACAGATCACCATAATAAATATAACTATAATGAAAAAGTTTGAAATATGAAGAGAATTACTAAAATGTGACACAAAGACAGGAAAGGAGTAAAATGTTGGAAAAATGGCACCAATAGACTTGCTCGAGTCAGGGTTGCCACAAACCTTCAATTTGTAAAAAATGCAATATCTGTGAAGCACAGTAAAGTAGAATACAATAAAACTAGGTGTGCTTTAGCTGTTTTCTGCAGGGGAGTCATCAGGTAGGGACTTACTCTGCCATTACTAGATGTTGCTAACCAGAGGCTTTTAAAAACGCCGCAGCTATAATTCAACTTCATGACTTTGTTAATTTTGTTCCCCAAATACCTCTGGAACCTGGTCACGTTCCTTCAGGTTAATGGCCACCTTGGTGGTATTATTATTATTATTATTATTATTATTATTTCTGTCCTGTTCAACTAATTTCTTTGAATATGCTCTTGTATGACAATCCCAGTGACAGATTTTCCACATAACTGTCAGAGAGATCCCATGATAGCACAAATCTAACTAGGTCATTCTCCTATTTTAAATCTTTAAATGTATCCCCAATACATTTACAATAAAATTCAAAATCCTTAGATAAACAAAATATTGCACAGAGCAGCTCTATCTACCATGCCACATGGATGTCTTCCTTCCATCTCAGTAATACGGATTTTAACTGCTTATGCAGAGGTTATTATTATTATTATTATTATTATTATTATTATTGGAATAATCTTCTGTTCTTTGCTGAGTAACTTCGATTCTTCCTTGAGATCTCAGCTCAAATATCAGCTTCTCCAGAGAAGACTTTTTGCCCTTCATATTCAAATAGGGCCCCTTGTGATAGACTTTTGTTGCACATTATCTTCAGTTTTCCTATTTGAATGCCATCTTCCACCAGTGCACTATTTATTTTATGTTTAGGATTTCCAGCCCAAGTTATTCCTGAATCAATTCAGAGCCCTTTAAAGTTTCTGTAGACTGAGGCTATCTTTCATGGGCTGTAGTATTACTGAAGCATTGAAGGAATCACACATTACAGTAACTTGAGAATTTAACGTTTTTTGACTCTCAGGGCAAAATAACCATATCATGTTCTTTGCTCATAAAAGTTCTGTACTCTAGGAAATTTAGATCCTATGCTTCTGCATTCACTCTTGATAGCTTTCAAATATCATCATCATTTGAGGTTTTTTTTTAAACATTTTTTAAAAAGATTTTATTGGGGAATTGGGGGAGGGGAACAGACAAGTTGCTGTCCTGTTGTTCTTCAGTCTAGTTGTGGAGGACGTCGCTTCACTGACCTATGTTGGTATCATCATTGTGCTCTTCCTGGATGAGGCAGATCGGTTGCTGGTCATTGGTCGGCCACTCACAGCGGCTCCCGGCAGCTCACACCTGCTGCCGGCCAGTCACGCTGGCTGCCAGCCACTCACGGCAGCTGACGGCAGCCCACTGCAGCCCTGCTGCAGCCTATGCTGTCGCCGGCGACTCACAGCAGCCCAGCTCCAGGTCGAGCTGTTGTTCATCATCTAAGCTGTAGAGGGCACAGCGTCACTGGCCCTCAATGTGGGATCCGAACCGCAGTCCTGCGGTTCAGAGCTGGCGTCCCAAGCCAGCTCTTAACCAGCTGAGCCACTCGGCTGGCCCCATTTGAGTTTTTGATGATACTGAATGCTTTCATGTGATTCAGGCCCAGGCCCAAATTATCTTTATTTTGTATATTTATTTTTGCAAAGAAGTTAAAGCATCTTGGTAATTAGAAAACTTTAGTTTGAAAAGACCTCAGGGTTTCAAAATTGGAGTTGTGAAATTATAAACATGTGGAATAATCCCTCTAGGAGATGCGAGACGGGAGAATTGCATTTGTTGAAAAACTTTGTATATCTCCTCTTCACAGTTAGGGAAAGACAGAGCCAAAGAACTCAATTAGCCACCCTAAAAATGTCACTGATTCCAGCTTTCATCTTCCTTAAGAAGATTGAAGACATTAGACTTTTTTGGATAAATTTTATTTTGAGATTTACTTAATAAACAGAAGTTTTTGTTTTAATACCTGTTTTCAACTATTTTGGGTATATAGCTAGGAGTGGAATTGCTAATCATGTAGTAATTCTATGCTTAACATTTTAATGATTCATTCTACATTCCTACTAGCAATGTATGAAGGCTCTAGTATCTCCACATTTTCACTAAAACTTGTTATTTTCCATTTTAGTATGATTTTAAAATTATAGCCTAGTGGATGTGAAGTGGTATTCCACTGTAGTTTTATTTTATTTTATTATTTTATTTTTAAGGACCAATGATGTTGAGCAATATTTTATGTAATTGTTGGACATTTGTATATCTTCTTTGGTGAAATATCTATTCAATTACTTTGCCCATTTTTGAAAAAAAATTGGGTTATGTTTTGTTGTTGAACTATAAGGGTTCTTTATGTATTTTGGATATTAGACCTTTATCATATATAATTTGCAAATATGTCCCCCTTTTTATGTTGTGTTTTCATTTTCTTGATAGTGTCCTTTGATGAACAAAAGTTTTTAATTTTGAAGACATGCAAATTATCTATTTTTTATTGTTGCTTGTGCTTTTCATGTCGTATCTAAGTATCCACTGCCAAATCAAAGTTCATGAAGATCTACACTTATTGTTTTCTTCTAAGAGTTTTAAAGCTTGTAGCTCATACATTTTGGTTTTTAATCCATTTTGAGTTAATGTTTGTATATGAAGGGAGGTATGGGTCTAACTTCATCCTTTTGCATGTAGATATTCAGTTATTGAAGCACCATTTGTTAAAAGAGAGTATTTTTTCCCCATTGAATGACCTTGGCATGCTTGTCAAAAATCAATTGGCCACAAAGTCATAAGTCTAATACATTCTTATTCACCAATGTTTTTACATTCATAAACATTGCTTTGCTCTTGGGTAATGGAAACAAGATAGATTTCTCTGAATTTGCCTATTTTGATTTTGAAAACCAATCCAACCTCTACATTTTACTTGTTAGATTAAATATTGACATTCTGTACTACATGATATACTATACTGTTCTTTTGTCCCACCATTCATTACTTTGATGATAAAATCATGGCTTTTCCCATTAAAAAAAAAACAAAGTTATTGATGGGCTTATGTCCACACTTGCTATCTTGGTTCTTAAATTTTATTAAAGGTCAAAAGATGTACTTATAACATCTGTCATGAATATTAGCCTATTATGAAACTGTTATTAAGATGGCTCCAGGAAATACCATTAATACTGAACATTTTGAATATCTAGTATTTTCTTAATCAGTGTTTAAAATTTTTGCTGAAATTGATGTCTTTTTGATTACCCTTTATGTATTATATTGTTCCTACTCAATTCCATCATGTTAAGACAAAATGGATAATTTCCAACTTAAAGCCTCATACTAAGCACAAATAAGTGTATACTTAATTTATATTTTGTGAAATGTGATCTATGGACTATATTCTTAATTCTAACTCTAAATATATGAGTATTTACAATCTAAAAGTATTGTAATAAATGTAAGACGATTAAAAAAGCTGTAAGAATTTCTAAATGTAAGTTTTCTGTATTTACTTCAACTTTTGTTAATATAATTGGCTAGATATCTGATCATAGCCTTCTGCTTTGTGTAAACACACACATGTACATACACATGCACACATATACATACACATGTACATTACACATATACATATATGTATAAACATATACTAGTGAAGACTAACAGAGAAGCAAAAATTTATCAGGCAAATTTTTAAGTCAGAGGTGGCAGTCTACAGCCTATTCAGACAAATCATGTGGTAACGAATTATTCAAGTTTTTGTTTCATCTGCCAACTTGCTATCAAGTCTATCCAAGCAAATTTGTCATTTCGGATACTATATAGTTCTAAATTATCCATTTTGTTCTTATAGTTTCCATTTCTGTGTGGGGTTTTCACATACTTTCTCTCATTATAACCATATTTTCTTTTAAATCTTTGAATTTATTTGGGCTAGAACTCAAAATCCAGCCTCTGTCTTCCCTGTTGTGGGCAGGAGTTTAAATTGTTCAACTTTTGCAGTCTTCCATCTGTTGCTTTACACTGAGAACTTTGAAAATTCCTTGATTCATGAACACATCAGTGATCACCAAAGGATTTGGGAAGAGTGTATTTGTAGACCTGAGGCGCTCTGTGGCACCTTCCTTTTCAAAATTGCTGCTTTTATTTCCCAGGCTCTCTTACTGCACTGAATTTCATTGTCTGACTCCTCAAGCTAGTAAGACTGAACCTAGCCATGCCTCTTTAGATGTGGAGTATTCAATTACATGAAGTAACACATTTTCCATACATTTCTTTTTGCTTTAAGCTGGTTGGATTTGATTGTTTTAAATACTGCAACTGAAGAAGGCCTAATATAAAGGCTTTTGGTAGTTAGCAGTCCCTCTTGCAAAATGGAACTTTTTCAGTGGACAGCCACAGATTTCAATCCGCTAGTCCATGTTAAATTCAAATTCGGTACAAACATCTGTGCCTTCACCTGGGCAAAGTCAAAACTGCAATTGACTATTTGTTTAATTTCTGTATTTTTTGCTAGGCTGTGAGATTCTTGAAGACAGAGGCAATGTCCTACTGCCTTTGTGTTCCCAATGCATAGCATGGAGTGCCCAACAAGTATTTGTTGAGTGAATGAATTCTGAAATTTGAGTTTGGCAATTAAATTGCATGTTATTACCTAACCAAGAAGTTATTAATTCAGGAATTTATTAATCAACCCATTCTCTATACTGAAGCCAAATAAACTATTAAAGAATTAAATTAAGTTATTTTACACCATGCTTAATACCATTCAATCATATACCAGTGCACTCAAGATAAAATGTAATCTTATTTCCAAGTCTAGAAATCGTACCATGTTCTGGCCCTTTACTCTTTCTCTTTAATCTCATTTCTAACTACTCTCCTTTCATCCCCCTCCCCCATTTTTTTCCATTATGCTCTTGCTCACTGGACTTTTATTCTCTCCAAGCTTATTTCTGACCCAGAGCTTTTTCACTTGCCATTCACTCTGCCTAGAATGTTCTTCCCACAACTTTCCACATAGCTAGTTCCTCACTATTAAGATCTCAAAAGCTCGCCTTTTAAGGAAACTTACCCAGATTTCTCTACCTCATATAATACATATGCATGAGCACCCTCCTACCACACATAAACTCTGTTTAGTGTATTCCTTTCTTTTTTATAGCATTGCTACTTTATGAAGTCATCTTGATTATTTATTTTTCTCTTTATGGTCTGTCTCATATTATAAAATGTAATCTTCATGGGAGCAGGGACCTTATCTGCCTTGTTCACCCCTGTACCTTCAGTGCCCATAACAATGCTTGCTGGGTACAAAGAAAGAATTTAGTAAATATTTGACGAAATAAATTTAATCATAACAATCAAAGGAAGGGTCATTGTAAATAGTCTGATTTTAAAATAGTCAATTCACCACAAAAGAAGTCAAACCAGTTATTTGGAATCATGAGGTGCAACTATTGTTCCTCGGATTTTGCATGGCCAGAAATTATTTTGAGCCACAGCTGTGGCTGCCATGTAAGAAAAATCACAAAGGGCCTGCCTAAGTTGTTTTACTGCTTTTGTTCTTTTTGAAGTAGAATTTATACATAAAAAATGAGCACCATTAATGTTAATGTTTTCACACAGTCTGGCCATATTGATTTTTCTCCACAATTGATCTCATTCATTTTGGACATTTACTATTTACTAAATATTCATTTAGGGGCAGACATTGATCTCTATATTCATTGTGATCATTTTTATTGTTTGTTTTTTTTAAAATACTGCTGCTGAAAACACACCCCCATGACTGCATTTCATAATTTTTACTGTAGGACTTGCCATTTCCTCCATGAAGATCTCTTCTCAGCACATTTATTTATCAACAGGATTGCCAATGTATTGCACTGTTTGAGCGTCTGAGCTACTAATTATACAACTGTGGATGGAGATGGCATGCACCCAAGGCTTTGGTAATGTTATGCAGGAATCAGGACAAGCATCGCTCACTATTTCTTCTACCTGCTTTGCAGGCCTTCTACTTCTAGAAAGATATTCTCCTTTGTATGGGTACTACAAGCCACAGAGGTGACTTGTGAACGTTTGGGTCAGTTATCACAAAAAGGGCACCATGTTTCCTCCACTTGTTCGCACTTCCTTCTTGGGAAGGTGCTCTCCCTGCATCACAGTTGTTTCTAAATGTCCTACAGCTTGCTTACTCTGAGCATTACCATGTACCTTAGGTACCTCCATTGTCGCTCTTGCTGCCTAACAGTGCCCCTGCCTAGCACAACTCCTGAGGTGACACCGCTACATGCTGCTTCAGGCACAGGCAGAAGGGTTGATTCTTCCTTTTGTGTGGTCCACTTTGCCACATGGCCTTTAATAAAGAGGCTGGTGTCTTCCAAAGTTTCCTGGTGAGTGGGTTGCTTCTGATGTCACAAAAGGTTCCTGATTCTCACCTCTGTTCAGATTTTTGCACTAACGCATAGTGAGGTCTATGTGCAATTATGTAAGAATTGCACCCCGTCTCTGATGACTAAGTCCTTCTTCCTGAACCACATATATCTGCCTGACCCAACAACAGCTACTAGCATTTATAGAGCACTGTGAGCTTGCACTGTGCTGAGTGCTTCATCTAAGTCTTCCAATCTCAGCTAAATCCTGTAAGGCAGATATTGTCATTATCTCTTGGAAGGAAAACACGTTTTGCCTGGTTTTTTTTTTTTTTGGTTTTTTTTTTTGCTATAGCCACAACATCTAGAACAGCCTGACACACAGTATTATATAATATTTGTTACATGAATGAGTCTTCATTTCACTGATGAGAAAACTGAGGTTTACCAAGGTAAAGAAACTTGCTCAAGGATTTGGCAGTGCTAGGATCTGAATTTAGGCCTGTAAGCCATCCAAATCCTCACCCAGAGTTTCTGGACGGTCCTTGGTCCAGGCAGAGATTTCTGTCAGATCCACCTCACCAAACACACCCCTGTCTACACTTCAGCCTGGGGTGTGGATGAACTGCAGTGAGGATGACACCACATTCTGTCAGGAAGACTGAGATGCTGATATGGAGATAAATGTTTTTGAAAAACCAAATATTAAAACTTAATCAAACAGGTGTAGTGAGTGCTAACCACTCTTGCGCTGTCTAGTCTAAGTCCCTGCACTACTGGCCTGGGCTGAAAAACTGTCACTGGCCTTTCTCCTTCCCCTCGACTCAATCCTTTCCACCCTCAATGATCAAGTCAGAGAGGATAGTCTTGGCTACTGTGGGGAGAAGTCAGCTTTCTCTTCTAATTGAGCTTAGTCCTTCTCTGTCCAAGGTTACTGTGAAGCTGCTGAATAAATGGTAGCTATTTACATTAATTGGGGAACTCAGATTGAGTAGAATTTATTGCATCATTTGTAAATTGCTCGCTCCCTTGAATTTCATTTATGCACATGTCTTCTTCCCTCTGGTGGAACTCAAGAACCCCGAGGTCAGAGTCTGCGTCGATTTTTGCTTCCCACTGTGCACAGTGCAGAGCTATTGTTAGACACTGGCCTTTTGCTAGTGACTAGGTTGATGGGCAGATCGGGTCATTAACAACCAAGCAGGGTCTTGGCAAAGGGCACTGATGTCTTTGGCATCATCACTGTGCTTACTTGAAGCTCCACTGTGTTGACTCTCGAGGTCTCTATGTCAGAGCAAGAGTACGACATCCCCAATTGGAAAGTTCTTCATATAAATGGTTCTATTCCCGTGAGATTTTGATTTCCCATGAAAACTTCAGTTGTTAGAAGGCTTTTGAAAGTACCTGAGCAGTTCATAAATGACTGCGGTTAGGCTTTTTGGAGTTGAAAAAATATATAAGCTGAGATTTTTTTTCTCAGGGGATTCCAGACAGTTTTTCTCCCTGGATGAGGATTTAATCTTGCTCAGCTGATCACAACTTAAGAACCAGAAGAGCTTAGAATGTGTCAATATCCCCTTAAAAGGAAGTAGTAGACAGCTAATTTAAATTCTTCCTAAAGGGTGATATAACTCAGCACAAATTGGGTGTTTCTCAAGTCCAACACGAACTTACCCTGCAAAAAGTGCCATCGACACCTAAGTCTTCCACCAAGGACTTACATGCCCAGGGAAAGCTAGGATGAAATATGCTGCATCTACATATGCTGTGCTGAGTTTTTATATTCTTGATTGGACTAAACATAAAATAGACTATGCATTTCTATAGATTTTTTTCCAATCAATCAAACATAACTGAAATGCCAGGGATGCCACTTGCCTGTCAAAATCTGAAAAGGAGAATAATATCTGTTAATGCTGTGCATCAATTGTCTGCTTCACTTAAATCAATCTATTATTCCCCCTTTCATATGTTCAATAAGAGTATGGGATTCTTTGGTCCTGGATTATCTGGGTAATCCCCCATTTTATCTAAACTGTTTTCTGTTTTGAGTATAGTCAAAAATGAGAAAAACATATTCCCCCCAAATCCTATATGATGTGACCTTAATTGGGGCTTTGCATCTATGAAGACATTTTGAAGTTCAAATTCTAGGCTGCTGGCACTGACGTCAATCTCAAATTGCATAATTTCAAGACATCCTAAAAAGCTGCCAGCTCATCAACAAACAACTCTGAAATAATGGACTTGGAGGCAGGTAAAAATCCCTAAGCAGATCACCTTAGATAGGATCCAGGAGAGAAAACACAGTTTAGAAAATAAATAACAAACACAAAAATACACAAAGATGTTAAAGAAAAAAAGCACATCCTCGGTCCTCAGCAGAAGGGCACTGGGCACTCAGATTTCTAAGCATTCAATCCATGACTTTCTTCTAGAAAAAAATACATGGAGCTTACAACCTGTCTTAAAACTTATATATTTGCAAAAATATACCAGTTTACAAATATAGTTTGCCTACGCTCTTTGATTTTGTCTTCCCAACCAACATGTAAAGCGAGTAGGATTATATCTGTGTCAAGGTATGGAAATTGAAATATGCAGAGCCGAGGTTGGTACTGAGAACCTGGTTTGAGTTCCGGCTCTGCCACAGACCCCTTCTAGCTTTTAAAGGAGGTCAAGTAACCTAATCACATGGAGCTACAGCTTCTTTATTAAATGAGGACAACAAGTCCTACGCGCTGATCATTGTGAATAGCAAATGAGGTAAGGTGTACAAAATGCTTCCTCAGCATAACATTTGGCATGTAGGATGGGTGATCTGCTATTATTGGCATTTTCAAGGTTACAAAGCTAATACATCACAGAGCCAGACCCAAGACATCAATCCTTATTGAGAAGTAAATTGTCTAGATATGGAAACTCAGTATAATATTATCTGTCCATTTACCCCTGACAACGTTTTGAGATTGATGTCAGTGAGTTCTACTACCCAGGACGATGCTAGAGCCGGCCCCTTGGCACTTCCATTGCATTCGGTATTTTCACAGAGGCTTCCTATGGAGGCTTCGTCAACCAACCCCCGCCCTCAAAATCCTGCTCAAGACAGGTTATATACCAACTTTCCAGACAGACTGGAAAATTAAAATCCAAACCCATCAGGTTCTCTGTCCACGGCACTCAGTGACTCAGTAATGGGGCTGGATGATACTTCCCTGCAGGTTAAGTATTTTGGATTCTACTTTTAAAACAATTTCAAATCCATCCCTCTCTCTCCATCTAGGTTAGAACTACGGGCCAAACCACAGTTCTCCCCTTCGGCTCCCGCAGTAGCCACCGGTGAAGACGCCCTGTTTTCGATTTTGTTCCCCAACAATTTGCATGTCATGCTGCAGACAAAAATTTAAAAGTTACATGACACCATGTCTCTATCTTCCAATAACCTCCCATGAGCTCAGGACAGTTACAAATTCTCCGTGTGACCACGAAGGCCCAGCACGATGTGGTCCCTGGGTACTTTGCTCCTTCTCTCAGGCCCTTTCTCACTTATTCCAGCTACACTGGCTGACGTTAGCTTTCTTGAGCTCAGCAAGGTCCCTTTCACCTCAGGGTTTCCGCAAATGCCATTTCCTCTCCTAGAATTCACGTTCATACCCACATTGATATGGCTGCTTCTTCAAACTTGACAGAAGTGTCCCCTTCACAGAGTGACTGTCTCTGACCTCTGTGGCTGGAGTAGGCCTCTCACGATTATTCTCTCTTAACACCGCTTCCCTAATGCTTATCATAATTTATAGTATTTTATCTGTGTCCATTGTTTGTTCTCCATGCCTCCCCCATCATACTGAACATTCCTTGAGAGCAAGGACCAGGCTTGTTCTGGTCATCACTGTATATCTGCACCCACAGCAGTGCCTTCCACTGTGGATCACCAAAACGGATTGACTGCATGGACGGATAGATCAACATGTACTTGTTCCTGGGCTATACAGTTTCAGGCCCCAAAGAGGACAAAGGGGCCACCTAGTGGTTTTCAAACCATGCTCTTAGGAGTCCTTGGTTGATGTCTGTGTCTTAAGGCAGCGCTGATTTCCACACACTGGCCTCAGATTTTCCCAAATCACCCGTGGCCGGGGAGTGGCACTTGGAAGTCGGAAGCCGTTAGCTTTCAACCTCTCCTGCTAGCAGCCTATCCATTTGCGTCAGTGAGCTACATAAATATTATCATCTCCTGTGTGTGTGTCAGGAAGAGAAAAGTTTGCTTTAAATCGGGCTTAGGCTGAAAGCGGGGGAAAGTGTTGAGGAGCATGGTTTGGGGCTGAGGTATTCCTCCTTCCCATCCCATCCAACTGCAGCTTCACCCCCACTTTCCACCTGAGGATTAGAGCAGCCATAATCTTATCAGCTTTATAAAGTGAAGCTTCTGGTTAAATCTTACTCCACAGATTTTTTTTTTTCATACAAAGGAATCTGCTCCTTAAGTGATGTTTGGAAAAAAAATATTATTTACAAGGGCCTTATTTTACAAATAAGGGAACTGAGGCAAGCAGTCCTCTGTGATGGCCTGTCTTCATTCTCTAGTTCCTCTAAAAAAGACTTTATAAGGCAGTGGTTCTCAACCTGAAAGGTTAAATTTAAAATCTAAGAGTTTGCTGAGGATTAAAAAAAAGATTCCAACACTCAGGCTACATCCCAGGCTAATGAAATCAGAATCTTCAGCAGTGGGACCCAGACATGAGGATATGATTAAAAATCACAAGTACTTGTCAAGATTAGTTATAAGCATAAAGAGACTTAATCTCTGACCCGTCATCCCATTGGAGACTGCAGTTTCAGAGGCAATGTGAAAAATGGCAATGAAACTAAGAAATAGTATTTTAATGGGCTCAAAGGCCTTTTTAAAAAAAATGTTTTAAAAATTGGAAACGTGGTAATTTTCTTTTGACAGTGGAAAAGCTCTGTGACCGAGAACTGATTTCTTGAAAAAGTAAGTACCCGCTGAGCTCACCAATTTGTTGCATATAAGAGATGACTGCTCACCTCTTTCTTTGAAGGCAACATAAAGTTTTCTCATGCTTAATAATGGAGGATTAGCATAGTGCACAGGCTGGAGCACCTGATGCCAATTTCAAGTTCATGGGAAATGTTACCTCATCCCCCTGTCAATCAGTGAGATGTGGTAGATTTCAGCCTGGTGGTGCGTTCCTTGGTGAGGCTATAACAAAGGTGTGTTTGCCAGACCAAGTAGGGTGAAAAGGAATAGGCCAGTTTCTTTCTCAAACTGTCTACCTCTATAGTGGGGATAAGAACGGTCATTTGTGAGGTTGTTGTGAGGTTTAAGTGTGAAAATGTATAAAAAGCCCTTCAGCACAATGTTTGGCAAGTAATATACAGAGGGTGCCAAAAAAATGTATACACATTTTAAGAAAGGGGAAAAAAAACCCTGTATTAAAATTGTAATAGCATATACTGATAACAAAAGATGAATACAAATCACATTTGACTTCTGCAATTACAAGAGGTACTCAGAGTGGTTACCATCATAGTAATTTTAATACAGTTTTTTCCTTTTTGAAATGTGTATACATTTTTTTGGCACCCTCTGTATATGTTATTAAATGGCATAGGCCATTATCATTCTTAAAATTGTTAGTAATAATTTCAAAGCCAAGGGGTCTGGAAATCCCCTTTCAGCACTCTAAGAATTCTAGTCTATTCTCAGCACCTAGCACAGTGTTTAGTATACTAACAATTCTTACATATAAATTGTTATAGTGCACTCAAAGCTTAGGTTAATTAAATGAGTGAATGTTAAGAAGAAAATCAAATTCAGAAATCCTCCTAATTTCTTATTTGGTTGAGTTGTGACAGGTTCACCAATTTTCAGGTTTTTAGGAGAAAAGTACTAAAAATTTTATAGACATTCTTCTTCTTCCCGTCAGCATTGAAAGTTTCTTATTGATTCCTCTTTGGTGATGTCAAGAACTCCACTGAAGTAAAACAGTGAGGAGATAGGGGGGGTATTTCACACTTTGGAGAATTTAAGGACGGACAATATAGACCCATTTTTAAATTACAGACCATAAAACTCCATTATGACTCTGCAGGGCTTGCTATTAAATGGAAAAAGGGGTGGGGGACAAAACGGTTAAATCGTTTAACTACCTTGCTGCCTGGACACATATATAGAAAGGCATGCATCTAAATGTCTAAATAATAAAAGAAAGTTATATTAAACCAATACATCAACGAAAGAGCAACAGTTAAATGTTGTCATTCCGTACCATGGTGCGTCATTCGGAAGGCACAGTTAGAATCAGTACAGAAAATGTTTCCTTGAAACTGGACTGTTTAACTGTATAATTTGGATTTGTGCATTTGGATGCTAAATTCACCACACTGAGCTTTAAATCGGTAGCTTGAGGTGTGAATCCTGTGGTGGCCTGAATTCTACTCCTGCACTTCTAAGCAGGAACACGCCGCTCTCACATATCCGCCTTCTTCCCCTCTCATCCTTTTCTATTTCCTTCCTTCCAACTTGTGAGAAGGACACAGCCAGCTGTCTTTCAAACAACGAGGTTGTCTGCCCATCCACAGTGATCCCTTCAACTTCCACTTCATCTAGTCAGGTTCCCCTGATGGGAAGTGACGCCATCATTCCTTGGTCAGAAGTAGATTAAAGCGGGACCTTGGTCTCTTTCATTGGAATTTGGGGTGAGGTAAAATGAAGAGGAGAAGGAAAGGTGGGGGCATGGGTGAGGAGGGGGTGATGGCCTCCTTCCCATCGTTCAGGTCTCCGCTCACAGCCCCTCCCTGCAAAACCCTTCCGTGACCACCCCAGCTAAAGGAGCACCCCACAGTCACTCTCTCTGCTTGACCTCCTTTGTGTCACTTATTAATATGTGGAATGATCTTGTTCTTGTTTATGTGTTTTATCACCTATCTCTCCCCTCTGAGAATAACTGTGTAGGCAGGGACTTTGGTTTCCTTGGTCTCTACGTTTTGGGAGCCTAGAACTGCACCGGACACACAAAGGCACTCAAAT
Organism: Hipposideros armiger; assembly: GCF_001890085.2. Taxonomy (NCBI): domain Eukaryota; kingdom Metazoa; phylum Chordata; class Mammalia; order Chiroptera; family Hipposideridae; genus Hipposideros; species Hipposideros armiger. Next base: position 527,928 of record NW_017731766.1, on the reverse strand, counting down.
GTTGAATGAGTTCATGAAAAGGACAACAGATATGACTTTTCTGTGTGTCAGAAGCTAAAGACCAGTGTCTCTCTGTTCATTCGGGATAAGTCTGCCTGATATTATAGGGATAATACAGTTAAAAATGTGAAAAGTTAAATTTCTCCAAAGGCTTTCCGCCCCCTTCTTTATTTGCTCAGTGACAAATGGAGCTCAGGGTGTAAGAAGCGCCTTCTAGAACAATTTAATTCATGTCTCTAATGACTTAAAAGCATATTTTTCTGCTACTTTCCTCTCTGAATCTCATAGACAAAAAAAATTTCCAGTTCTGGGCAAGAAAAAAGAGTCTAGAGAAGAAAAGGAAATCGTTCCTCTCAAATTAAATCTTGCAAATACTTGGCCTCTTTTACCAAGTCACTTTGCAATTTAACATACCGGGGGTGCCCCCCAAAAATGTATACACATGACTTGTATTCATCTGTGTAGAATAGCTTCTCTTTTATTTAGATCTCAGCCGATGAACAAGTGCTGCCTGAGCACAGTGTTGGGCACTGCTTCACACAAACTGCAATGAGCAGACATCACATGAGTGCTGCTGAAATGGACTATTGTTACTTATGGATAAGGGAGACCCAGGGCTTGGCCCAGAATACAATGCTTGCACTCCTAAGCCCGATTCTCATCCTTGTCTCATTACAAGCATTCAGAGATATGAATAGCCTCATCTATTCTCTTCTCATTATTAGTAAAAAAAAAAAAATTACAAAAGGGGAAAAACGCCTTCGTTAAAACCAACTTCTTTAATGTAGTTATAACTAGATAATGTTATATTATCTGCTTCAGAAGCATTCCAAAGGGAGGCCTTTTATTATTAGTTTTGTTGGAGTTGTGCTATGCCCGCTAGATGCCAAATGCTTTGGAAAATCCCGTTGACAGCCAAGGCTCTTGTGATGTTTGGAAATTACAACCAGTGATAAGATGTCAGGAGTCCTACCTGCTCCAATGAGTTGGAAGAGGGTAAAATAGTACTTCAAAAGTAGCAAGTGTGAAAAGGAACATGTAGTTTTTCCATGATGCCCTGAGATTGGGGAGGGAAAATTCTAAACATTTCTATAGCCAGCCATTTCTTCTTTTAAAGGGTTGGGAGAGCAAAACATGATTTAGATTTCTCTAGCCTGTTAGAATCTGTAATTTTTTTTAAACGTTACTTATTATTTTTTAAATTGAGTTATAATTGAGATATAACATTATAGTGGTTTCAGGTATGCAACATAATGATTCAATATTTGTATACATTGCAAAATGACCACCACAATAAGGCTAGTGAACATCCATACATAGTTACAAAGGTATTTTCTCTTGTGATGAGAGCTTTTATTATGATTTACTCTTAGCAACTTCCAAATGTGCAATACAGTATTATTAACTATAGTTACCATTCTGTACATTACACACCCATGACCTACTTATTTTATAAGTGGAAATTTGTACGTTTTGACATCCTTCACCCATTCTGCCACCCCCTACCTCACCCCTACCCCTCACCCCCACCCCCTGCCTCTGATAACCACTAATCTGTTTTCTACATTTATGAGCTCAGTGTTTTGTTTTTTGTTCTATGGTTATACCTTTTTTTGTTTGTTTTGTTTAGAGTCTAAATATAAGTGAGATCATATGGTGTTTGTCTTTCTCTGTCTGATTCCACTTAGCACAATGCCCTCAAGGTTCATCCATGTTGTCCCAAATGGTACCCTGCTAAATCATGTGTATTCAGGGATATTGTGAAGATGCAGATTTTGTTTCAGAAAGTTATCGGTGGGGCCTGACCTTCTGCGCTTCTAACAAGCTCCTAGGGAGCTAGGAGGTGCTGGTCCATGAGTCAAGCTCTGTAAGGAGCTTTATAATGTATTTTAGAAGTCGGGTGATGCAGAGGTGTTGAGAGACACTGCTGAGGCACCTTTGTCCTAAATATATTTTCCTACTTAGGAGTCCTGGAGCTCTGAATGCCCCTAAAGAGCGATTTCATCCTGTGTGTTTTCACCTCTTGTTTGCTTTTTCAAAATGCAAATTAAATTTCCACTTAATGGGCTCAAATACATCAAAGTGCACCAAACGCCATTGAGTCTACTTCCTATTATCTCTGTCACAGCCTTTTCATGTCCTATGCCCCTTTTTCATACCCTTATTTTCCACCCTGGACTGCTCCAAGAGTACCTTAATTTGACATCTTGCCTCTAGTCTCCATTATTGTTTTTAAATATAGGAGGCTCTTTATTTTTCTAAAATGCAAATCCTATGTCATGGCCCATCCTAAAATCCTTCCATGGCTCCATATTGTCTTCAGGATAATACACACACATATATATATATATATATATATATATATATATATATATATATATATATATATATATTTTAAATCAGGATAATATTTAACAGGGTTCTCAGGGGCATTTTTCCTGCTATTCTGAAATTATATTAAGGCCCAAAGTTGAGGATAAAGGCACTAAGTTTCTTGCATCCTACATTTAAATAGCTGCTAGAAAAGCTGAAGAGAATATAGGTATGAACAGATAAAGGGACTTTTAACAGGGAATTGGCCTTAAGCAATTGTGGATGCTGGTTAAACGGTCTCTGAAGGCTGTCATCTCTGTGTTTGATGGGAAGGGAAGAGGGATGTGAAAAGTGGAGGAAACAAAGAGGATGCTGGAAATCACGAGCTCCAGCCGGAACCCCACACGATGGACTGAAACCCTTCAGTTTTTGTCTTTGATCTTGGTGACAATGGTGGCTGGTAGAAACCAGAGTCTTTTTATCACAAAACAGAAAACACATACCTTGAGCAGAAGTTGGAAAAGCTAAAATGAATCCAGAGGAAGGTAGAGCAGTCTCAGGTCCAGCTCCTGTTTCATGAAAACAAAGCAAGTCAGCAGATCAGCAAATATGTGTGTGAGCTAAATAAAAGACACTGCTTCACTCCCACCCTCCAAATCTCCCCAGGGTCTTCCCTGTAGCACACCATAACTGGAGACATTCGAGAGGGTGAATACTGGGATATGCAGCTCAGAATCGTCAAGTTGACCTATTACATAGTAACTACAGTGGGTTCATTTAAAAAAATAAGCTCATAGGACCATTTTCTTTATTTTTTGTTCATAGTACTTATCTTAGAATTTGGAAATGTATTTCTCTTTCATGAGGCAATGAGCCTCATTGAGGCAAAAGATGTACTTGGTTTTGCCCCCACTATATTCATAGTGACCAGAGAAGGTGTCACACTAATAGGTACTCACATAGTTATTGAATAACGAATGTATGAATAAAAGGCAATACAGCTGTAGGAATAATAATATATTGGTATATGTCAGGTTTCTGAAATGTTGAGGCCCTGGTTGCATGACATGTTTGAAATAATAATTAAAAATAACCCCTTTCCAGATGTAAATTTCTGATTCCAGGCATTTCGATATAGCTGGCATCATATTTACCCTCCTGCCTGAAACATTAAAAAATATCCACAAAAACATATGAAACGACAATTTTCAAGCAATGAGAAACTGTGTTCTTTAAGAAAGAAGAAACAAACGAGGCGAGCCCTTGCCTCAGCTTGTTGCCTTGAGAGAGTTTCCGGGTCATGGTGCAGTGGAGATAAACACAGCCGAACTCAACAGGTTCCATGAGTGGAGAAGACAGAGCTGAAAGTACAAGGAAGCCAAGACAATCAGAGTACACAGGACAGGGTACTGGAGAGGAAAAAACTATAAAAAGAAACACAGAGATCTGCAAAGGGTCTTCACAGAGTGCCCGGCAGAGCACGGATAGAGCATAAGAGTAGGAAAATGACTTTAACCTCAGATGAGTGAACCAGCCAAAAGGTTCAAAGGTTAAAGTGCTTAGAAGTAATGACACAGAACTGACACAGATTTTAGCAGACAAGGACATTAATTCAGTAATTATAATGAAGATATTCAAAAAGTTAAGTAGAAACATGTAAGATATAAAAACCAATTAAATTGATCTTCTCGAAAGAAAACAATATCTAAGATGCAAAATGCATTGAACTGATGTAATGGCAGATTAAATATTTCAGTACAGGTTAGGGGACTTGAAGAGATATCAGTAGAATCTTTCCACAATGAAATGCAGTAAGAATAAAGAATAGAAAAGCAACAGTGAATCAGTGAGCAGTGGAACCACTTCAAATGTCTTAATGTGCACACAATTAGAGTTTCCAAAAGATAGGAGGGGCAGGTGCAGAAAATTATATCAAGAAACAATGACTGGGAACTTTCCAAATTACATAGAAACTATAAACCCATAGATCTAAAAAACAAGAAAAACAAAAACAAAATAAAACAAAACAAATCTCAGTCACAAGAAATACAAAGAAAACTACCCTGATACACTAATCAAACTGCTCAAATTCGGCAATAGAGAAAATCTTATGTATAGGGTAGCAACGTTAAAGATCATTGTAGACTTCTCACTAGGAACAGTACAACCAGGCAAGTGAAAAGATATCTTTAAAGTACCAAAAGTAAAAAGTGTCACCAGAGAAATTTATACCCAATGAAACCACCCAATGAAAGTGAAATAAAAAGGATTATGAAGGAATACTAAGAATGATTATATATTAGCAAATTAGATAACTTAGAGAAAATGGACAAATTCTTAGAAAGATGCAAGCTACTGAAATATACTAAAAAAGAAGTAGAACATTTGAATAGACCTACAACAAGAAGAGAGATTGAATTAGTAGTAAAAACATTTTTCCACAAAGAAAAGCCCATGACCAAATGGCATCAGTGGTAAGCTCTGTTAAATATTGAAATACGATTTAACACCAGTCCTTCACAAACACTTCCAAAAACATATAACAGGAAGAAATACTTCCTACCTCATTCTGTGAGGACAATACTATACTCTGATACCAAAAGTAGATAATGACACCACAACAGACCTGTAGTCCCTTAAAAATATAGATTCAAAAACGCTCAACAAACAAGAGAAAAGAAAATCCAGAAACACAAAAGGAGATTACATAGCACCACTAAGTGATGTTTATCCCTGGAACAAAAGATTGGTTCAACATATGAAAAATCAACCAATGTAATATTAACAGAATAAGGGACAAAAATTACAGGATCATCTCATTTGATGCAGAAAAAGTACTTGAAAAAATACAACCCCCTTTCATGGTGAAAGTACAAAGTAAACTAGGAATAAGAGTGAACTTTCTTAACCTGATAAAGGATACCTACGATAAAACCCACAGACATGATCACGTTCAAAGGTGAAAGACCGAACAAAAGCTTTCTCCCTAAGATCAGGCACACCACACGGATGCCCACGTTTGCCTTTTTCACGTAACACTGCATTGGAGTTTCTAGCCAGCATACTTAGGAAAGAAAAAGAAGTGAAAGACATCCAGGTTGGAAAGAAAGAAGTAAAATGATCCCCATTAATAGATGTTTGTGTGTGTGTGTGTGTATAAACATATGCCAGGGGTGCCAAAAAAATATGTACAAGTGGACACTTGGGTCAATGTTGCTCAAGCAGTAGTTCACCGTAATCAGAAGTGACTGGACACTGATGGTAACCACTTTGAGCACCTCTTGTATTGCAGAAAACAAACGTGCCTTGTATTCATTTTTTATCAGTGCATATTTAGTATTACAATTTTAATAGCTTTTTCCTTTCTTAAAATGTGTATACATTTTTGGGGCACTTTCTGTATATACATACACACACACACACACACACACACACACACACACACTCCTAAGGAATAAAAGCACAAAAGGATTAGAGCTAATAAACGAATTCAGCAGGTTTACAGAAGATCAATATACAATAATCAATTGTACGAGTATATAACAATGGAATAGAAATAAGAATTCGGAAATGACCCATTCTTTTAGAGTTAAATACTTTTTGAAAGCTACAATAATCAAGAAAGTGTAGTTTGGACACAAAGATAAATAGATCAATGGAACAAAAGTAAAGACACACATAAATAAGCTCACACATAAATGAATAACTAATTTTTAACAATAATACAAAGACAATTCAGTGGAGAAAGGGTAACTTTTTTCCCTAAATTTTGCCTGAACAATCAGATATTCATATGCAAAAAAGTCAGCTTTGATTCATAACTCACACCATATACAGAAATTTATTTCACAATGGACCATAGAACTAAATATAAAACCTAAAATTACAAAACTTTAGCAAAAATCATGGGAGAATTTTTGTAATCTTGAGCTAGGCAAGATTTTTAAGGTATAACATCAAAAGCACAATTCACAAAAAACTAAATTTTAAAATGAACTTTATAAATTAAAAAAAAAAAACAAAGAAAAAGAAACCTTGATGGTTGCCAGAGGGGAGGTGGTTGATGGTCTGGTTGAAAAAGATGAAGGGATTAAGAAATGCAAATTGGTAGTTACAGAATAGTCACAGCGATGTAAAGTACAGCCTAGAGAATATAGTCAATAATGTTGCAACAATTATGAACAGGGCCAGGTGGGTACTAGACTAATCAGAGGGATCAGTGCATAAAACACATAAATGTCTAACCACTATGCTGTACTCCTGAAATTAATATAAAATAATATTGACTGTCAACTGTAATGGAAAAAAATAAATACGTTTTTAAAAGTTCTTGGAACTGAAGTTACAAAACAAATGCAAAAACCTATGTATGGATATCCTATGTGATCTGTACTTAGAATATTAAAGTATTATTTAGGACAAGCATTTTAAAAATATTCTCTATACACCAGTAATGATACCGACATTAGGTGATTCTACAGATGGTGGGGTATTTTTTCCTTTTAATAGTTTACTATTTTAACGCTTATCAATATGCATATTCTACTTAAGATAAGTAATAATTTTCCACTTATTGTAATGACATAAAATTTCTCTTCTAAATAAAGATATTTAAAATAAATATATTTAAATTTTAACAACAGTTGAAATAAAGGAAACTATTTAAAAAAAACCAACTTTTGCTCTTCAAAAGAATTTATTAAGAGAATCTACTGGGATAAAATATTTGTAAAGTCTATATCTGATAAAGGACTTGTATCCAGAATAAACATAGAACTTTAAATAAGAAACAATCCCATTTTTATAATAGGGCAGAAAATTTGAATCAAGAAGTGCATGGAAACATGCTCAATATGAGTAGTCATTGGAGGAATCCAAATTGAAAGCACAGTGGGAAACCACTGAATACCTTTTAGAATCAAGTCAAAAGGACTGACCATACCAAGTGTGGGCAAGGGTGTGCAGCATCTGGAATTCACACACTGCTACCTGGGTTGCAAAATGGTGCAATCACTTTGGAAAACATAAAAAGTTAAGCCTACTAACATATAATCTAGCCATTCCACTCCTAGGAATTCACCCAAAAGAAATAAAAGCATATGTGCCTATAAAGATACTAGTTCAATGATATTTATTGCCATTTTATTTGTAATAGCCAAACAACTGAAAATACTGAAATATCTATTAATAGTTGACAAGTTGTAGAATATCCATATAGTGAGTTTTGCTCAGCAAAAAAAGGGAGTAATCTATGAATACATGCAACATGAAAGAATTTCAATTATGCTAAATACAAGACAGGCAAATAAGCATATATACTGTATGATTCTATGCTTGCATTTGGAAATGCAAACCAATGCATAGTGAGAGAAAACAGGTTAGTTATTGCCTAAGGGGAGGAATGCAGGGAGGGGTGGGAATAAAGGATTGCAAGGGAGCATGAGGCAACTTCTGTGGGTGATAGAAACGTTCATTATCTGATTGTGGTGATGGTTTCATGAGTATATAGATATGTCAAAACTTAAGAAATTGTACACTTCAAATATGTATAGTGTATTATATTATAATTATACCTCAATAAAGCTGTTTTATTTAAAGGATCAATTTCATCCTTCCAGGTACCACAAATTTTGAATAATTCTAACTCTGTCATTTGATTCAGTCACAAAACCTCTAAATCAGTATTAGGACTGACATGAGGGAACAAAGAGCTCAAAACGCTCATGACGTCTCATTATCTGCTGCCTACAGAATCCAATAAGGCAGCTCCCATAAGTACAGTCAGCTCATCTTCGAAGTTTTTATTCAGTTAAGTAACTTTCTCTTTTTTTTCACTGAAATGGGGAGTGAACACTGGCAAGGATTTGAGAAGTTGTTAAACGTATTTCTGCAAACCCATTTTCAGTCTTCATGCCTGTGTGAAGTTCTTTCCCAATGTAAATTTACATCCAAAGCTTTCAATATCAAATTTTGCACGATACCAATTAGTTTTTCATATGCTATTATTTGAATGATTGGAGCATTACAAATATCATTAAAATAATGGAGAAAGTTATTGTAGCATCACTGTACAAGATTTGTATTTATGTACATTTAAAACTTGGGCTTTTCATATTACCAACCAGTCTCAAACTTTTGTGATTAAAAAAAAAATACTAAAACAATAACAATAAAATAAGCCGGAATGATTCTGTTTTCTGCAATGGAACATGTTCAGCAAAAAGATGAACTGGGTTGTTCCCCAAAGAAATAACTGTGATGGTGCCATTAGTCAATGTGCTAGTTGATCTGTTTATTACTTCCCTATCTGGTCAAAAAGATTTATTGTGCAATCCCCCCTTTTTATTATCTTGTCTCATACATTTTTCAGTAAGGGAGTGACAGTAATTCTTTACAGTTGTACTAACAATAAAAGAAGGCTATTAGGGTAGTTTTCTCTGGAGACCATTTAAAGTTCATAGTAACTGGATAACTTAAGTGATTTGTGGATTGCAAGTTATGGAGGAAACCCTGAAGGTGAGTTTCCAATTGGAAATTTCAGATGTGGGTGAGGTTGTCTTGTTATCACACCATAACATCAGTTAATTCACTGAGGCTTTGAAACAGGGATTGAAAATACGTTTGAAGCAGAGCAAGAGAAGGCCATTTCCTAGGGGCACCTGTCTTATAGTTCAAAGTTTTATCTACACTGTGTACTTTTATATGATTTAAATGAAAACAAGTCAGTAATTCCTTTGCTGGTATAGTTCTCATGATATGTGTGTGTTAATTCATTTACCAATGTTTGAAATTTTGTACTATGCACTAGAGATATAGCAATGAATAAATTAGATAAAATTCTTGTCAAAAAGTCACCATCATATTGGAGAGTAAGACTGCTCAGGTATGTATGTCTTGGTGAACAATTAGGATTGTGATAGAGTAGAATGATTTTCAATATTTGTCCATCCATCCATCCATCTCTTCCAGACAAATGTGGATCTCTTCTCAGTTCACATTCCTATTTGGATGTTATTTTTTTCCCCAGTAAATAATGAAAATCAACCTCTTCTGTGAGAATTTCAGCAGTCACTAGTTCTTCACATCTACAGGACCAAGTTGTAGCTTTGTTACATCAAGGCGGAGTAGGTAAGAAGAGATTAACTTGTAGGTTTTGCATACAGAAAATACAGAAACACAAACAAACAAACAAACAAACATATTTGCCATACACATGATAGACTGCTACCTGAAGAGATTTTGAGCAATGTTACAAAGGTGTGAACTTGCAGTGCTATAGAATTGGATGCCAGTATTGGTTTTGTTTTACCCACTCATCCCATCCCCCCAGTGGTGGGGCTATGGGCAACTACTTAACCTCTTAGAGTCTTGGTTTCCTTTCTTTAATTTTATAGAATTGTTGTACTGAATCAGATGATCCATGCAAAGTGCTAAACACTGTGCTGAACAATTAGTAAAGACAGTGAATATTTACTGAATGAATGGTATTTGCTAGAACAATCATACAAAATTCAGGAACAAAGATAGGTCTGAACACCAACACATTTGCATCTCTCTCCATATAGCAGGTCCTCAAATAATGTTTTGTTCAACATTGTTTCATAATAGCATTGATGAGAACAAAAAATCGATTGCCAGCCAGGGCCACTGTCTGCGTGGAATTTGCACATTTTCCCCATGTCTGCGTGGGTTTTCTTTGGGGGTTCCAGTTTCCTCCCATGTCCCAAAGATGTACACATTATGGGAATGGGCGTGTCTCCATTGTCCCAGTCTGAGTGAGTGTGGGTGTGAGTGAGTGTGCCCTGTGAGGGAAGGGTGTCCTGTTGGGGGTGGGATCCCACCTTGCACCCTGAGCAGCCTGTATAGGGTCTGGCCACCCTCGACACTGAACTGGAATAAGCATGTTGGAAAATAATGATCTTACTTGTTTTTATTGGTCCTTCTTAAAGGTATGTCCGCATAGAGCTCAAGTTTATTTCAATGTTTACCAGTAGACGTGTTTTGGATCTTTAGTTAGAAGTTTGGTGATGTTTTTGTGACCAAAAATATGCTGTAGGAACTTAACTCTTGTTTATATCAATTGGCCTGCAGTAAAATTCATTTCATTATACATCATTTTGCTTAAAATCAGTTTCTGAGAACCTATCAATGATATTGAATGAAGACTTACTGTGCACATGTTTATATCTATACAAATAGATAAGTAGATCTCATATATCCCATATATACGTAAACATCTATATTTATATATGAACACTGCATCCAATATGTAAAGCATGCATTCTTTCCAGATGCACATGGGGCATTTACAAAAATCAACCCTGTGATGGGTAATATAATAAGCAACAACATCTTTTAAAGGGTTAACATCATTGCAATGGATACAGTGCAATTATGCCAGATGACTAGAAAATAGGAGTTGAAAATATACATCCATTTAGAATTCAGGAAATATACTTCTAGATAAGCTGCAGGTTAAATACTAAATTTGTGAAAGAAAAAGGGGCTATGCAATAAACCTGACAAGGTCAGTGGGGCATATGGCAGGCCTGACAGCTCAGCGACCCAAAGTAACCGCACGTAATGGTCTGATCAGAAATGCCCCACCAGGCAGGTCACAGTGGGTAGTCATGTCCCAGGCCTCTAGCTTCCTCAGCACAGGTCAGTCTTTACCTTAAGTGAGCTCTGTCTACTGTCCTCATGCATCTGGGATACCATGCCTTTGAAATGTCAGAGTAATTTTTCCTTTCCTCCCCATGGAAGGCATAACCGGCACCTGTGCGCGAAAGCACAGGACCCCTCACGGTTACCGTGTTCCCCACCTCCACCTCTATGCACTGCAAATGCTAATTAGTAACTCTCCTGTACCCACTAATGTACAAGAAGGATGTGTTCTCCATTTTTCCTTTAACTCAATCCTAGAGATTTCCCAGATTTGCTTTCTCCGTCTTCCTTAATTTACCACCAATGCATCTTATGCACCTTCTTTACATCATTTCCCTTGATTCTAATGCATAAAGTAAGCTGCAAACGGCCATTCTTCAGAGCATTCTCTCAGTCTGGTGCACTGTGTCTTCCAGGCGTGTCCTCCAAATTCAGCTCAAATAGACTCGTGTCACACTTTTCCATAAGTGGGATGTTCTTCATTGACAAATGTTAATAGAAATTCAAAAAGTGGTTTCAACTGAATGAAAATAAAAGTATATATTGAAATGCATGGGAATGCAGTGCTTAAATGAAAATTTGAGGTTTAAATTCCTGTAGGACAAAAAGGGCACCTCACTACAGATTCTATGGACATTTGTAAAAATCAAGAGACATTTTAAAGAACTTGAAAATTTAGATAAAAGAGAACATTAGAAAATTGTAATTCACCAAGATTGATAAAAAAAATGGTATGAATACAAGAAAGGAAGACAAGCAGATAATCTACCCAATAAGTTTTGCCCTCCTTATTGAAGTAATCACTATATTTGATATATTTTGAAATTGCAAATAATAGAGCTGGCATGAGATTTTTTTTTTTAACCCAAAGGGAGAATGCTTTTAAAAGACTGGGAATCACTGACATATGTGTCATAAAAGCAGTTTATAATGATCCTATTTATGAGACAGACTTAAAAATACATGGTGCTATATAGCCTTCTATGTCTGAGGTAGTAGGTTTGTATGCATGAGGATCAAATGACTGAGTAAGAAGATGCTTTTGGACCACAGCAGATGCACCACATGGCAATAAATAACCGATAAGTGTCCTGGAACCCAATTACATTGTGTGGCACCACCAAGCAATTCTCTGGACACCGGTCAGGTGTCCTACAGTTTAACTTAATTTTCAGACTAACTACCTGAATCATATCCCACAGGTTAAGGGGTGAGTTCCACAATACTGCCATTCACCCCCCACCCTACAACTGTCACTTCAGAGGCCAATCGCAAGCCCACATTGTTAGCCGTGCCTCTGACTGACTGGCTACAGATCCTCTTCAACTCAGCATGCCAATGGCAAGTCCAGGTTGTTACTTGTACTTGACTGACTGGCCCATAGATCAGAGGTTCCCATGATCCCCTCCTTGGGCTTAATTTCCTAGAGCAGTTCATAGAACTCAAAGAAACCTTTTACTTAGTAGACTATCAGTTTATTAAAAATGGCGATAGCTCAGGAATAGCCAGATGAAAGAGATGCATGGGGCACAGGTACGTGGGGCTTCCATGCCCTCTCCAAGCACATCACTCTCCCCACATCTCCACCTGTTCACCAACCTGGAATCTCTTCAAACATCATCCTTTTGGGTTTTTATAGAGACTTCAGTACGTAGGCATGATTCATTAAATTATTAGCCATCGGTAATGGATTAGACCTCCAATCTCCAGCCTCTATCCCCTCCCTGGAGGTCAGTAGGGTGGGACTGAAAGTTCCAACCTTCTAGTCACAGAGTTCATTCTCCTGGCAACCAGCCCCCTCGAGGTCCAAAGTCACCTCACTAATACAACGAGAGACAGCTTGATAGCTCTTATCACGTAGGGAATTCCAAGGGTTGGTTGTTGAACTCTGTACCAGGAACAGAGGACAGAGACCAAATATATATTTATTATAAATCACAATATCATAACACCATAACCTGATTCTTCAGTAGCTATTTTGTGTTTCTCTTTTTTTTTGCAATTCAATGTTTATAAGAACTGAGGCTCAGAGAGACCAGGAATCTCGTCCAAGGTCATATAAGATGGTGGGGGCTGCATCTCAAACAAGTTTGTCTACTTATACGTCCACTGTTCTTTTTTTTCTGTTGCTTAAAACCGTTCACCCCATTGATATACAATTATGGCCCTTATGTTGGCTTTAGGTTAGGGAATTGAATGACGTTATTTTGAGTTTGTGAAGTTAACTTGTGTTTTGTAATTCTGCTTTGAGTTTCACATTTTCAAACAATATATAGACTTACATATGAGTCCCAGTCAAGACTAATTTTACATCAGTGCTGGTTCAGCTTTCAGGTTTTTTGCAGTTCTTGAATAAGGCACCAAAGAGAGTCATCTTAAGGAAGACGAATGTTGTGTGTGGGGGGGCACACATCCTATTTTACTTCCTTTTAGCTTGTATAGGAATGAGGACAACAAGTAAACAAATTTAACTGTTTTCCTCTTACCTAGAGGTTAAATGATCAAATAGTATTACAGATTCTTCCTTCCTTTCTTCTTTCCTTCCTCCCTTTCCCTTTGATTTTTCTGTTTTAATGCCTTTCTACCTGTTTTCATCTTTGGTTCATAAAGTCCATTTTTAAAAATACATGGCATGCTACTCACGAACCTTCAAAGTGATTTATGGGGAAGACCAAAAATCCTAGCCTAGTGTCAAGGAGTATGAGAAAGGAGCACTGAATTCAAACATAATGGGGTGAGGAATAGAGTGAGTACCCAACATGGAAGGGCAAAAAGACTAAAAATGACCTGCAGCATTCAACTCTTCTCTTCAGAGACAAGAAGGTGGTTTTTCAAAAAGAGAAAACGCTCAATCAGAACTTCAGCAGTGGGTTTACATGTGACCAAAAAAGCTTCTTTCACCCAACAAATATTTTCTGAGCAATAACTATGTGTCCAGCACTGATTCAGTCTTTGGGAATCTGGCAGTGACCAAAAGAGAACAGGGGTTTGTGTTTGAAGCTTGTATTTTAGTAGGAAAGTAAAAACTAAACAACACACACACACACACACACACACAGAGCGTCAAATACAAGAGCAGTGAAAAAGAATAAAGCAGGGTGAGGATGCAGAGTGAATGTTAAATGATGCTCATTCATATAGGTTCAGTGAATGCTTCTCTGATACAGTATGATACAGCTCTGACATTTGAATGGAAGCATCAGTAAGAGTGAGGAAACTAGCCATCTGGATATCAAGAGGGAATATCGTTCAAGGCAGAGAAAAGAAAAAAACGTAAAGACGCCAAGGGAGAAAGAAGCCTTCCTTAAGGAACACGGAGAAAGCCAGCCTGGCCAGAATGGGATGAGCTAGGTGGAAAGATGTAGGAAATAAGGTATGAGAGGCATTGGGAAGAGGACTTGAGCTGACTCTAAGGGTCAGAGCCTGTTATTACATGGATTTGGATGGAAGACTTACAAATACGATTTAAACTAGGCAATACTTTTAATAAACACTAGCTATTGTGGAATATTAAAAATATGAATTCAAGTTAAGGCAATTCTGGTTCATGTAGAAATTTTAAGTTATTTGCAATTTTTCATTATTACAAATTAATGCCTCCATGAACCTAGCCCTGTGGATATATATTTTTTCTCCTGTTAACACCCTAATATTCCATTTTTTCTTTTGTGGGGGTTTGCACTGTAGCCTTAAGTATTACTTTCTAATGGGCACAAAACAAAGGAGGTATTTTTCAGGGAAGCCAATCTTCTATATATTGAAAAGAAAAACAAAACTACCAATATTAACTGTATTCCCTCTTTAACATTGAGGGATATGATAATAACTTGATTCAATGCATCACCCCAAGTATTTAATGAAATCCTATTAGGATCACAGGTCCTTTGGGAATACAAAGCTAATTATAAAACACATGGCCCCAGATTTCTCAGCATTTGGCTGTATAGTTACTATTATTGAAGTAGTCCCTGTATTAGAAACGGGAGGAAACTTATTTTAGGATTTTACTAGTGTAACAAAATTTGAATCCCATCTGAGTCAGAAGATCAAGGTTAAATTCCAGTGTCCATCACCTACCAACTGCATGTGACCTTGAGTAGCTCAGGTGCTTCTATGCTTTCTAATCTGTAAGATGA
The DNA here is from genome assembly GCF_001890085.2 of Hipposideros armiger. NCBI lineage: Eukaryota > Metazoa > Chordata > Mammalia > Chiroptera > Hipposideridae > Hipposideros > Hipposideros armiger. The sequence continues at coordinate 512,815 of NW_017731766.1, read as the reverse complement.
AGCTAATGATACTTCCATGATCATTTCAATAGGGCTGAAAACATTGGTATAGCAGTAAGATAACATAAGGTAAAATGATTAAAAAATAAAGCTCATTAAGGAGTGAGGAAGTAGAGTAATAACATCAAGGGCATTACTAATATTAATAGACACAGTGTGATATGGGGGTTCAAAGTGCCTGAGTTCAGATCTTAACTTTTGTGTTTATTAACTTTGGCCAACTTTCTAAACTTCTTCCAGCTTCAGTTTTGTCAAAAATACAATGAGGATATTTATCGTACCTACTTCTCAGGTTTGCTGAAAGGCATTTTTGCTGGAAGACGTGTTTGAGGTGATGCCCATGAAGTGTTTAGCAGAGTACCTGGCACATCTTAAATCAACAGTAACCTTTAGCCATTACGTACGGGTGATAAAGGTGGTGATGATGATTGCACTGCTCATGTGCCATAATTGTAAACTACAGAAGCCACTTCTAGTTGATATCAGCCGAAAGGAAATTTGTTAGAACAATACTGGCAGCTCACACACACACACACACAAAAAGGGTAAAGGACTGGAAAATGAGGTTCTGGAAACAGGCCAAAATGACTGCAATCTAGGGAACCAAACCACAGGCAAAATCATCCTACAGGACCAGGTGATGAGGACGGCGCTAAACAAATGATGTCACGCCTGGCACTGCAGCCACAGAGTGGAGATAATGGGAACTCTGCCACTGGTGCCACTGGAAACCCATTACTGCACCTCTTCCCTTGTCCCTCTTTCTTTAAGTTACTAGTTTCCACCTAGGTCATTGCTTTTGACAAGCAAAGCTGAGGTCATGTGTATGTGTCTTGGTTGCAAGGGACCTGGGAAAGCCCTTGTCTAGCCCTTATTTCTCCTAGGGATTCTCAAAAGATGGAAAATTTCCTGCAACACATGGAAGAGTTTCCAATCATGGAAAGCCAAAAAAAAAAAAAAAAAAGGAAAAGAAAACATCCACCAAAATGCTGAAGATTAGAAGTAGTGAACAAACACCTGTGACATGGAAAGATGGCTCTGAATGGCAGCAGAAGGGGCCCACTCGTTTGAACCTTGCTGTCTCTTGTCCTTCCCACTGCCTGGCTGATGCTTCCTGCAGGACCACATTGCAAATATTCAGCAGGGAGCCTTTCGGATACTGCGAACCCTGTGCCAGTGTCTTGCTGCAACAGCTGGCATGGGAGGGCTTCTCAACATAAACCACAGTTTATGAAGAGTATTATCATTGGACAGAATTTGGAGCAGCAAATCAATCAGTGCATCTTTTCCTCATAGCTCATATCCATGGGAAATGATTTTAAATCAATTATATGAACAGCAAAAAGAGCATTATTAGACTGATGCTGCTTCAGCATAATCTGTAGTAATAATGTTTGAATTTTTTTGCACATTATTACATTTCCCACAAAATTCTCCTCTGGATCCTAACACAAAAACGCTTCTCTTGGGGGCCGCCTATGGTATTCCCCAGCCTTCGATTTCCAACTCCTGGAAGAGCGATACACAGTGGGCAACTCATCATTACCACCCAGAAGTGGCTACGGGGACCTCTTGGTTTCTGAGTGAGTAAGCACCAATGGAAGTATGTTACTCAGCAAAAAAAAATTCCTGATAGTCTACAAATATCTTAGCTGTCTGGAAAGAGAAAAACAAACCCAAGTCATATTTGCCAAAAATGTATCCTAAAAGCAAACAAATAAACAATCTCTGCACACCCTAAATCTACATGGTTTTAGTGATTAAAATAATTTGAAGTGCTATTTTATTCATGTTACACTTTTTGCTACCAATACCTTTCCTTTATTAATCAGCTCAATGTTTGGACCATTCCTCATGTGATTTTTTAAAATTGGCTTTGGTTAGTTTGCTTTTCTGTTTCCAGAGGTGCCACTGAGAGGCTGAAGAATGATTTTTGACAGCCTAGGGGGCTGGGAGAACAGTATTTGCAGTGAGTTCATATGAAAACGTACTCCTTCCCCCCAAAATGAGGATATACAGACACAAAATACGAGTCATTGGGCACCACTAAAGATTGCTAGGGTACTAACCATCATTCTAACACTGACAACTAAAAGGAAATAAATGTTTATTTTGCTTTTGCCTTATAAAACCTACTTTCAGGGAAATTAAATAGTCCTGGTACATAAGAAAAATTTCTTCTATAAAGAATTCCAGTTACTACATTAAAAGAAATGACAGAATTAGAAGGTATCACCATTTACAATTCACAATAAAATAGGTGATTCAAGTAAACAGTCATCAAATAATAATAACCTATTGAATGAAATTTCATGAGGGGTTTTATAATGAGTCATTCTACTCTTACCTGCCATCACTGATGGATATAGTGTCACTAAAAGTGAGACATGTGTCCCCTGTTAGATAACACCACAATGAATTTGAACATTCAAATTCTGCCTGCAGATGATCAGTTTTAGCTCCACCTTCCAGTCTCCACAAAAATACAGTCATGGCAGGTATGTTCAACTACACTATGAGTTCAAGTGTACAATCTGCCAAATCCAGAAGGTAGAACAGCACACCGCATGTAGATTCTTTAGCAAATTTTGGCATTAAAAAATGGGAGTGACAAGGGACACTGCTCTATCTTAAGACTCCATCATTCACAACTTAAGTATTAACAAATTAATACCATTAGTGGACCCTGCTTCAATACTGATTTGAACAGACCAAGTGTAAACAAATTTCATTAGAGAAATTTAAGTATAAATTTGGTATCAGACCAAAGGAATTGGAGTTGATTTTGTTTTGTGTTGATAACGGCACTGTGGCATGTGAGAAAATGTCATTTTTGAGATTGTACATTAAAATATCATAGTTATACAGTAGCATATCTGTCATTTGCTATATAATATTTCAGAAAAAACTGAGAGAATTAGATGAAATAGGAATGCAAAAATATGGATAGCTTTTGGAGTTGATAAATGGTAGATGAGAATGGTTCATATATTCTGTTTTGGGTCTGTTTAGAAATGTCCATAAGAAATATGGACATATTTCATATGACTGAAATATGAAATCTGTCTGATGTAATTTACAGACAAACCACAATAGCTAAGACAGATATAAAAATCGGTCTACAGCACTTTGCTAACGAAGCCAATAATCGTTATACCCAATGCCTAAAACACACATGCATATGCATACATGCAAAGCCAGGGCTGTGTATTCTTTTTCAGAGGTATCTATCACTTCCAATTTGACCAGCTCACCAAAGGGGAGAGGAGAGTAACTCACAGCTGCCCTGTGGCAAGCAGTTCGAAATCTGACATTTATGGTAAAGAGTAGTCAAGTCATGAGGACTTATGTGCCCTAAAAGACTTCTGTTTTTCTTTCTAAATAAATTCAATTCATGCAAGCAAAGAGAAAAATGGCTCAATGACCTAAAACATATAAGCAAAAACCAGTGCAGGTGTGCCTATACGGAGTATGTGCAACCCATGGAATGCCTTTGTATGTAAGGCAAGGGTTCCTTTTCAGTGGAGTCAAGACAGGTCTGAGTAACCAATTGATAAGACACTATTATTTCTTATTTTTGTAAGTAGTAGAACTTATTTTTTTTCTCCATCAAACAGAATCTTATGATACAGAATAATGAGAGCTCAGACTATAAAGTCAGAAACCGTGAGTTTTATACACCTCTCTGCTCTTATTAGCTAGGTGAGCCTTAAATACCTAATTTATAAAATGGATATAAGTATAACTACTTCATTGTTTTGTGAGGGTTAAATAATAAGCCCAGAATACGTTTAGTGGAGTACCTGGCCAGCATAAGCCTTCAATGATGGACAGCTCTCAAAAATACTTCCTTAGCAGATCTCTCTAGATTTTACCTGTCTGGAAACATTCCTCCTTCCTTGGGCAGCGATTCCCCATTTTCCTTTGGAAACCTCCCCTGATGTGCTTTTTATTGTTGGCTCCTCTTTTCCTATTCCTGGGATAGGCAAGAATTCCAGGCCTGATCAATAAGCCTTGTGTTGATTATAGCAGGGCTTCCCAAGGTTGGCCCTATCGAATCTGGAGCTGGCTAATTCTTTATTGTGGAGGACTGACCTGGGCCCTGGAGGATGTTTAGGGACAACCCTGTCCTCCACTCACTAGATGTCAGTAGCACGCGCAAGTTGTGACAACCCAAACTGTCTTCAGGAATTGCCGAATATGCAAAATGAAAATCCACTGGACAACTGTGATTGGCTCAGGGATAGGGGATGTGATTCAAGTTGGTCCAATCCCAGTCAATTGCTAAAATTACCAGGTAGGAGATACATTCTTTCCACTGGGTTTCTTCAGCTAGGGGGGTGGAAGATTGACACTACAATGGATTACTACTATAACTGCAGGCTGGGGTGGGGACTCAGGTTCATTCAGAATTCTGTGAGGCAGGCTGAGGCGAGCAGTTTTTAACATTTTTGTGGCATAGGTTTCCATTAACATTTGAGGCAAGCTTTTGGAGCATTCCTCCTCAAACACGAAGATGAAAATGTAATTTTGTACCTGGTGTCAGGGGACTCAGGGACAGCTCCCTAAAGTCTTGAAGAGTCTAACTTTCAGGTGTGAGTTAGAGCACTCTATGTTCTAAAACAGGCTCTGATGTCAGCACATGGCCTAATAGATTCAGGCAAATTTAATTGTGCCTGATTTTTTTTTTTCTTAAAGATACAGAACGAGGGTACAAAGGTATCTTCGGTAGTCTCGAGAGCCCCCATTCTTCATGTCAAAGCTGGAACATGATCAGAATGAAAAAGATCATTTCTTTCTGTTGCATTAAGAGAGACGGTGTTACGCTGGGCAATGGTCATGATTCCCTGCCATGGTGAAACACCTTTAACAATCAGAGGAATTCTCACCAAGCATCCCTTAGGCTGCAGACAGAGACCACACTGCATGGCCCTCGGGAAAAGCACATATGAGTAAATACAGCTGCCTGGGAGCAGCACATCGTGTGCCCTATTTCAGCTCACCTTGAGCAATGACGAAGCCTGGAGATTTTTCTTTCTGCTTAAGAATTGGAGCATCCAATAGGAGGCCTCCTCAGCTTCCCACTTTGGGAAGAGCCTGGGGATTTACCGAGTAGCTTGAAATAACCCTCCGCTTCACCTCTGAAGCAGGTCCTTGTCCTCATGGCCTGTTGGCTCCAGCAGACACTCATGCCCCTTGGTTTTTGTGAGAACAATTGTCTGTCATTTTAGGCAGAGGTGGCACATTCCTCTGAGTTCCTTATTGCCACCACACAGATTTCCATTACATGGCTATGCAACCTCTTTGTAAGGTCAGAACACTGTGTTTAAACGTTAGCTTACTTGTAATATCCTGCATTACTTCTGAGCCTCAATTTTCCTATCGCTACAGTGGGAGCAGGTTGGATTAGATACCTCCACGCATTCTCAATACCTCAGTGCCGAGGGCAGAGTGACATGTTCATGGAGTTCTATCTCATGTGGCCCTTAGCACCACCCAGTGTGGTAGGAAATGCTGTTATCTCCATTGCAGAGGAAGCAGAGACACAGAGATGGTACACGACTTGCTAGCAGCTGCCTAACTGTGAGAGGGAGCCAAGCTTCAAGCCAGCCTCAGACTGCCTCCTTCTACTCTTGGCAATAGTTCCTCCATAAATCTGGGTCCTGTTATCCTTCGTAGTGACATGTTCCAGACAACTGCCTTTCAGGTCTGACATGAAAACCACTCTGCCTTCAGGCAGCATCTTCAGCTACACTCCAAAGGAATGTTCTCAGCACGGAGGACCTATAACCCCCACATCAGGCATCTGGAGGAACAAAGCCTTTCTACCTGCTGAGATTATTCTGATCCCTGGCTTCAAATGTGGCTTGAACCCCAAGTATGGTGGGAATACCTGAATCTTCCTCACTAGCTCTGGTTTCTTGTGAGGATCACGTTTCTCCTGGTTATCTCTTATTCAACATCTCTGCTTCCGATGAACTTTCTCGCTCATGTGTCTTTGTGGCAATTTCGTTTTCCGTAATCCTCACTCAACAAATGTGGAACAGAGCCATTCTCTTAATTTCCCCACATGCCAACCTACAAACTTCACATAGTAGACTTCATGTTTTTAAGATTCAGGATAAAGGTAGGGAAACTTAGAACATTTTATTCATTTTTGGTCTATTTAGTTTTAAGTGGCAGTGATTTGGCAGGAGATGACATAGTTTTCAAACTAATTTGCATCTTGTAAGATGGGCATTGATGACCTGATAGACTGGTACTTTGTTCTCTACCACTGCTCAGCTAAAACATCAAAACACCACAATGATGATGCTCATCCCACGGAAGGGGAAAAGTTCTTCTAATTCCCTAACCCACGTCTACCCTCTTCAATCTTCTAAGAGCTCTGGTGGTATTAGCTGAAAGTGGACATGGAGCTAAATAAAGTACACAAAGGTTACTGATTTTTTTTTTCTGGGGCAACGATATATTTGCAAGTAAGAATGCTTTTAAGAAACCCAGCTGGTTAAAATCCAAGGAGACAACCTGTCTGTAGAATTTATTATTTCTTCCACTTCCTAACCTGCTTAAAATATGATAGCCCCTTTATCTGTTGCTTTGTGAAATTTGGAACTCATCAATGCAATAAATACTACTTTACTTGACTAATATAAATGGCAAAGGGTGAATGTGGTATTGGATGAGTTGCTGCTGGTGGGGGCGTGGTGACGCGGAGTGCATGAGATGGTCTTTTGGTCAAAGGGAATACCATAATTCTGCCCCACATTATAGCCTGCCTTTCTCTCTGTGAGGTTCCCACTAGAACTACAAAGGGCAAAAATGAAATCCAAGTGTCCCTTTAAGAGTCTTCTGAAACTCCAGAGGTAGAGCTTTCTGGTAAGCTTAACTAGAGCACCAGGCTTACATCTAAGGCCCAAGGTGAAACCACTCCTTCCTGGTGAAGGACACCCAACAAACGGTCCAGAATCTGAGCAAGTTATCCTCTCTTCTTGGTTTACAAAGGAAGGGCATGAGAAAGGATTCCCCTGAGGCAGGAAACAGGTCCCCTTTCCTCACCTCTGCCATTGCCCCTCTGTGGTCCTTTACAAATAAGGGATATGAAGCACATGGGTGACCTAAGACAAATGCATCTTAATTTAGTCATATTGTCTTGTTCTCCAGTCACTTCTACTAGTGAAAGAGAAATGAGGTTGATAAGGACACAGCTATTACAAAATATCACAGGCGGTAAGATATAAATTTTGAAATATCTTACCTAATAGGTAAGCATGGAGGGATAATTTCTTATGCTATATTTTAATACTCAATGTACTCTAGCAAGCTGTGAAAAAGCCACGCTCTGGGAGGCAATGTTATTTTGAGGTTCTGTTCCCAATACTGTATATGATTAATAAGCACAGAGACATTCAATCCAAACAAAGAGCTTTGCATATTAAAAACAAGGCCTACACGCGTACCATGGAAATGAGTTTTAAATGAGACAGTTGCCACCAACTAAGTTCATAAGTGAATTATTATTATCATCAACTTGAAGCTTTTAAAAAGCTTTTATTGTTAGTTTGCTTGCCTTTAAAAGATATATTAGGGATATAAAAATATGTTCATGTAACATAGCCATGACTAAAATATATTACTACATTTTATTTTTACTTTATGAATACATCATAAAGATAAAATTTCATTACCAAACTGGCCCAGGGCAGAGAAGTGGAAGAAATTAAATTTGGGAAGCTCTTTTTGTCCACTTTAGGGCATTGTACTATCCCCTCTCTTCTTGCTGATTGCAATTTACTTTTGGGAAAAGTTCTGAATTATGTCATTTTCAGGTAGTTTAAAATTTTTGTCCCTGTATTATTGCCCAAGGGAAATTTTGGTTTTGTAGCATATTAATAACTTCAAGCACCAAAAACAGTTTTAAAGTAAGAAGGATCTTCTTACTACTCAAGATATTTAAATAAAAGTTAGGGGGCTCTTTATTTCACTTTGTTTTAGCCCTATTGGTATAAACAAGTTGAACTTTCATATGGCATCTCAAAACAACATGTTACCTCAGAGTAAGAGATATATGTTCTCATTTTATATTCATGTTTGAGAAATAATGAATAGATCAAACCCTAAGAGAACAAATTTTTCAAAAGCCTTGTAAATACAGCATGCACTCCTGAATTGCTGACAATTTTTAAAATTCAGAGTTCAGGGGGATTGAGAGGCAGGAGGGGACTAACTGTGACATTAAGATGCACCAATGAGTTCAACCACAACTCATTTTCTTGGTCCTGGTGAGGTGCATTTCCACAAAGTCTTTTAGACCAAAATCTAGATAGAATAAATGGGTTGTGTCATTTTATCTCGATAATGATTTTTATCATCCTCAATTGCCGTGAATGCACCCAGAAACAGAAATTTATTTTCCTTTTATTTTGCCAAATTCCTGTGCACATATGACTTCCTAGGTTCCACAGCACTAGATGACAAATAATCGCTTGTGTTTAGTCAGCGGAGCCCAAGTAATTTGTGTTTCTTGGATGCAGTTGTTAAAAATGACCTTAATCAATGCGACCACTACATCAGTAATACATTGCCAGAAATAAGCAAACGGCCATTGCCCTATTTTATAACCCATTAAGCATATCATATTTCTATGGTTCCGAGTTCCCAGAGAGAGAGAAAAAATGCACCTTGTAGATGAAGCCTGCACTGAGCTTGAGGCTCGGGGACTACTCTGAAAATGTTTCCGGTAATTAGTTTCCAATATAGTGTCCCCATTATGACAATCCTGGAAGCAACATATTGGAGGCATTACATTATCTGACAGTCAGAAAGTGGCTAAGAGCACATAAGCTCTAGGGCAGGGCATGCCTTGATCCAAATCCTGTTTCTTCCATTTACTAGCTGCATGGTTTGGTTAGAATAACACTAGCTGCTGAAAAAATAAAATAAAGTAAAATAAAAAATCAATCCCTAAATCTCAGTGGTTTAATACAATAGACAACTACTGTGCTCTTATGAAAAGACTAAACAAAGCACTGATTGGTTAGTGGTTGCTCTCTAAGCAGTGACTCAAGGTTCTAGGCTCATCCATATTCTGATTGTTCCACCCTCAAAGGTCGCTTTTAACACTTAAGGTAGAAGGAGAAAGAAGGATGGAGGATTGGGTATGGGGTATTATTATGAGTCACGCCTGGAAGGGGCACTCCTCACTTCTCTCAGAGGGCATTGGCTAGAATTAGTAACAACCAATTAAAAAGGAAAGCTGGGAAATCTACTGAGAGTGTTTCCAGAAAGAAGGCAAAAGCAGGTTGGGTCATGAGGCAGGCAGGCTCTGCCACTCTGTACACAACGCTTAATCTCTGTCTGCATGATTTTCCTCATGCACAAATGGAGTTATAAATGCATATCTCCTCCAGATTGTCATAAGGAGTTTGGCACAGTGCCCCCCAATAGCAGTAGTGGCTATTGTAACGAATAATAACATTTCACTGAACATTTCCTCTATGTTGAGAAGATTTTATTCTCATTTTTTTGGGATATTCAACATCAAATACTCACAATTCAAACTGTATTATTTAAATACATGACTCCTCCACCCCTACCTTAGCTGGATTCAAGAGAAGCAAGAAATCTGAAAATGGTAGCGTGTCAAAGGACCTAGAATTTATGCATGTTCAAATCAAATGCAGTAAAAGAAAGAAGAGTTTTAAAATTGACTTAAGTAGTGCCCTTTTTATGATCCTAAGAATGAAAAGATTTGAACGATTTTGTTGGAATTTTCCATTACCTACTAACAATAGGCATAGGTGAGGATGCTGTCTAGAGAAAATCATAACGCTTTTGTCACAATTTCTTCCTCCGCTTTTAACTTGCTTTGTACATTTGGAAAAGATATAAAATTTTGGTGTTCACAGTTGCCGATCTCAGACAAACTAAAATGCTAGACATTTTTTCAAAATTATAATCAGGTCAAGGCTAGTTAATTGAGCACCTCATATTATATCTACATACTCAAAACTATGGCATCATTTTGATTGGTTGAAAACAACCCCACAATATATCATACCTTAATTCAAACTAATGGCTACCAGTGAAATTGGTTTATGACTTATGAAGGAATACAACATTAGGCTTTCTACTAGCAAAGAACCCTGCACCCAGATGGTTATGGAACAAGTTATGTTTTCTTTAGGGGATGCTTGCTTTTGGCTTTCATCAGAAAAGTATCAATCTTTGACTTGTTTTTATGAATGGTCTACACTGGCCTTTGGGACAACATCTCCCAGAGAGACTGACATATTTATGAACTAGCAATAATTTACCAGCCAAAAGTAGGTATGACAGAGCCAGGGAAGATACGGCTACCCCAATGGATCAAGAATGGAAGAAAACACTGGAAGAGCAGCATGTTGGCACAGTTGAAAAGTTTCTTCTTTGGGGCATGGAGGTTCTATGGCAAGCTGGTATTGCTAAGAGAATTTCATATTGGGTTGTTGGGAAAGTCATGACGCATTTTTGCATTGAAAAACATAGAAAAAAATGTCATGACTTGCCCAATGACCCAATAGTATGGCTCTGTGCACGATGTGAGGATGGCTGTGTAGAATATATCTGAAACCTAAATATGAGGCTCCAAAAACCCACCAAAGGGACTAGGAGGCAAAGTCTTGAACATGTAGAATCATGTCAGCATGCTCACTCTTAATAATTTCAGTAGGGGTACCAGGCACTGGATGACGTGGTTACTATTTATCTCTTTAGCCTTTGTTTTCTCCTTTCCTGTCATTGTACTCTAACCTCCTGCGAGACTGAAGTACTAGCAGCCCCACAGTTCTCTCTCATGTCTATACTATTGCACGGATATTCCCGAAGCCCAGGCGGAGTCCTTTCTCCTCCCTGGCCAGCTCCTACTCATTCCTCAGATCTTGGCGTAGCTGATGCTTTGTACAGGTGGCCTTCCCTGAGTCAATTCCATGTTCTATGTAGGTTTCCAGTATCTCCAGTGATTACTGTAGCAGTTATGAGTGACCTGTATGTCTTCTAGCTTTACAATTTCTCAAGTTTACAGAACAGGGTAACTTGTCTCTGTATTCGCCCAGTATCTTCCAAAGTGCTACGTCCATAGTAGGTCTTAATAATTCTGTTGAGTGAATAAATGACAAAAGAATGAGATCTGCTCTACCATTTGGCTTACAAGGATGTCCCAGCTGCTGTGACTTGCTGAGGCTGTGCTCTGCATCAGACCCATTGCCTCTGCTGAAGTCTAGCTTATTTCAAATAAAACGTGAGCTTTTTTTGAGATCTCCCTATAGGTGATAGATAAATCAGTCTGAAACACTAAGAACCATGCGATGGTTTGGTGGTTATTTGACTTGAGACAAAGAGTCATTGCGGCCCCTGTCCCTAGCTTAGAAAAGTACTTTTTTTCCTCTTTACATATTCTCATTTCTCAAAAGCTATTCCTGCTTCTCCCAGTCATGCAGAGCATAAGTAAATTATGTTTATAAACATAAGCTATAATTTAGAGACAGACACTGCTATGTACATGGAAATCTCTGCACTACTATCTTCAGTCACCTTTGGAAGTTTTGCATCTGAGTAGCATCACTTTTAAAATCAAATTATGATCCTTTTCATATTTCTAATTCATGATTAAAAGTGTTGGACCCAGCAGGTTTTCCACGAACACCACACGTGTAAACAAGACTCTGCCCTGTGTTGCTGTCTAAATAATCCTTTACACAGATGAAAGGTTAATTACCAGCTGTTCTAATGATGTGTTGTTATTCATTTAAATGCTCCATTTGTTTCAATCACATTTTATGCTACAAAAATCCCCATTAACCCTTTAAAGAAAGTACAGTGTCCCCATCAAATAATGTTTTCTGAAAGTCTACAGAAAAGGCAGGAAACAAAAAAAAGGAAAAGCCCTTCGGAAAACTCTCTCAATTGAAAGTTTCTCATGGTTTCTGAATGATCATCACTCCATGTTGGGAAACATATCAATGAGGTTAAGTATAGAATACCATTACCTTGCATTTTAATTCTCAAAACAAGACCACACATATTTAACTTTCAACTGTAACACTGAGAAAAGTGGGAAAATGGGAGTTAAGTGATTGCCCAGCAGTACCTAGAGGACTGAAGTTAAAGGTAGGACTACAATTTGGATCTCTTAAATCTTTTTGTATTACTTCCCCATATAGACAGACAGACACAGACAGACAGACAGACAGACAGACACACACACACACACACACACACACACACACACACACACACACACACACACACACCTTGTAAGCATTGAGAAAGTCAAACATTGTAATTACCTTACATATAAATGATATGTTTTGCTTATTATTAAAAGTAGATAAATTTCAGGGGCTGGCTGAGTGGCTCAGTTGGTTAAGAGCTCACTCAAGAGTTTGAGCTCTGAGCAACAGTAGTTTGATGCCCAGCCTGAGCTGAGCTGCCAACAGGTGGCAGGATGGCTCAGCTAAAAAAAAAAAATGTAGATAAATTTCAACTGGGGCATAATTTTGAGGAACTGTTTCATGAATAAAAGTCCCCCTCCTTTTTTGTTTTTTAGATTAGAAGATACAATAAGATTTGAAGGATTCCATGAACTACTCAATAGTACCGTATTTGCCGGCGTATAAGACGACTGGGCGTATAAGACGACTGGGCGTATAAGACGACTCCCTAACATTTCCACTCAAAATACAGAGTTTGTTATATTCTCGCCGTATAAGACTACCCCCTCTTCCGACCATACACCCAGTATGGTATCGCGATTCGCGATTTTGCGCTATCATACTGGGTGTATGGTCGGCTGTGTGCGATTTTGCGAGTGTGGTAAAATCGCATAACAGCAAAATCGCATAACAGCCAAGCATACACCCAGCAGCGCTGCTGATGCCTGAACGGTATGTGGAATGAAGTGGGCGGGCATCGGGAGGCCACTATGGCACGGGGCAAGCACTATGGGCAGTCTATCTGAAGTGTACCTGGCGTATAAGATGACCCCCCACTTGGAGGCATATTTTTCAGGGCCAAAAAATCGTCTTATACGCCGGCAAATACGGTAGATCTTTTCAGGAAAAAAAAAAAAGTCTGAAGCTTATGAGACCCTGAAAATCCACTCGTTTTTAATACCTAGATGTGGAATTCTAGGTTCTAAAATCTCTTATTCTGAGAATTCCTCTAAGATTTGCCACCAGGGTGTCTAACCAAAACTAGGTGTCATCTGATCTCTTGATCTTACATGCATTTTATATATTGTAATGATTTGTTAAGAATGAGGCTAGTTCAAATCTACATACGCACGTAGGTTCTTTAAACATATGGTCTCCTCTCTGATCTCTACACTATTAAAAAAAATTATGTCCATCATAGGGTTGTTGAATGGACTATTCATGAAGCCCTTGGCACAGTGCCTAGCACACAGTATATTCCACAAATGGTAGCGATTGTGCCATCACCAGCATTAACCACTTACCAGATGGGCTAACAGAACCTCACAGGGAAACATCTGCATTGTGAGATTAATGTACTTCAATTAGTTCACTTCTGTAAACTTACTGCATGGGTAAATTTTAAGGGTATCTCTTTTTAAAAGTTACCTTAGTTCTACACTTACTCTAATGATGCTGCTATGACTCCAAATGTTAGACCTCAGCTAATAAACCAAGAGAACCTGCTAATAAACCAGTTGAAAGAGCCAGCCTTAACCGCTTTACAATTATGCTTTTTATGCCCACCTGATTCCGGGGTTTATTTCTGAGGGTACAAGTGTCTTCATACCTCATTTACAGCAAACCACTGTGTCTGCAATTGACTCTGGAGCCTAAAAAAATCCTTTGTGACTGAAAAATAGTGAAGATTACCCAGGAAAACAGAATGTTTGGGTCTGGGAGGCAAGCATTTCTCTCAGTAATTTAACCAATAAATAATTAGCAAACAATTTGATTTTCCACCATTTGGAACACTGCTTTCTAGTCACCTGCTGACTTCTCTGTGATAATGCCGAGAAACAAATACCAAGGCAACAGGCTGTGCACTTCGATTCTATTTCTTGAGAATTTGATTTCTTGTAGAGAAGGACAGAAAATTGTCATATCAGTTCTGCTGAACCCTATAGGTCTCAGTTCTTTTCTTTCTTTCTTTTTTTTTTTACATTTTTTTAAAGTCACTTTTCAATGCTTTGAGACTCAATATTAGTATAAAATGCTTGCCCTGGTCTAGTAATTTTGACTCTAAGTGAGGAAAACCCACTAAAACCATATTAAGTCAAGAGAGCAACGTAGAAAGAAGAATATATCACAAGCTACATGGGCAGTCCAGTCTTAAAAAGGGTGGAAACCAGAAAACGCCAGGCTCCCAGGCAGCTACCACCCATCCTCACCTGCACAGCTGTCTCTCTCCCTGGAGCCACATCACCTTTCCTCCTGCTGCTCTCCTTTGTCTCTTTCAGTCTTTCCTCTTGGAAGAAACTGCTGTCTCTTCCTCCCCTGTCCGTGATAAAAAATGAACGCCCTGTATTCCTCCAGCATATGTCTCCTCAATTCAAGCAAAAGGAAAAGGTGACCAGCATCTGGGAATACTAATTCTAAAAATCTGGGAGAGGAATTGAAATTAACCCACGTAGGTCAAACACATACTTGGTGTGGTAACTTCTATCTGGGAGAGGGGATGTACATGACACAAATAGGACATCAATGCCACCCTCCACCTTCTCTGGGTCACCATGTGTAGAGGGCATAGAGAGTGCGGCATGGACTGAGAAGATACCCTGTATGTTGCCTGTCATCCTGTGCTCCATTTTGAAAACATCGTTTTCCATCCACATTCTTCTTTAAAGAGGTTTTCCCATTTTTATCACCTCAGGGAGAATGTGACGAGGATAATGCCCACCAACTGATGCCAAAGCTATTCACATTTCCAAAAGCAAGTAAAGACACCACAGCTAATCGCTCGGAGGAATCCTGCCCAGCTAGGTGATCCCCAATGAAAAAATCAATTTGGTTAAAACAAAGCCATCCAGAGTATCATCTTATAGCTATGCTGAGCAGCCTCTCTACTGGCTTTGCTTTCTGAGACAGTTGTGCTGACTCCATGGAAAATGCCAAGGACACATTCCAGTCAATTATCAGCTTTCTTCTGACACAAACACAAACACATCCCACACCCACATACACAGATGCATTTTTTAAGAGTAGAACTTAGATTATTTTAAAAAAACAAGTGGCATGACAGCTAATATCCACTTGGCAGTAGTGTGCCCTATAGTTTGTTTATTTGTAAGTAATCTTTGAGGCTCTGATGGTGCCACTCTGCTCAGCCCTTATGATACAGGAGTACATAAAGTATGGCCCATGCTTATAGAGATCATGATTTAGTGGAAGGGAGAGTTAAGCAAACAGGAAGGTGTGAAAATACAGCAAAAGAGTTTTAGGATGGGAAAAGGAAAGATTGCTTTGGAAGAATGTTTTCTGTGACAAGACCTGAAGAATGTTTGGGGAGGCTGAGGTAGAGAGAAAAGGGTAAAGGAGTTAAAAGCAGTTAACTGAGGTTATATATTTATTAAACACATAGTTAGGTGCCAGGCTTGGTGACATATACTGGAGATACGGTGGTGACCAAGTCACACAGCCTTTTGAGTTTCTTGGAATCGAATGAGGAAGCCCAAGAATAATAAAAATATCAGATATAAATGGTGATGAGTGCTAGAAAGGAACACTATAAGGGAATCACCTCATCAGAAGATCGTTCCTATGTAGAGCCCACCCCCACAGGCCAAATCTGAATCTGATTGGCCTGGTGAGCTCCATTCACTCCAACCTGCTGACTCACTGGGACCCTGCCCTACCCAACTTGAGCACCGCCAGAGACACCTTTTCAGCAAGCAACCAGCCCTGCCATATTGCACTCTTTCTAGGAAAGATATCAGAGTCTACGGGCTCCAGGTGGGAGGAGACTGGCCTCACCATACTCTGAGACTTCTGCTGAGTCTCTCCAGGCTCAGCACTGGCACCAAACCTGGTGACCACGACTCTTCCCACTCTAGTGACTCCCTGAGACCATGTCTCACTTGACTTGCATCCCGCACAAGGCTTTATCAGCAGCTGAACCTTAAGGGAGCTGGCAGGTGACAGCAGGCCTCCGGGTATCCTGGCTTTTTGCAGTTATCCCAGGCCTGGTACTGGTGGCAGTCGTCCTCAGTTTGCAGTGTGGCCTCTCTCACATGCCTCTAGGTTTAGCACAGGCAGTGAACAACTGCAGATTGCTTTGTAGCTCCTACCAGCTAGCCACTGGACAGTCACAGGCAGTGGGTGATCTGGGCCTGCACCAGAACCCCTCCCAAGAGGCCTCATAATCAACATAGTTGGAGGTTGGCTTCAGACCACAGCAGAGTATTGCCCAATTAGCCCCACAAGTGGCACACACAAAGGGTGGTCTTGACAGGCTCCAAAGCCTGTGCGGTGAATTCCACTCAGTGGGGTAAGCGCCCCACACAGCAGCCCATTAGCTGTGGACCTGGCCAAACCCCACAGCCAATCAGCCTGAAGGTCAATCCCACCCACTGACATGTCAATAGCAATCAAGGCTCAACTACAACAGGGGAGCACACACAACCCACACAAAGGATGCTCCTGGAGCACCCAGCTCATGTGACCAGGGAGAGTGCCACTGGGTTCCACAGGGCAGCTACTACATAAGGCCAACTGGCCAAGACTGGGAGACACAGCAGACCTACCTAATACATAGAAACAAACACAGAGAGGCCGCCAAAATGAGGAAACAAAGAAATGTATCCCAAATAAAAGAACAGGAGAAAACTCCAGAACAAAAAATAAATGAAATGGAGGAAAGTGATCTACCAGATACAGAGTTCAAAAGAATGGTTATAAGGATGCTCAAGGAACTTAGTGAGAACTTCAACAGAGGGACAGCAAGCATAAAGAAGGACTTAGAAACCATAAAACAAAGAACCAGTCAGAAGTGAAGAATACAATAGCAGAAATGCAGAACCCAATCAGTGATTTGGAAGACAAGATAGCACAAAACATCCAATCAGCACAACAAAAAGGAAAAAAAAAAAAGAATCCAAAAAAATGAGGATAGTTTAAGAGACCTCTGGGACAACAACAAGCATAACATTTGCATCTTCAGAAGGAGAAGAGAGAAAGCAAGGGATTGAGAACCTACTTGAAGAAATAATGACTGAAAACTTTCCTAACCTGGAGAAGGAAAGAGAAATACAAGTCCAGGAAGCTCAGAGATTCCCAAACAAGATGAACCCAAACAGGCCCACACTTAGACACACTATAATTAAAATGGCAAAGGCTAAAGACAAAGAGAGAATCCTAAAAACAGCAAGAGAAAGGCAGTTAGTTACCTACAGGGGAATACCCATAAGACTACCAGCTGATTTCTCAACAGAAACTTTGCAGGCCAAAAGATACTGGCAGGAAATATTAAAAGTGATGAGAAGCAAGGACTTACAACCAAGATTACTCTACCCAGCAAAGCTATCATTTAGAATCAAAGGACAGATAAAGAGCTTTCCAGATAAGAAAAACTTAAGCCAGTATTACACCAAACCAGCATTACAAGGAATGTTAGAGGGACTTCAAGACAGAAAAAAAAATCAAAATTATGAATAATAAAATCACAACAGCTACATATCTATCAACAATTACTTTCAATGTAAATAGATTAAATATTCCAATCAAAAGACATATGGTGGCTGAATGGATAAGAAAACAAAACTTACATATGCTGCCTACAAGAGACTCACTTCAGATTGAAAGATACACACCGATGGAAAGTAAAGGGATGGAAAAAGTTATTTCATAAAAATGGAAACAAACAAAACAAGTTGGAGTAGCAATACTTATATCAGACAAAGTAAACTTTAAAACAAAGGCTGTAAGAAGAGACAAAGAAGTACCCAATAATCCCACTTCAGAATATTTATCTGAAGAAACCCAAAATGCTACTTTGAGAGGGACGTGTGCATCCATATGCTTATTTCAGCATTGTTTACAATGGCCAAGATGTGAAGGCAGTCTGGGTTCCGTTGATGGGAGAATGGAAAAAGAATAGGTGTTACATATGTACAATGGAATATTGCTCAGCCATGGAAAGAAATGGGTTCTTGCCATATGTGGCAGCATGGATGGACCTGGAGGGTAACTGCGCTGAGTGGAGTAAGTCAGATAGAGAAAGACAGATGCAATGTGATTTCTCTTATATGTGGAAACTAAAGAACAAAATAACAAACAAAACAAACAAATTCATAGATACAGAGCACATTTTGATGGTTGCCAGATGGGAGGGGGGTTGGGGGTGGGTAAAAAGGGGGAAGGGATTAAGAAGTACAAATTGGTTATTACACAGTAATCATGGGGATGTAGGGTATAGCATAAGGAATATAATCAATAATATTATAATAACTATGTATGGTGTCAGATGGGTACTAGATTTGTTGGGGTGATAGATGAAAGGGGTTGGGGGCAGGGTGAAAAAGGTGAAGGGGTTAAGAAATATAAATTGGCGGTTACAAAATAGTCATGGGGATGTACAGTAAAACATAGGGAATATAGTCAATGATATGGTAATAACTATGTATAGTGCTACGTGGCTACTAGACTAGTAAGGGGGATCATGCCTTAAATTATATAAATGTCTAACCACTATGCTGTACACCTGAAATTAATACAAAATCATACTGAATGTAAAAAAAACCAACCAACAAAAAGAAATCAGTGTGACTGGAAGAGGGAGCCTGGAGTCGTGGTACAAGACAAGGTGGAAAGGTGAGCTGCAACCCAACCGTGCAGGCCTCCGAGGGTCAGGTGACAGGTTTTGGTTCGAACATAATTGCAAGAAAGTTTCAGTGAACATCAGGAAGAGCAAGTGATAGGCTTGCATTTTATTTTAGAAAAGAATATGCTGGCTACCGTGGAGAGCATATCAGGGTCAGGAATTAGGAAGGCAGGAGTACGGGTTTAATGAATTAAAAATAATTCAGTCTGACTGGAAGTCAATAACGGTGTGGATGGAGAAGGGTAAGATGTGAGGCAAGAGTGGTTACACAAGAGGAGATCAGAGAGTATGTTGTAATCAGATGGAAAAAAATATAAACCATGATTAGCAATGATGCCCTGTGTCAAAATTTATGACAGAGACTTTCACCAAGCCAGGAATTGGGAGGGCCCGTAGGAGGAGCCCTCACACCCTGTCAGCGGGGAAAGCCTTGTGGTTATTCCAGCCAGTCTCCTTCACCTCCTCTTTTTCCCTCTGTAAAGAACTTCCTTCTTCTTGCTACCAGGGGCTTGCATGTGGCTTGCCATGGCTGCGCATACCAAACTGCAATTCTTTCTTTTAACCAAATAAATCCTTTTTGCTGGTGGAATACCTAGTCGGCTTTGTGTATAGTTGACACCTGCTTGAGCTGCCATGACGAAAGAGCACAGTGATTTGAGTTAAACCACAGGAATTAGTCTTCTCATAGTCCTAGAGGCTGGAAAGTCCAAGATCAAGGTGCAGCTGGGTGTAGTTTCTCACGAGGACTCTCCTGCTGGCCACCTTCTCTCCATGTGCTCACATGGCCTTTCCTAGGTGTGTTTGAGTGGGGGTGGAGGGCATCTGATGTTGATGTCTCATCATATAAGGACACTGATCCCACTGGATCAAGGCCCCACCCCTATGACCTCCTTGGGCTTTAGTTATCTGCTAAAGGTCCTATCTCCAAATACAGCAGTTACATTGGGTTTAAGACATCAACATATGAATTTGGGCAGGAGGAGGGTACTCAGTCCACAGCATCCAGAAAATTTATTCCTCCTACATTTCCCAAGTACTTGTTTATAAAATTGTGGTCATTTGATTACATATAATGCTGTCTTTTCACCAAACCAATAATCCAAACAAAGATGGCCCTATTAAAAAAAACAAAAACAACTAGAGCCTAAAAAGAATACCTTTGGTTATAAATCTTATGAAACAGCTAACCCCAAGTAATTTGCTAAGATCTTATTGAAAAAAAAAATAAAAGAATTTGTACAGACTTTTATCCTCCCCCTTTAATGCCAAGCCTTGCCATTATAATTATGATTCATTTCATAAGATAAATGTTTCCAGAAACTAATATCACATTTGCACTTGCACTAATTATTCTGATTACACGTTACCTTGAAAACATTCCAGTAAAATGTTTGATCATTTTGCTCCCCATTATTTCATCTTGTTTGTGAGGAGTCCAGAGCCAGTACCAAACAAATACTACTTCTTAACTAAAATGAATTATTTAGTCATTATATTCTCTGTGATTCACCTACCATGGCAGAGAATTGAGCTCAATGCAAGAATTTTCCAAAATGGTGAGTTCTGCATTTCTGAACATGTTTACACAGAGCCTGGAAGATTATTTGGGGTCATGAAGGTGAAGTACATACACTAGAATAAATGACTTTAAAAAAATCCCTCCCAACCATTTCTCTCCATGATTTATTGTCAGGCACTGCTCCCAAAAATCTATTTCTATTTTAGTTCTTAGACTTAATAAATCTTAAGAAACTGAAACTTACTTTTCTACTTATAGTTATTTATGTCCACTTGCAGATCTTACATGAATATTGTGCTTATCTTGTTTATCCTGTTTGTCCAAAATGGGGTTTATTACTAAAAATTAGATGAGGTTTCTTTTGAGTTAGTATAATGTATTCTTTACCAGGGCAGATGTCAGAGAATGTTAAGCTTCTCTTTATCCAAATCATGCTTCCAGATGGGATCTCACTCTTTGTTTTACAGAGGTGGAAACTGAGTTTTTGGAGTTTTGAATACAGACCGTGAAACGGTTCCTGGACCCAGTTACAATGTGTGCATATATGGAGGCTTTCCCTCCCCAACCAGCAATTCTCAGACATCAGCCAGGTGTCCAGGAATTCAATTCAATTCTGGCACGATCTACCTGAGATGGAATCAGATTCCACAGATAAATGGCTCAATCCCATAAGACTGCTCTCCACTTCGCATACCAGTCACAAGTCCAGCCTTTTACCTGTGCTTCTGACTGACTGGCTATACATTGGAGGTTCCAACAACTCCTTTCAACTCAGGATGCCGATTACAAGTCTAGGTTGTGACCTATACTTCTGACCAACTGGCTATAAATCAGAGGTTCCCAGGGCCCCCTCCTTGTGTTTAATTTGCTAGAATGATGCACAGAACTCAAGAAAACCTATTTACATACTATATTACTGATTTAGTACAAAGGATATGCATCAACAGCCAGATGAATAGACACAAAGTGTGAGACCTTGAACAAAGGAGCTCCTGTCCTCATGGAACTTGGGGACTGGCACAGAGCCACTCAAAACATTCTGGTTTCCCAGCGTGGATGCTCTCCAAACCCCATCTTTTGTGGTTTTTATGGAAGCTTCATTACATAGGCATGATTGATTAACTCATTGGTCATTGGTGACTGATTCAATCTCTAGCCCCTCTCTCTTTCCTGGAAATCAGGGGGTGGAGCTGAAAGTTCCAACCCTCAATTTATGGTTGGTTCCCCTGGCAATCAGCCCTATCCTTAGGTTATTTGAAAAATCACCTCAGTAACATAAAGAGTTGTGGTGGAAAGCGCTTGTTATGAATAATAAGATGCCTATTTTGCTTTTATGACTCTGAAGCGTTTTCAGGAACTGAAGACAAGAGACCAAATACAACAAAAGATGCTCTCATTGCTCTTATCACTCAGGAAGTTCCAAGGATTTTGGGAGTTGTGAGCCAGAAACTACGAATAACGACCAAATATATCTGAGAAATATATTTTGGTCATTTGAATAAGCAAATATTTTGGGTTGTCAGAAAAGTCATGACATATTGACTTTCATTGCAAAAATGCGTCATGACTTTTCCAACAACCCAATATATGTATATGTATGTATGTGTATGTGTGTGTATATATGCACATACACATATATATCTTATAAATCACAATATAAATATAAATGCATATAAATATTCTCAGCATGCTTCCATAGCTATATCCCAGCATAGCATGTAGAAAGGAATAGATTTTAGAGTTAAACAGATATGAGTTTAAATCTAAGCTCTGACAGTTACTGTTTAGTCTTGGGTAATTATTTAACTTCTCTGAGTCTCCACTTTCTCATTGGTATAACACGGATGTCATACTTGTTATAAGTATCAGAAGCAACTTATTAACGATGCTTGGCATATGGCAGGTGCTCAAAATGGTGGCCACTATTATTAGTATCCATCGCTCACCTCCGAGACAGCAGCCTCTGTCCTATTTTCATGTCTTTTCCTCTCCCTTCTCTGTCACCCTCATGTTGCCTGGGGTCATCTTTTTCAACTTTGTCTCTCAGTCCAAGTCTGGGGGAGACAGACCTGTGGTGTCCGAACTGGAAGTGGTAAGAGCAGAGAGCAAAGCTCCTTTCTGCTGATTTACTCCAGAAACGGGGAAGGTGCTGGCCATTCCCCATTGATTCCGTTCCCCTCCATGGAACCTGGGCCCCAGCATTCACACCTAGAAAGCCTGGAAACCAATATCTTCAGTGGGTATGGATGAGACCTCTTCTGTTTTTTGAGTTTAAACACTCTATTAAGTAGTGATTTTTCTAAGAACTAAGAGTAAAATAAAGTTAAAAAAAATAATACGAAGACAGTGCCAGCAGGAAATGCAGCTTACGAACTGACAGGCTACATCCTGAACCACTTGACACCCCCTGCCTCCTCGGCGTGGCCCCTCCTCACATACACAGCATTCTGTTAGCCCCGGAAGTGAAACCCTGGTCATTCAACATAGGATTAAGTGACATGGCTAGGAGCAAGCTGGACTAGACCCAAGTTTTCTAAACTCTAAGTCTTTGGCTCCTTTTACTAAGTCCTCTTCTCTAAATGATATTCTCATGTAGAATTTAAATCACCTCTTTTTTTTTTCTAACTTAAATACAGTCAACACTCAATTTCTTGCACTGATGGAGAGAATAATTTATAGTTGATGTTGGAATACATTGTCTAATGGGTGTTAGTTTTCTGAAGATACACTTTCCTAATTACATTCAGCCGAAGGCAGCATAGCGGAATGGAATGGGCAACAGCTTAGGTGTCAGGAAGTCTGAGTTATTATTATTTTGCACACACGATCTACGGCATCTACCATTTGACCTTGAGATGACAATGAACTTTTCCAGGAGCCTCAGCATTTTTCCCTTTGAGAGTATTCGTGAACGTTTAGAGTAATGTGCTGTACTGGAAAGAGGGAACTGAAATATAAGATCACATTGTGTTTATTAACCTGAGTATCCCTAGCACGTCCACAGAGCCTGGCACATTGTGGACGCTCAGAGAATAAGTTTATGCAATGAAGAGGCTTCTGCCTTTGTCACTGACCACTTGTAAAATCTGAGGTAAGACAACTCATTTCTGAATCTGCTAAATGGGGTTAAAATTATTTCCTAATTAATAACAATAACAATAATGATACCAGCTAAAACTTTCAGAGCACATATTTAATGTCAGGCATATGTCCAGGAACTGTTCTTGTTTCAGCTCATTTGTTCCACACAATTTTACATAGGCATTATATCTGCTTGAGGAAGATACCATGAGGAAATGGAGACCCAAAGGATTTTTAAAAATTGCCCCATGTGGAAAAGCAATGTATGAGGTGTTCTTATACATCGTCCTTAGATTTTCTGATTTCAGATCTACTTCTATCGAGGCTTTTCATTCTCTGAGCACACCGCCAATGAGGAGAGACGAAGGGTGACCTGAAGCCTGCTGAGTGTCACTTACAAGCCCTCCAGAGGAAAAACAGCAACAGGTAGATTAAGTTCAGGTGTGAGTAATTATGAGAATTGGCCTGTGCTTCAGCCACTCAAGGGAGGCAGAGGTTTTAAAAAATTACAGTCACCTGAGGTGAGTCAAGCACATGGAAGGGGATTAAGAGAGAAAGGAAAGTAAGAGAACTGTATATGAGAAGAGGGAAAAGGTGGGTGGCAGCAGACATGGCGGTTAACAGCACAGGCTGTGTGCGAATCTCCGTTCTTTAACATATTATTTGCGACCTTGAACAAGTCTCAGAACCTCTCTAAACCATAATTCTCCATTTAAATTTTGGATAATTTTAGCACTGACCTCCCTCAGGGCTGTAGGTGGGATGAGATGATACAGGTAAGGCACTTAGCCTAAGCTGGGTGCTTAGTAAGTGCTGAGTACATAGTAGCTAAGTATTAGATGGTGGAGGGATGGAGTCAAGGCTATGTTGCTGGGTGTAAATGGGGGCCTGTGCTTAGACATATGAAGTGAAGGCACTTTGCCCTATGCCTACCTGTGTGTGCCCTTCTTTGTCTGACAGTGGCGTGACTCTGTGGAGTGATATTTTGAGTCAGTTCCCAGTGTTTTCTGGGAAATGATACAGCCTCATATAAAGGTTATCTCTCAGGATCGAATCGCTGTCATGTGACAGTAACAATGGGTTAGATGGTGGTGATGTCTTAGCTCCAGAAGATTCTAAGAAAATCAGTGTCATGGTTTAGCCTAAGTAATAGTTCAACCTGCTATACTTTCCTCCACCCCACCCATCTCTCCTCCTCTAGTTTCCTTCCCTTTCTTCATCCCCCGTTCTTTTCCTCCTTTTCTCCTTTGAATTTTCCCCTGAGGGATTTAACTTATTGGATCTTGAATCCAAACATGTGCCACAGAGACACAGGCAGAAACATAAAAACTCTGCTTGGAGGTGAGACTGTAAGGGAGGAAGGCAGATATGCAGGATTATTAAGAGTAATAATAACAAGGGAGGGTAATATATCTCCTAATATCCAATCTCTAAGGGTGAAGACCAGCTGAAGAAACCCACTGCCTTACAAACAAAGGACTTTGTGTGTAGATTCTCTGTCTTCATTTCTTCAGCCTCAGTGCATTTTTTAGGTCAGCTAACAGTCTGAGTTCCATCCTACACAGCTACAGACAATCGATCACTTTCTCTCCCCCATTCCTGGCAAGCAGTTTTGCAAATCCTCTGAAAGTGACAGTATTTAGTTAACATCCATTGTGATCGGCTCTAGTTTCCTATCACTCTGTGCACTATTATTCTTATTAGTGCCTGTCCCTGCATTGTGGACCCCCTTCCAGCCTGTCTTACCGCTCCCATGAACAAAGCACACATCATTTCTCCCGTAAGCATGGCTCACACCAGGTTATGGGGGTTAGCCAAAGTTGCTAAAGACGTAAGTATACCACATAGGAACCTAAATGCAGAAATAGGAAACTTCAACTTTTCTAAGTGGGTATCAAATATCACTCTTCCTGCGTCCACTGACTTCAGCTGTACTTAGGGGTGCCCAGCTGAACCCCTCTACCTTGGCCTGACATGCTTTTGCAGATATGTATATACTGCCCTTTTCTTACTCCTGACCCTGCCCAGGGTGCTCTGTAGACAGAGGAAGCCAAACTAAAAATCAGAATAATTCATGTGGAGTTCATACTCTGCCACCAGTGGAGGCAGACTTTCAGCTCCTCATATCCCCACGTCTTCATTTCAGTGTTAGCTCTCTCAGCTTGACTTTGAAAAAACAAGATGTTTTCAATGACATATTTTCCCCCCAAAACAAGAGAAATATGACCTTTAACATCAAGCTTAAGACTCCATGGGGTTCACACAAAGATGTAATGAAGTTTGACATTTAATTTTTTCTTTAAGGCTTCTATCTGAGATACATCTCTTAGGTTGGGCTCAAGGTCAAAGGAGCTGGCACTCCTTCCTAGTACAAACTCAACCAGTGGGAAGCTTTTTCCAAGTCTGGTGATGGTGACAGGCTGCACTGATACCAGAACTGAATAGATCTTTCTTTCTATCCCTTTCAGAACAAACCCTGGGGTCTCAGATTTATTTTTGAAAAGAAAACAAAAAACAACATAACACTACAACTCTGCCTTTTTCTTCTTGCGGAGGGGACTAATGTAGCCCTAATAAGAAATCACAAGAATGCAGTAAGTAGAGATGCTCAGTTACCCCTTCCTGATGTTCCTCAGTTCCTCAGTTCCTCCACAAGGGTTTGCGGAAATAAACAAAGAGATCTGAAGAGACAAAGTGCTTCAACTTTCCCAGATATATACCCGAGACAAATGCTGCTGCCCCGTTCATGTAGATGCCATTTAACTTATTTTTATCAAGTGTCTCTTACACCAAGTGTTCTAAATGTTTTACAGTAAGAGAGATAAGAAATAAAATGAAGGTGGTTGACAAATTGAGACTAGTTACTGCTGGGGAAACAAAAAAAAATGGCAAAGCAATTTCTAGAGAGGGAGAGAAACAAAGGCTGGAGGGAACCGGCAGGTTTGGGATGCTTTTCTGGTAGGAGTTTGCTTATACAATACTTAGGGGAGATAAAAGGGAAAATGCCGCCAAAATGTCAGAAAAAATACCGACAATCCTTACATGATTTGGGTGGGATTGGAATGGATCAGAATGTGACTTCACAAAATAAAGAAGGGAAGATGCTATGAGCAAACTTGGTGGGAATGAAAGAAATATGCTCAAGAAAGCGACTTGCTTAAAGTGCAGAATCTAAGAAAAGACCCAGTGAAAATTGGGGGCAGGTCAGGAGTAGAGTCCTGCAGGGTCCTTCTGAACAGAAATTCATCTAGAACGGGGTTCGAACCAAAGTCAGGCTATACGCAAGCAGAAACTAAGAATTCTGTCCTTTACCCAGCCAGGGTTCAAAAAGGCGAATCTCTGATAAGAAATATGGATAAGGCCTCAAAGGTGAAACAATGAACCCCAGAGCTTGGGGAAACATAAAACCACAGACTACCAGGTAGAGCGGCACCCCTTTCTTAAGGGCTGAAGTGCTTACCTGTCCTGCAGGCTGGTCTGTCTGCTGCTGCGAGGCCCTGGACGGCTGCTGGAGGCAAATGTGACCGGATCTGCCTCTACCTTGCCTCATTTACCTGGAATGAGTAGTTCCGTATTGTAATGAAAACGCATTGGGCAAAACTTTTTCAGGTGCCAGATACTGTGCTGGGTCTTTTTTGTCTATCTCGCATCTTCACCATCGCCTTGTGTGCCTTTTACAAATGAGGAATGAGACTGAGAGAGGGCACGCAACCACCTGAATCCACCTATGATACTGATTGGTTCAGCTGGGAACAATTAGGGCATTGTTGGCAGACCTGGTTAAGGATTATAACTAAGGAGACACAAGGAATTCTCTCTATGCAACTGGAGTTTGGTCATAGAATTCAGCTTCACCTGGAGATAACATGCCACGGGAAGGGCAGGGGTGTGGGCATCAGAAGACTTCAGGCTACCTCTGTTTCTGTCAAATACGATGTATGCCATTTTGGAGAAGTTATTTCACCTTGCGGAGCCTGCTTTTTCTTGTCTGTGAAATAGTTTCCTTACACAGAATGGCATGGAAGCTCAATTTTGCAGTGTCAGTGGAGACCCTTTGGCTCTGATTACTAGCTCTGTGTAGTTATTTTGAGTGATGGCACCTGATTTGGCCCACAATACATTTCTGTTCTTCTTTTTTCTAATGAATCTCCAGTTAATATAACCAAGATGCATAAATAGGAAACACTCACAGGAAAACTAGCAAGACATAGAAACAGACTCATGCTATCTTAGTGCAGCATGGTGTATGGTAAGGACCTGGGGATCCTGTAAAACATAGAAAGTACAGCCACACCTCCTGAGCACAGCTGCCAAGAATCCAGGGACTTCTCTCCCCTTTTTTCCATTTCCCTCAGCATTCGTATCTTCTAGGCTTTGGCCTAATTCTTTTCTTTTCAAGACCAACTTTCAGTCCACTCACCCACATGCACCTTAGCTGTCCCTTGAGGCACCCGCAGACCCTGAAATCTCTGTGATTCTCCATCCTGGACATCGTAGATGAACTGCATCAGTCTCAGTGTCTCAATTCCAAGTTCCCACGTGATGGACTCAGGTTAGCTCAGGTGTTGACCTCAGGGCTCCATCAGCTGTAGATGGAGGCTCTAGTCAGAGATGTGGAAGTCAGGCTTTTCCAGGCTACGATGAGATGGTTTTTACAGGAGGGAAGTATGGGTGAAGAAAAGAGAGTTGTCGCATTTACTCTAGGTGGGCACATTACATTCCTTGAGAGAAACCTGAAGTATTTTACATGTAGTACTGCTCTATAGTCAAATGCTTCTTTGATATTCAAGAATAAAGACTAAGTAAAGGTAAGGGACTTTTTCCAATATTAGTCAGCTATGATTTGATCTAAGTAGGCCATTGAGGAGACCTAATACTATTATGGCCCATAAGAAGATATTTAGGATAATAGGTATTATCCTTTTACTGTACAGTACATGCTCCTGCCATGCCTCACAAACATCCCCCCAAGTAATCTTTACAGCTATAATCTATTATGCTGAAAACTTTCCCTTTGGATTACTGGGACCTCCCAGACCAGGGAACTCAAAAGGCAGAAATGTGGTTTCACCATGTCTTCTGAGACCTATAGAGAAATCACTGCCCTGACTTTGATTTCATCTGCCAAGAACATTAAACCCCTAACATTTAAAATAGGTAAGTGAATAATTCCTTAAGGATCATAAAATTCCTCTGTCTCCATTGGCGAATCCATTATTTAAAATAGGACAATCACTGTAGTGCTTAAAAGTTGAGTTCTGCTCCAGGACATGGGCCTCTTGCCAGGATTGAGCAACGTACAATAACTTAGAAAAGGCTAATAACTGTGAACCGTTATTACATTATTTGGACACTGCCCTGAGGCAGATTAATAGCAGTGACTTTCGTGTGTGAACTGCCAGGCTCAGAGGCAAATGGGGCTGGACTTTTGCCCACCGGGAACTCCATGGGACACGGACCTCATTCAATCACCTTGTGTCTGAGCCTCATCTCAATACTCAGGTGCTTAGATTGCCCCAAAAATCTGCTATCAACTCTTTCCCAGCTCACTGGTCTCGGCAGAAGCACTAACTCTTTTTGTATTTGAAAGGGTTGGGAGATGGGATTGAGTCATTGAAATGCTTAGAGAAAAATAGTTGGGGCTACCATTTTGAAAAAGAAAGATAATGGTGAGAAACCATGACAGGGTATGATAATAGACAACTTTTGGGTCAAAACTCAACCCCATTCTCCCTGACAATTGTGAGAAGTGGTCCCTTGATCAAATCTGTCTGGCCAGGAGAGAAAACCGAGGTCTGTCTGATTTCAAGTGACTGTCTCTGTTGTCATTCTGTATTGCAATCTAAATTGCTCTGAGGATGACTGGCTTGATCCCAGTGACCTAGCTGGTCACTTCTGGTAGGAGGAGGTTCAATAATGGAAGGGTTTTTGAAAAAAGGCAGGAGGAAAAAGCACCCTGGAAGCCCTCCACTTGGCCTGGCAGCCAAGGAGGCTGCACAGCCTGTTCCATGGAGGAGATCCAACTACAGAGTAAAAGCATCATTTGAGCTTGGAGTATAAATTCCATTCGAACTGTAGGTGGGCTTTACAGGAAATCCCTAACTCTGTTCCCTTGGATGGAGGGGTTGAGGCATCTCTCTTGACAAACGCATCCTAAAGGCAGTGGTGATACATGTAAAGCCCGTGCCTTCGGGACCCCCTTGATCCCAAACTGTTGCATGTAAACCTATTTCTCCATCCTCTTTTCTGATAGATTCTCACTGCTGCTGAGGCCAGCTGCTCACACAATATGCTCATAGCAGCATCCCTGGCAGGCTTGTCCTCAGAAAGCTGGTCTTGTTTATGGCCCTTCCAGCTGACTGCATGCTCTAAAGCTCACCCAGGCTTCAGAATCAGGAGGATACATATGCCTGCAGGTATGTGTCTCCCAGGGTCAGGTCAAAACTAGTGGGATGCAAAGCACAGTTATGACAGTCACGGTTTCATACTAACATAAGAACGACAACAGCAGCGGCAGCAATGACATCTTGGAGCATTTACTTAAAATGCTTAAAAACAGCAAACCGTTGCTGAAGACCACCACCGAGTTACCAGAATCAAGGGGTGAGGGAAGACACCGTCAGTTGGTCCCAGTTTTTTCTTGCTCAAACTCTCAGACCAATGCAATTAGACTTTATGGGCCAAGTCAAATTGTCTTAAGCACAAAAAAGGAATTTATTGACTCGTGTAACTGAAAAGTCCTGAGATTTTGTCATAGGTAGATATTGGCCCTAAACAATATCACGAGGACTCTCTCTCTTTTCTCTGCTTGACAAAGAAAAGCTCTCTCACCCAAATTGCCCATCAGTCTCTCCAGAAGGAGTCCACATGGCCTGAGGGTGAAATGCCCACCCCAGTACAAACCACTGAGAGTAGGAGGGTTGGCAGATTGAATGACCAAGTCTACTCTGCAGGTTGGGGATGAGAAGTAGTCCCACCTGGACATTGGTACTCCCACCTGGACATATAAAATGGGGCTCCTGATGGGCCCATTTCAGTTGCTTATTGAAAGGCAAAAAGTGAATGGGTTGAGTGGGGTGTCATAGCATTGTATGGATAGGATGTGCACATCCAGACCCAGGGCTCAATCTTCTGAGAGTTTTCTTGTACTTCTGTTGGGCAAAGCAAAATATTTCCCTGACCTTCTCCCCGTGCTTGTTACATCAGAAGTAGAAGCTTATTTCTTATTGGTTTATTTACTTGTAGGTCCAACTCATTAGGAATTAGGCTTCCTTTTTATTGGATCAACTGATTTTATCTTTCCCAGTGAAAGGATGTGTTAGTAACACAATTAACCCTCCGTGGGGTGCAACGGATCTCACAGATTCATTGCACACAGATTTTCAAATATCTAACAATTAACTTAAGTATCGTGACTAATCACTTCTGTATCTTCCTCCTCTACTGTAACCTATCGCCAGTCGTGTTTGTGACTTAGTAAAGGCATACTGCATATTGGAAAATTTGTGTGCAATGAATCTGTGAGATCAGCTGCACCTAGCAGAGGGTTAAAATAATCTGAGGCTAAGAGCTCGTTTCTTCATTCCTTATTGTGTTATCTGAGATGAGGAACAAATGTGAGGTATGCTTTTGTTTTTTCATCTCTCAAGTCAATAAAACCGTAAACAGACCACTCAGATAGTCCCATACATGAAATAAGCAAAAACTACCAGTTACAAGTCCCAGTAACTCTGTTATTCTTTGGCATTGCTCATAGTCTGTATTTTTGATTAATCATTTTTTATCTTGGGCCCTCCTGTGTGTCTACTGAAAGCTAGGGACTTTAAAAATGTTCACACATTTAGGAAGAAGAATATGTATTAGCCTCATTTTACAAATACTGAAACTGAGGATTAGAACGCTTAAATTTTCTCAAGCACAGCCGCATTGCTAATCAGGAGAGGAGCTGGAATTCATACCCGGACCTGCCTGGCTCCAAGCCCATCCACCCATCTCTCAGGATGCCGCATTGTTTATGCATGAGACGCTGTGTTCTTTATCATTTGTTCCAAGATGTCTTTCAGTTGACTGGCTCTTAAAACAGCTTAGTAAAGGCCCTCTTAAATAACGAATGCTCTGGGGTTTTTTTTGTGTGTGTGAGACTGGGAAATATTGTTCATCTAAACCTTTGGGATCATTAATAGTTAATTTGTTTCTGCATCCTGAGTCTTTCGCTTCATCTTTTCCTCTCTCTCACCTCAGATTAATAACTGAATTAAAATGATCAGTACATCAATGGCACAGAAATATCTATGAGAAGCTGAAATCATATTTGAATCCATCCTACTGCTTTACTCAAAAAGAAAGAGAGGTGATGATTATCTTAAGAAAATGGTAAGCGACAGAATAACCTCTGGGTTCTTATTAAAAAATGGAGCTTTTTTAGGTTCCAATCCCAGAAACCATACTTTGGTGGCTCTGAAATGGGACAAATCCCCGTGATTTAGATGAAAGTGATCCACCAGCAGGAAACATTTTGAAAAACCTTGGTCTAGCAACTCAACAAGTAACTTAATTCTTGTTGGATATGGTCCCATCCCCTATGTCCCATTGCTAGATTGGAGTTTGGTCATTATAATCTAGAGTTGCTAGATTATATTGGAAAGAGCACACTGTAATGATAGCAGACTGGATGAAGTACCACAAGACCCCGCCTCTAATCCTTTCTTGGTCTTAGTTTTCTGCATCTTTAAAAAATTATGTGAGAGCATTTAAAAAAGTTAAAACACTGTATCATTTCAGAGATATTCTTGAGAGATAGTAGAGATGCTGCCTTCTAGAACTGTAGAATTTACAAAGGGGCTCTGAACATAACTTTTATTCCACAATGTAGACAACATTTGTGAACCTTATAACTTATTTCCCTAATGGAATGATAGTGTTCTCAGGCTTATATGAATTTCTTCTGAAATAATTTTGAGAGTAACTTAAGTCTATTTCCCCAGCTTCTTTCATTCTTCGGAAACCCTAGGTGGAGATTCCAGTGTCATTAGACATATACCTATTATGTGTACATAATAATGATTGGTAAAAGAATAAAGGATTCTCATTGACAAAGATACACATCTATATTCTTGGTCATTCATTAGCAGGAGAAGAAAAGCAAAGGACTTAGTCAGCGGTAATTAGGAATAATACAAAATTTCTTCCATCCTTCAGGAAAGTTTTCTTGAGAGTATTGGTTCCATTGTAAACTGCTTGTCATTTCATTTGTTGAACTTCATAGCCCAGAAATGTGTCTATTTTCAAACTTGCCATTTCTAGGTATTCACAAGAGAAGTAAAGATGGCTAAAAAAAAAGAAAATATTTGATCTCACCAACCACCAAAGAAACACAAAACAAGATGGTTGTTTTTTCACGAATAGCACATTGGAAAATGTTTTAGGATGAGCATATAAAAATGTTGCAGAGAACTGGGAGAACAGGTACTGTCATTTACTGATAAGAAACACAATGTGATGATGGGCATGAAATTCTCAAAAGGTCCATATAAACTGACTTAATAATTCTCTTAATAAGAAAGTATTAGAAATGAGAGTAAGCATTCACTTCTCTAAGACTGATCTCCCAAAGGCAGAGGTGCCACCATTTCAGGAGTTTGTCAGAGCCGCTCTATGATCTGACTTAGCTTTGAATGGGACCAGTTGGCTGTTGTGTTGAGAACAGTCTGCAGAACAGCCAGGGCTGCAGCGAGAAGACCCGCTAAGAGGCTGCTGAAACAGTCCCGGGAAGAGATGATGGTGGCTCAGACAAGGGCGGTACAAGGAAGAAGGTGAGAAGGAATCAGGTTTTGGACATATTTTGAAGTAATAGCCACCATGATTTTCTGATGAATCAGATGTAAAGTGAGAGGAAAAGAAGAATAGAAAGAAAACTACAGCTGTCTTGGCCAGAGTCACAGAAGTTGCCATCCACTTTGGGGGAAAGACCACTTAGGAACATTTTGAGTTTGAGACATCCGTTACTATACCAAATATGTCAAGGAAATACCTGGAGTTTAGGAGTATGGAATGAAGATGTAAATTACAGGCACTCCAATGTAAAGAGTTTGGCAAGCACATGAGATATTGGCAAAGGACCCTGAGAAGAGACAGTCAGTGAAGTAGGAGAATAGCCCAGACAATGCTGAGAAAGTGGGTTCTGTGAGCAAAAGCACCCATCAACAAGTCGTCTATGCTGTCACTTGACACGACACTTACCCATACTCAGGATGACTCTTGGTTCTGCAGACTGTGGGGATTTTATTCTGTTATGTAACAGATAGTTACTAAGCATATGCTATATGCTAAGCAGGATGCTGGATGCTGGGACTTAATCATCCATTTTTGGAGTCAGGAAAGTTCTCCCAAATGAGGTGATGTTTAAGTATTTACCTGGAAAACCAATTGAGTGGAAATTAGTGTGGGGCTTAATTTTGGGAAAGATGGAACAGGTTTCAGGAAGAAGGAACAGTAAGCACAAAAGCTAGAAGCAAGAGCGCGAATAATGTCCACAGAATTGAAAGTAAGTCAGCCTGCTGGGACCCTGGCGTTCAAGGGAAGGATGAAAAAAGCAAGGTCTAGAAATAAGCAACAAAGAGGTCACAAAGGACCTGAGTACCACAGTAAATTTAGGCTTTTCCTTAGGACAAAGTAGAAACTTGGAAGTGTTCAAAGATTAGAAGCCTTCTGATTCGATTTCCATTTTGAAAACTTTACCTTGGCTGCATTATAGGGCATGGCTGTTGTGCTGGCTATGTTTATGTGTCAACTGGGCTGGGCTATTATGCCCAGATATGTAGTCAAATGTTATTTTACATGTTTCTGTGAGGGTGTTTTCAGATGAGATTAACATTGAAATCCCTGGGCTTCAAGTAAAGCAGATTGTTCTCCACAATGTGGGTGGGCCTCATCCAATCAGTTGAAAGGTGGAGTAGAACAAAAGACTGACCCTCTTTGAGCAAGAAGAAATGCTGCCAACAGATGGCCTATGGGCTTGAACCACAATATCAGATCTTTTCTGGTCTCCAGCCTGAGGACCTTTGGTTTTGAATTGTACTGTTAGCTCTTCCCTGGGTCTCCAGCCTGCTGGTCCAGCCTGTAGATTGATTTTGGACATGCTAACCTCCATAAATGCATGAGAAAGTTTCTCAAAATAAATCCCTCTGTCTCTCTCTCTCCCTCTCTCTCTCTCTCTACACACACACACACACACACACACATTCTATGGGCTCCATGTCTCTGGAGAATGCTGACTAATATAGCTGAGAAGGACAAACTGAAAGCAGGAAGCCCCACCAGGCTCCGCATATGCTTTTCCCGGCCTTCTCCAAACTAGGGATCCGACAGCAGCTGTCCCTAGAGCTCCGAGACTGCTCCTGGAAGGAGAACCGGAGCCAGGAGCCAGTGTCCTTACTATCTGCCAAAGCTGAAACGGGAAAAGTTTACCTCAAACTGGCAAGATTCCTGTAATTTAATTTTAGATGAAGCTTCTAAAACATTGAAAAGTTTTTATTTATTAATCATCTTGTACTTTGTATGTATCAATAAGTTTTGTTTTATAATATAGAGGGAGATCCTCTAAATGTTTAAATGAATTCCTGGCAAATGGAATGAGAAGCAGAATGAATAAATAAAGACTTGGCAGGACACTTCTGAAAGGTTGCCAACCTTAGGTGAATCTCGGATCCTTCAAGGGTGTTTTTTTAAGCACGTGGAGAACATGAGGTGAAGTAAGAGTCCTTCCACCTTTTTTCAGTCAGACTTCATCCACTCAGAGAATGAGAGATATAAACTCTACCTCAGGCCACTGCTATACTGATGCTCCAAGAACCCCCCAAGTTTTTCAGTTGTGAATCTCACCCAACGTTCAGAAGCATTGATTAGCCTGCACGCGCAGAAGCTCTCTTGATCTCTTGGAAAGCTTCACGCTACTCGTCAGCTATCCACATGTTTACTTGACCAGATGACCCAATATGTATGCCTTCTCTTTCTGTATTGTCTTAGCTACTGTGAAAGGTTCAACCTTTACTTTGGGGACTTAAAAAAACAACAACAATATAATCTTCCACATTGAGATGTATTGCTTTTATAATTCAAAATGGTTTGTAAATGAAGAGAGAAAACAGCTAACCATATTTAGAGAGAAAGAAAGCAGATTTTCAAAATCCTTTGGAAGATGTGTTTAAGTTACCCATTTGATTTACTTAAACAACCCTCTGCTCTTGCCCAGATAAATGAAGGGAAACACCAAAATAGCTAGAATTTGGCAATTCTCAGCTTTTAAGAATAACATTAAAAAATGTAACACTATAGGCACAAAATGGAAATTTAGAAGTAAGTACTTCTCCTTTCTCTTCCCCTGAATGTTTGGCCTTGTTTCTAAATTCACTCTCAAAGATGCTATATCTCCAAAAGCTGACCTGAAGCTATGCGTATATTGGGCAGCAGCAAAGTAAAGGGGTTAAGTGCATGGGATTTGGAGTTAGTCAGCTCTGGGACGCAAAGCCGATTGTTGCCATTTTATGTTCTCTGCAACATAGACATGGCAATAATCCCCACCTCACGCTGCTATTTCCAGAATTAAATTCACATCACATATGAGAGGAGGAGGGAGGCGTCAAGTGCTGAGGATGTTTCTAAGTTTCTTCTTTCCTTCCTCCCTTTATCCTTTATTTTTTCCTGTCCCCATTCCCTTTCTTTCTTCTTTTCTCCTTAAAGGAACACGAAGGGTGGGACCAGGCTCCTTAGCCCACCTCTATGGACTAGTTTTTAAACTCTTATTAACTCTATACATGTATTATTATAATTAGACCAAAATTTTTCCTTTCCAATTGCAGTACCCGCGTCCCTCCTCCACCCCCCACCCCACGCTCACATCCACACACACATCCACAGTTTTGCTTTCTGTGGTTTCCATTTACCTATGACCAAACCACAGTCCAAAACTATTCAATGGAGAATTCCAGAAATAAACAGCTCATACGTTTTAAATTGCATGCCATTCTGAGTAGTGTGATGAAATGTCACGACATCCCGCTCTATCCCGCCTGGGATGTGAATCATCCCTTGTCCAGCGGTTCCATGCTGTATAGACTCCCTGCCTGGTAGTCACTAAGGAGCCATCTGGATTAGCAGATGGATTGTCACACTATTCGCTGTGCTTGTGTTCAAGTGACCCTTCTTCTACTTCATAATGACCCCAAAGCACAAGAGTAACGATGCTGGCAATTTGGATTTGCCAAGGAGAAGCTGTAAAATGATTCCTTTAAGTGAAAAGGTGAAAGCTCTCGACTTAATAAGGAAAGAAAAAAATTGGGTGCTGAGGTTGCTAAGATCTATGGTAAGAATACATCTATCCACGAAATTGTGAAGAGAGAAAAGTAAATTTGTGCTAGTTTGCTGAGAGAAAGGTATTCATTCATGTAACTTTATTACAGTATATTTCTATAATTGTTCTATTATTAGTTATTGTTGTTAATCTCTTATTGTGCCTAATTTATAAATTACTCTTTATCATAAGTATGTATGTATAGGAAGAAACATATCGGTACTATGTGAGGGTTCAGTCTTCCACTGAGGGGTCTTAAAACAACCCCCTCAAATAAGATAAGGGAAGACTACTATACATTTCCCATCTCCTACTGGTGCTGCTTCATCTCAGAAATTTCTGGGTAATTTTTTATTAGTTCTTCATTTCAGATTAAGTCACTAAACTCCAGTCTCTATAAGGTCTTTGAGACAGTGGAAAATTTACCTTGTGAAAACTTCTCCTTGTAATGTTATGTACCTGTTTATACCAAAAAAAAAAAGTCTCTATATCTTTCTTGTCTTGAGACAACACAAAAAGGTCTCATTTTACTTTTTTACATTTATAAAGTATCAGCCTCCAGGAAAGGGGAGAAAAAGGACCTTGCCACCATTCTAATGGCATAGACGAGTGCTCCACCTACATACAGTCTCATGGAGCTTGTCCTGTGCTTCTTTCTTCAACCTTAGTGTGAGGAGTACAGTTACAGAACATCAGTGTGGGCTTTTGGGCGCAGGAAAGATAAAGGTTTCATTGTCTCTCTGACCATACGATTCCCGTGGGGAAAGTAAAAGATTTCGTGTTTTGGAGGATTTCTTGCTTCTTGCATTCTAAGATTATTCTGCCAACACTGGACTTGCAATTCCTTAAAACGACAACTGAACAGGGCTCAGTGGCGGCTGCCTGTTTCGATAGAGCCTGTACTCCCCAGGTATCCACAGCCCCCACCACTCCCAATTGTTTGCATGAGGACTATATTACCTGCTTACAATTCCTATTAAGCCCTGCATACGCATTTGAGTTTCCAAGACATAGGATATGAGACATATTAATCCTCTAACCAAATTTTGCACCTCTCGTTAGGCTTCTAACTTTCACAACTGAAGTGAATTATCCCCAGACCCTTTGGACATCTATTCCTAGAAAGCGCACATTACTATCCAATGTCAGATTCATCCTGTGTTTCTCATACCACTTCCCGGGGCAGAGAGACCAAGGACCCACTAAGTCCAAGATAGGAGTGTAAATGATGACTCTAACTTCTTAAATGAAGCTGCATAGGAAAAAACACATTCATTTTCTACTGAGATGTTCTAGCTAGCCTGTTGATTCTTTGGCGATGGACATATGACCCTGCTGTTAAGAGGCCTGCCTGGGGCAGTGCCAGGGGCTGACCTCCTCAGCGTCACTGCGCCATCTGCTCTGAGGTCTGCCGTTTCCCCAGGAAACCACCCCGGACAAGTGTGCAAGTCTCCACTTCCGTGGAAACTGCGGACCTTCTTCCCCTTCCCAGCCTCAGAGAAATGTCTCCCGCTCTCTCGCCATCCCTTTCAAAACACTCATTTGCCTCACGTGTGGGACTCGAAGCCTGTCCCAGCGGCTTCTCCTTTCTTTCCAATAAAAATCTCTGAAGTGAAAACATAAATACGCAAATAAATACTAATGACCTAGCTAGTCACTCGAAACGAAAGAGCACACCACATATCAATCAATACATTGCTAAGAGGATCTGACCAAGAAGCCTAATCATGCTGGGGCTTGTCTGAAACTTGTCACCGCAAGGTTATTCCTCGGTTCTCGTCCTGGCGGTGAAGTCATGCCGAGGTGGGTTGGATGGGCTTGGAGAAATATTCTGCATGAAAAGTATCACATGGTATTTCAGAATTAGAACAAACTTCGGAAGAGGGCAAGGATACGTAGAGTTTCACTTTAGGAAATTACAGTAGTTGGAATATGAGTGGGGGAATTTTCCCATTACCAATAGGTCAGTTCCTTTTGGGGGACGGATATCTAGGAATGTTCCCTTCCCAAGGTAAATAAGAGACCACGACCCCATCTATGCTGCCACTTCGTGTTGGTCCTCTCGCGGTCCCCCACCTACATGGATTCATGCACGTACACACTCACGTGTGTGCACACTCACATAGGCACCACCAGCTGTGTGAACATGTTCATGTGTCTGAGCATACATGTGTCCTCTCGGTTGGACAAAATGCCAAACCTTAGCAGGGTGGGGGAATGTCAAATGCAAAGGTCAGTCCTTTACATTTCTAGATTATACAATTTGCCATTTACAATGTAAGCTGAGAAGGACTGGGTCGTCACGCATCCTATAGGTGAGTCTTTCAGTAGCATCATTCCTTGGTAGGTATAGTTCCTGTGAATCATGACTTTATTGGACAATTTTGTCCTGACAGGCTGCCTTGCTCAGGCTGACAGAGTCTAATGAGGGGCTGTTTGGACATTCTAAAGTCACCAAGAGTGACAGACACTAGACTTGTCACCAACTGACTCACTGGCCTTGAGAGTTCTCATGCATTTGAGAGCTGCCGTGTGATCCAAGAGGTCGGGGCCCTGTGCACAAGATGTGGCAGATGGCAGGCCCTCAGCCATGTTTCCTGAGAAAGGACCAAAGTGAAGGAGAATTAAACAAGCCCAGGCACTTACTTTTCATGATGAGGTGGAAAGCCATGTCAAGGCTTTGGGGGTGTGTCCAGCCTGGTGGGAATCCAAGTTCTTTCACTCTCACAGGCAAGGTTCTTATTCTTTATGATCTTGAGTTTCTTCTATTTTTAAGAATATGTTAAAGATTAAATAAGTATTAAATTTGCAAAGTACTTAGCATAACATCTTCAGAAGATAAATGTTGACTGTTAAATGAATAGGTATCTTATGTTTATCATGTTTTCATAATGCAAGCCAAGTTTTTCATCATCCTTCCTAAAAAAATATCTAACCTAAGGAAACACTTAGTAATTACTGTTAAGTTTTAGATAACATAGCAGAATTTAGGTATCATAACACAATGGCAACAATAGTATTTATTGCTTATGTACCACTTGCCATGTATCTTGTACTGCACTAAGGACTTCTTAAGGTTTTTTTAATCTTTACAACAGACCTTTGAAAGATGTAGTTATATCTTTGCTTTACAGATACGAAATCTGAGAGTCAGATGGATTTAGTAGCTGCACAATCATATACCTAATATATAAGTCAGAGCTCAAAGTCAAGCCTGCCCAACAGCAGGTTCCAAGTTCCGAAGCTTTTCATTGCTTTACACAAAAGCCTTTATACGAATTTAACTCATACTAATGGATACAAAAAAATTCTGAACCCAATGAAACCACACACATACATCCTTTTAAGTTTTATTTATATTTCTTAGTT
Organism: Hipposideros armiger; assembly: GCF_001890085.2. Taxonomy (NCBI): domain Eukaryota; kingdom Metazoa; phylum Chordata; class Mammalia; order Chiroptera; family Hipposideridae; genus Hipposideros; species Hipposideros armiger. The sequence continues at coordinate 472,670 of NW_017731766.1, read as the reverse complement.
CAAGAATTACACACTAGCCAACATTATTATATATTTACATGCTGAAACTGAAGGTAATAAGTTTAAATTCAAGAAAATAATTCTCATGTGCTACTCATTTATAATCCTCATTTGTTACTATCTCATGTATCCCAGAGATTTTTAGTAGTCCTGTTTTTAGAAAAACATGAAAATAGATGCAATGATATCCACTTGTGTTTTTGCACTTTCTAGCCATTGGAAAATGTGCATTATGTGCATAATAAGAAAGGCTACAAGGTAATTAGTAAGGCTGATAATCACTACATTGTGAAGAAACTAGAATCACTTTTTATAAAAGGACAAATCAGAACTGTGCAGGGACAATATTCATAGCAGAACTATTTAAACACCCATGCAAATAAATATAAAAAAAAGTGATGGAATTTAAATTATCTGCAACTTTGTTTGAATTAATAATGCTAAAAATGACCATGGTTTAACTCAAATTATTGACCTGCAAAGGGGAAGATACAAGCTGAGAGAAGTGTCAACTTGCTTCGGATGGCACAAGGACATATGCGGGCATCGATTAGTGCACATGTGACAGGACAGAGACATTTGTTTTTGAAAGTTAAAAAAACACCAAGTTTTGTTTTCATCAGTTTGGATCATATTTATCATAAAAGAATTTCTCAAAGCAAATTAAAATTCAATGTCAGGATTTTGCATGTATCTACAGAAATGTTTTACTTCAGTTTCCAAAGAATGAATGATATTTAAGAGTGCTGATGCTTTTATTTACTTTTTTTCTTACATGATTTCTTTAAGGTAGTATCTTAATTGGCATTATGTTGGCTCTGTACTATTTTTTACAACTTTCTTAGTGTATTTGGAAAATGTTTTTTAAACCTTTGGTGTCAAGCAGTGTCATTTTTTAAAAATTTTTTATTTTCCCTCATTTTTCTTTTTTTTTCTTTCCTTTTTTGTTTTTTAATAATTCTGGAGTCTTTGGTTGAAAGGAAGAATACTATCTAAGGACAAAATGCTATTATTTAAAAAAGAAAAACGTCTTCAGTATGTACTGTGTGTAACAAATTCCTGGAGCAGGTATGAATAATCAGCATTTTTATTTCCTGTAGTGCCATCCATATAAACTTTTACTCTTTGAAAACTGAGATTTAAGTTACAACCTTTGGTTTCTTGAACTCTGACACATAAAAAACTTTCGCGAGATCAATGATCATTTCTGCTTTTCCCAATTGCCATTTCTAAGGCTGTCTCTTGGTTGTTACATTCACTACATAAACACTATGTGTTTCCCGTACAGGGACATGAGTGGGAGTGAGCAAACAGGCAAGGGAGTGTGTGTGTGTGTGTGTGTGTGTGTGTGTG
>NW_017731766.1:434405-471303 GCF_001890085.2 Hipposideros armiger | reverse complement strand
GAGAGAGAGAGAGAGAGAGAGAGAGAGAGAGAGAGAGAGAGGGAGAGAGAGAGGGAGAGAGAGAGGAAATTGAAACCCTTCTGTCTGGGATCCCAAACCATTTATGCAAAAGGATGTTGAATTACTCTGTTGGGGCACTGCAGTAACTGGACTTAGTAAAAAATAAATAAAAATTAAGAAAAAAACTAAACAATTATTTGTATCTACTGACTATTCATTTACAGCATATTTAATTATTTACATAATATTATAACACATCAATGTAAGCCATAAACAGAATTAGCACATTGCCTTACCATAAAATACAAATTAGAAGTTAAAAATATTTAAGAAATCTGTTTTAATATTTACATACGCTCAGTGAAAGTGATGGTTGCTCACATTACATGGAACTCTGTACACTTAGCAAAATGGTGTGATTGCTACAGTTGAGAGTATTTGCCCTAACCAACATGGTGGGGTTTAGTTTTCTTTTTTTTTTTCCTCCTCCTAGAAGGATTTTTCTAAAATCATTTTCTGTTTTCTTAAGACAGTTTTATTCTTAAATCACCAATGGACAATGTTATGTGTTTCCTTGAAAAAGAGAGCAAGTAGACAAGCGATCTGAGAACTAGTTAATTTCTGAGGTACAGCGCAATCGTAGTGTCAAACTGTGCAATGGTTTGTAGGAACTGTAGGCATTGGTTCGCTGCTAGAGGAATGCTCAGTACCCTGTATCACTTGTTTCAACATGTGGATTTGTTGGTGGCCAAATTAAAAATATTCATACACTGGTTTAATGAAGGAAATAAAACATATTAGTTTATTCCTCTTGTTTTACCACAAATGAATGCATACATATGTATGTATGTTTATATGGATCTATATATACACATATATACATGTACATTGTTGTCATACCTGTTGTTTTGTTGATATTTTGGCTGCTTTTGTTGGTGAATATGGAACTAATGAAAAAAGTGGAACACAGTTATCTATAGAAAATGAAAAGTGTCTTAGTTGCCAATTCGATGCAGGGCTTGCTTAAAATAAATGTGATTCATTTCCCATTAGGCTTTCCACTGAACTTTGTCTACGTGTTGTGCTTTTTTTAAGCGGACAGTTTTTTTGTGTGGTTCCTAATGCTAGAATGTAAAGTCTTTTGGTTCATAAACCATTATTATTATTATTATTATTATTATTATTATTATTATTTGTAACTTAGCACTGCTTTTGAAGAAATGAGAAGAGAAAAGGTCTAGATGGCACTGCTGAAGTCTTTTCCTGTTAGTAAATTGCAGTGGAAAGAATTGTAACATTCCCTATGCAAACACATGATTATGTTGCATGAGTTTTCAATTCTGAAAATGCATTTCATACCTACTAGCAGTCATGTACTATATATATATACAGATTGAGAGCAAATATTTCATTTAGGCTGTGCATTTTAGAGTCAGAATTTGCCTATGAATTTCACAGAGATGAAAAAACACCTTAATTGCTGGCTATCTGGCTGTTTTATAATCAAAAGTATATGCATATGTATAAACTGACAGTACTACCATATCAGAATTGCCAGAACACACTTTTGTGGTCCTTAAATTTAACCATTGGATATGGAGCTGACGGGTCTTCGTAGATTTATGAGATCTAGCACCCCTCCCCAACCCTTCCCCAATTTGGTGACTACAATTTAATTCAACCCCAGTAAAAATGTAGTTTAATAACACATTCTATATCTATTGTTACCTCGGGCAGGGTGATTGGTTGTTTCTACCTGTGTGGTTATTGAATGCCAATAGATGGATTTTGCTCTAGGCATCTGTTCCAAGGTCCCATCTTTTCTCCTTGTCCTAGTTTCTTCTTATCACTGGGAGCAGAAATGAATCCCTGGTTATATGCTTTTGACACTCACACTGCTAAGTTTCTTCTTTCCTCTTTGATCTAGATGACTCTGTTGACTTCTCTGAACATCTAATTTTTAAGTGACAATATCAAGGAATTTTATGGCTTTTGTGATAATTGCAAATAAGAACCCACTTCTAGACCTGGGCTCTGAGCTGCCTCTAGAAAAACCTTTTGGAATGGCCTTTTGGAGGTGCGCACCTGAGGTATTGATATGCTCCTTCCTGCTATATGCTAATCAGACTAACCCCTGGCAACAAAGGGCAGGCACTTTTATCAGTGTGATGCCCCAAAATGATTGCCTAGGAGAAAGTGTGTCCCTGGAGAAACTTGAAGAATCTCCATTCTGAGCCCATAAGCAGAATCTTGTTTGGGTTCTGCCCAGAGATCATACTCAGAGGTGTTCAAGTGTATAATAAAAAAATAAGGGCCACAGTTCCCTGTGCTGGTGGGGGACGAAAAATACCAACTGATCTTCAGGCAAATTCAGAAAATTAAATGCTAAACCTTTTTATTTTTTCTTTTCTTTCTTTCTTTTTTTTTCCCTCTTGGATACTTGGACTAAAAGGGCAGCAGGACTGTATCATATTCCAAACTGCTGAATCATTAGGGGGGAAAAAACAACATTTTATCCACAGGCAGATACTGGCCTATGCACAATTAGGAATGTTACTCTGAAAGGAAGTGGTTTTTGTTTTGTTAAACAGAAATAGCAAAGTCATCCTCCAAGAAAAAGTTCAATCAAATCAAACTTGAAGGAAAATTCACTATTTTCTCCAAGAAAAGGAAAATACGAGCCTCACACTGATGGGAATAAATGAGCTTATTCTCCTTCCTGTCCAACACAGGAAATGCGGGTGTTCAATTAGTATAGAAAGAAGCACAATGACAAAATTTAAAAATGGAATAAAAACAATACATCGTGCCTACCCGGTTATCAGTTAAATATTTTCCCACAGTATCAACTGGGGCTCCTAACCTTCATCATCTTAATGTGGCTTTGTTGTTATCCTATTTTTCCATTCATTTTCATATTTTCCTTGATTAGAAAGGTTGCAACATACACAATGAAAGCACCCTTTTAAAAAAATCAAACCTAACAAACCCATGAACTAACTTGTGCACATAATGTTTGAAGTATTGTTTGCTGTGAAAAATACAAGGGTGAACTTCATTGCACATAAAGAGACAGAGTTCACTCAATCTTTCTGAAGCCTTACTTTGTCTCCTAAGAATATAGTCAGAATTTCAGAAGCAGGAAAGGCTGGAAAGGACCATTAATCCTTTACAGAAACGAACAAGTCCTTCTTTTGAAATTCCCTATTAAAGTCAGAAAGAAACTTACGGGGAAATGTTGCAGACAGCTGCCACTGTGGGAGAAGAGCAACCTGTTTGCTCGCTTCATCTGTGCTCTGTATTAGCGTATTTAAATGACTTCTAATCTAACTTACAGCTATGATAATGCTCATTCGGCTAACTTTTCCCTTTTGTGATTGTCTTTTAATTACATAAAATATACAAACCTCTGACGGTATGCTGTCAAAAGCTTGTGAGGCTGGAAAAAGAAGTCTTTCTACCTTTTGCCACTGAACACACTATATATGGACTAGATGCTGTGTGGGGCCGATAAGGGTCATGATGCTTGCTTACTTTAATTTTGTTACAACAGTCATTTCTGGATTTTCCACTCTGCTCTGGGTTGTTAACTCTTCTTTTAACCATCTGGGAAACAGCTTTCTGGAAAAATTACTTTGGCCACCATGCATGGTAACTTTCAGAAGTCTCCTGGTCTCTAAAGGTCAAAATGGAAGATGTCATGGTTGATACCCTGTGTTCACGCAAGCAGAAACTGGCCAGGTTGGTTTCCTGAGTCTCTGTCCTGACTCCCCCTACCTTGTTTGAACTACATGAGAACCTTCTAGAATCCAGTGGGACTTATCTTCCCATGGCACCGTTATCACCTTAATAATGACAGGCACAGACCATCTTCCATAAGCATGTTCACATGGCACTGAGGGTAATGTTTTCTAAGCACGGTGCCGTCTCAACAGCATGCCAACCTTAGGAATGAAGATGGAAGTATCTGGATATGACCGCTTCTTGGCAAAATGACTGACAGTGCTATCAGGCCTTCTAGGAATGTCTTCTAGGTAATTCCCCTCTGTGTAGGCTGCATACTAAGCAGATAAAGTGGAACGCTCAGACTCAATCTTGTCAGCATGTGTACAAATCACTTGCATTGTAACTGGAAAACCACAAGGACCTTTGTGTATTCATTACTTAGCAGAAGCAACCCAAATGGTGTGAAATGGACCACAGGATAGGCCAGCAACTAAGGTATTTTAGCATCACTTTTGTCCTGGATTGATGTGTTTTCCAAGTCCTACGTCAGGCTGTACATCTGGTATGAGGAGGGATCTAGTCCTTGCTTCCCATGAGAGGCCATGTTTTAGTTCACATAGTAAAGCCAATACACGATGTTGAAGAAGGAAAAAACCACGGGGAAGAATATGCGGGACCACCGATCTATGGCATTCACATCAGTCAAGTCGGGGATGGTGATTTTCAGTTGGGAGGCACGTCTCCGCAGGCGACTTTTCTTCTGTGCCACGTGTCGTTCCAGGGCGTTTCGGCCAAAACTATGCCTGGGCAACCCGGGTTTCCGATACTGGATGCTGGACGCATCATAAGCCAGCATGGTGCTCCTGGGGTCTCCAAGTCCCATCACGGCCTCAGACGTGGCCATTTCATTTTTTATCTCAAGAGTGCTCAGTAATATGTTCTCATGGGGGTCCATCTGCAAGGGAGAAGAATCAAAGATGACAATCAATACAGCCTTATGGCAATGTATTTATTATTCAAGAGTGCTATGATGTATATGGCTTCAGAAGTACAGTTGGCCCTTGAACGACATGAGTTTGAACTGTGGGGGTCCACTTATATGTGGATTTTTCTCAGTAAATATCCATACTGTTTTCAATCTGAGGTCGAGAATCCATGGAGGTGAAGGGCCAACCCCATGCATTGATCTGCGCCATTTTATACAGGGGACTTGAGCATCGGCAGATTTTGGTATCCGCCGGGGGTCCTGGAACCAATTACCCACAGATACTCAAGAGGGACAACTTAAGTTTTGGGGGAGTCGAAAGTTAGACACAGACTTTCAACTGTGCAGGGCTTGGTGCCCTTCACCCCCATGCTGTTCATGGGTCCACTTGTATTTGTTGTAGTAGTTAAGAGAACTGGCTTTGTGGTTACAGTATCTAAATTTGAATTGTGACTCTCCTGCTGTAAGTTATGTGAGTTTCAGTTTCCTCATTTTTTTAAGTGGTATAATAATCCAACCCTAGAAGATTGCTATAATGATATAATAGGCTGCTGCCAGTATAACTTGCATTATTTCTACTTAGGAGATGCAGAGAAATAGAAGGCATGATACCATTTAAAGAATTTATCATCTTGATACTAATACATAAGAAAATTAAACTGTACTAGGTATAAAATAGTATTAGGGGATTAAGTGCTGAACTGTACTCTCAGTAGTAGCCTAATTACAGATGACATCATGATAAAGCTAGAACTAAAAATAGTAGGTAACATTTCTTTAGCACTTGCTATATATGCCAGAAATATTTTTGTATAACTTCATTTAACTGATTCTTCTTAACACCAACAGTTACAAGGTATCACCTTAAATTCGTAGCGTCAATATAAACAGAGTAAAGGAAGAGTTTTGGACAACATAAATGCAGGCAACATGTGATCTGTCAAAATGCAACATAACTCGGAACAATAAGGAACTTGAAATTGACAGCTGGACTGACTGACTGTGGGTGGTGGAGTGGTGAGTGGGTGAGCGACGAACTTGAGAGGGAAGGGAAGGAGACAGGGCTGGAGAAGAAAAGAGTCAGCCCCGAGTGGCTGTGCTGAGCTGGTTTCTGGGCTCAGGGAGTAGAATTAAGGTGTCTGTGCAGACAGGGTGACCCTTTTCTCTTTTGGGTGATTTCTTCTTGGCAAAGCTAAAAGTAAAGGGTGAATACTGACAGCATGATTCCCAAATATTAAATGATGTGTAGCTTTTTTTTTAAAGAAGATTTGTGTGTGTTATTTTTAAGAGGCCTCAATTGCTACAGATAATAAAATTTAGCCACAGTTTGTTATTATTAATAATAAGGTGTGTTTATTTTGGTGGAGAATCAGAATATACCAATTTCCAGTAAAATTTTAGAAATTACAAAATAAAGGAAAAGTGACCAATGATTGGTACTGATGATATATGGAAGCAAGGGATATAAGCAAACACTTAATTGGAAGATGTAATGCACTGAGCTTTATGAATTATGCAGAAGGCAAAACGAATGTTGCTAAGATTATATACTATCAATTAGCTTTCAAATGTGGCTTAATGACTCTGAATTATAAATTCAAATCTAAAATCTTGTGAGAAATAGAGGCTATAAAACTTGCTGGGACATAATAATTGGCCGATTAATCTCTGCCCACTGCTTAGACATTCTGTATGTTTGGTTTTTGGTAGCATTTGGTTTATGGTAGCATCTTAGTGGGAACGTTGAACAAATATATTCTTAAGAATAATTTTAAAAGTTCTTAAGACTTGGAGATTAAATCCAGTCAATGTTGAAACGCTTCCGCAAGGAAGGGCCATGCAGCGGCCTTGGTGATGGGTTCAAAGGCCGTAGGGAAGGAAAGGAATAAAGGAGCAGACTGTGAGTCAGGGCTCTGCAGAAACCGTCTCACCGAATGCTCAGAATCATCTTTGAAAAGAATGTTTTTTCCTAGGTTACAAGTGAAGGCATTCAGCATATATCCCAACATCACATAGTTACTAAACTCAAACCTTGCTCATTAGAGCCCAAAGCTTGGGGGAGAAGAATGGGGATTTCTGACATTCAAGGAGAGAGAGGCTGATAGAAATGAGAGCCCTACCACCCCATGTTATTTCAGATAGTACGCTTACTTTCTGTGCTTCTCTGGGTTGTTAACTGTTACTTTAACTACCTAAGAAATAGCTGTTTAGCAAAAATTTCTTTGGCCACTATGCATGATTATGTTTGGGATCGGGATATTTGCTTTTCTACTGAGCAACTACAGTAAGAACAGCTATGAATATACAACAGATGTGACTGAGGCAAAAACATACATCGAAAATAACAATCATAATAAAAATATTAGAGGCCATGCATTACTATTAAGAAAAAGTTGTTTTAAGTTTACGTCAAATGAGCCTTGGGTCATTTGTTTAATTTTGGTGGGTTACTGTTCCATTGTCTATGAAATTCAAAAATGTCAGATGAGATAATTCCTGAAGTTGTATTATTCATTTATTTTTTTCATTCATACATACACACACACACACACACACACACACACACAAACTTATTGCAAAGCACTGTGTGTGTGGCACTGTGCCAAGTAGCACAGGTACTCTGGTGAGGGAGACACCATTGCTGCTGGTGCCCGTGGCAGTTAAGAGTCTCCAGAAAGAACACTGGATTTGGAGTAAAAAAAAAAAAATGGAGTTCTTTCTGGCTCTTCTGTTTCTCTGTTTGTTGATCTTGGAGAAATGATTTAATGCCCCTGAATCTAGGTTTCTTTAACTATAAGAATAGGTTTAGGGGAGATTAACTGAGAGAGACTATGTGGGAAAAGCTTGAAAATGAAGCAGTAACTAAGTTGATTGTTATGACGCGCTATGAGTTCAGTAGGGTAACAAGTTCTGGTGAGGTGGGATAGCATGGCACACAAAGGAAAGTAAGCCTGTTGCCCTTGCAGTGTATCTGGACTAGATATGTGTGAGCAGCTCTCTGTAAGTGAACACAGGCTGAAGTGGAAGCCGGAGGGGTGGGGGAAGGGAATTCAACATCTGCTTCAGTTTATCTAGTGCTGCTCCTGGGTGTCTGTCATATTACATTAGAATACTTCAGCCTCAAGCTATGACTGCTTGTGTAGTCTTAATTAAGGGCGTTCACAGTCAAGGAATTAGCCTAAACAACAAGCACTGTTTTTCCAGAAAATTTTTACCTCTAACCATGGAGCTATGGAGCCAGGAGGAGTCAAGTACAACCTTCTCCAGTTTTACTTATTTCCCAGTTAACAGCCATGAAGGAGGCTCAGCAGGTTGCCAGTAGGCTGCACATCACAGGTAAACCTTGGGATACTGCTCTGAGGACCCTATCTTGTCCTCCTCCGAGGACCAGTTTTGTCCACCATTTTCTTACATCCTGTATAAAGAAAGCCTCATACGCCAACCTTCTTCATTGCCTCCCACAGATCAGCAGACCCCCTCCCCTGACACCTCACCACAGTGTCCATTCACCCCTCTCGCTTTGAGATCACCAGTTCCGAGTTCTTTTTGAAGTCTGCCAGGGTGGCTCAATCGCCACCCGGAACTGTGTCTGTTTTCTGGTAGAAATGGTGATGTATAAGGTGCAGTGTTTCCAAGTTCTGATTCTGGACTCAGACGATCCAGTTTTGATTCTGGATTGAACTACTCACTAGCTTTGAGACCTTGGGCAAATCATTCAGACACTGAGTTCAGTTTGCTTATATGTAAAATAGGGGGAAATACCAGTACCAGCCTCCTAAGGTTGTTTGAGAGGATTACATAAAAGAGCACATGCAAACAACTTAGCCCAGCTTTGCACATAGTAAGCACTCAAAAAATCATAACTGATCTTGTCATAAAAAGCAATAAGTAATCATTAAATGCATAAATTTGATTTTGTACTACCATTTTTTTAAAGCCATGGACTGTGCAAACAAACCAGAGCTTTGAATTCATCATATTATTGGGTTTTACTTTGGTAAGTGGCTTCTGTAAAGTGCTGAGACAGTCCTTAGAACATAGCAAACATTATGTTTTTGTTATTATACCTAAATACATTTATTGTATTTAGTAAGTCTAGACTGAGTTACTTCTGAGTGCTGAGGTGAGACTAGTAAAAGCTGCCGTTCATTTCATAAATGGAAGGGAAATACCAGATTCATAGGTTCACAGAGCCTACCAGCATCCTTCTGACCACAAGCAGAAACAGCCTAAGGCCTGAGGTCAAAAAAGGAGACGCCTCCAGGGACGGTGTGTCACAACACTTTGTCATTCCGCCATAATACTCATCATTCTGACCACTTGTTTAGTATGTCTGCCCCACCCCACTGTACTTCTCAGTAAGGGCAGAAGCAAGGTCCTTCTTGTTCACTGCTATATCTCCAAGCATGTGGCATGGTGCCTGGCACATAGTAGGGGCTCAAGAAATAAACACTGATTGGATGGAATTAATTTTGTGACTTTTGGTAACTCACTTAACCTCTTCATTAATCATCAATAAGATGATTTCATGTGGCAATTTCAGCTTCCAGTCTGAAGATTGAAATCGCATGGTACTACGTCATGAGTTCCTTTCCTGCTTGGAGGTTTCTGCCTCTGTTTATGCAGGTCTCTTGCCAGAGCAGCAAGCCCAGTTGCCTGATATCTGGAACCAGCATTTGCCATAGTGCTCTGGACCACTTACTGACAGATGTCTCATTCGTACCCCAGAGAAGAGAGGCTACTGAGTAGCAACTAGAAGCCAGGACTAACCGTTTTCCATACTGACCTCTTTCAGTTATCCCAGTAGCCCTACGGATCTCGTGCTCGGAAAACAAGGCACAGGGACGTTAAGAGACTTAATGCAAGTTCGCACAGTGAGTAAGGCGAGGCAGGAATTAGCATGTGAAGTCTGTCACTGTGCCATGCTGATGTACAGCAGCACCCGCCCCCTCTGCCCCACAGCACTCTACAGCTTGCAAAGGAAGACCCTCTCAACGCATGGTAGGGGCAGTCATCTCCTCAATGAGAGGTGGATAGATGTGTCTGGATTTCATTATGTCACTGAAGATGAGAGCTAAGGCCAAGTTCTGACACTTTTAAGTCAGTAGACATCTGTGGTTTGATGGTTCATCAGCCCCACTAGTGGCAATTTCTGCCTAGGAAGCACTACTTCCTCACTCTTGGTTTCTGTGCACCCAGGGTAGCTCTAAGCCAGTCAGAGCAATCCTGACACAGTGATTGGCTCAGTGATGGGCATGAGACCTTTTTGGAGACAGCAGCATGTCATGAGCCTACAGAGGGGCACACCAGAGTGAAGACTCTTCAACTTGGCCACTGGAGCTGCACCTGGAACTCTGTGGCCCAGAATCTACTGAATGTGCTTGAGATGCTTCAACTTCAAGAGGAGATACTGACTTGAACAGGAGCCAACATAGGGAGGAAGAGAACCCATGATGTGATGACAGTGTCTTTATCTGGATATGACTGAGTTGCTGATGCTAAGCAAGATAATACATCCTTTCCTTCCCTCCCTCTCTCCTCCCTTTTCCCTCATCTCTCTCCCTCCCTCCCTTTCTTTTGCATAAGCCAGCACGGATTGGGTTTCCTGTTCTGTGAGACCCCAGGGATCCTAACGGAGATGTAATTCATCTCATGTAAGAGTCTCCACAACCCTGTACTATAGGTAGGGAAGGAAAGGAATGAGAGATGTTTCACCTGTAATAAAAAATTTTCATAACGCACATTGAAACTAAGGAAATCTGTTAGAGTACTATAATATTCAGTATGAAAACCTGTGTTGGGTTTCAATTCTTCTGGCTGGGACCTAAAGCACCCAGCAGCTGCTAGGTTTGAGTAGCTGGCTGTTCAACAGGCTGCACTTTCCTCGGTTCCCTTGTTTCATTTATCGTTCTTTTTCCCTTCAGTGGATTTGAGCTGTGTTGGAAGCAAAGGGCAAGGGCAAGGGCATGGAGGAGACTAACAGGCTTTTTAATATCTTTCAGATGGTAAAAGGGGAAAGCCTTCAGCTGTTTAGCTTGTAACAGTAGCCTACCCTTAGAGTTTATTTATTTTTGATATCTTCCATAGTTTAAAAGAAAAAAAAAGTCTTTTTTTTATTATGAATGAAACATCCAGTAGCAATTATTCTTCATTTTCCCCACTTTGAAATACTTATTTTTGTTGGGTGGTTTTTGATATAAGCTTTTTAGGGGGGTGTACCTACTGTGCCATAGCAGGGCAGGCTGTATTATTTTACAGGGCAGGGAAATAAAGTGAGGTAATGAAAATCTTACTATTGCTCATTAATAGACCAGTATAACAATTGTGGGCTGTTGATGATGGTCTCAGCGCAGTAACAGTCCATGCCGTCTCCCGCATGGCTTATCATCAACAAAGCAAGTCTGACTCAGGTGGTGGTTTGGATGGTAGAAAAGTCTACCTCAGTGGTTCCCAAACCTGGGGGGGGGGTATCAGAATCCCCTGATGCGCTAATGAAACACATTTCTGGGGCCCCCTCCCAAGTTCCTGAGTCAGGAAGCCTGGAATGCTGCTCAGGGATCTGCGTTTGCTGGGCTGCTGGGCTGGGGCTCGTCCTATCAGACAGCAGCCGAAGGAATGACTTCACATAAACAGGCGGCAGACGGCTTGAGAAACAATGAGAAAGACAAGGCTCTGACCACGGTCCACCAGTTTTCATGGACAGAGAACATATACAACTTCCATTTATTGTTTACTGGAGACAGGCATTGTATTCAAGGCTTTACACAACCACAATATTTAATCTTGACAACAACCCTATGAGGGAGTTAATTATTAATAGTCTCACTTTTTCAAAATGAGAAAATTGAGGATTCAAGACAGTGAATTGCCAGAGTTGCACAGTTACTAAGTAGAGCAGCTGGCACTTAATCTGTTTGTTCCAAGGTTCCTGCTTCTAATGACCAAGCCATGTCATTAAGTATGGCGAGACATTACTCAGTTATGAGTTCTGTCTCAGAATGCCTTCTCTGTATCAGGCTGTATCTAGGTGATGCCATTTGAGAATGGAAGAAATAGGAATTGTCACATGAATTTGGCTAATCTTTGAGATAGGGTCTCCACACCAACCTTTTCAGACTTGCCCAAGTTGATTTCCTAATTCTTTTCTGCCAGTGGGGCAGTGGAGACACAGGAGAAACCATGAAACTGTCCTGTTTTGATTAGAACATTAACAAGAGAGTTTCCCTTTAACAAATCAGAAGGACTGTATAGCAATCTCTATTGCCTTGGAAAACATAAAATGCTTATCAAACTTTTCTATCTTGGCAATTTCACGAGAGAGAGAAGAAAGCAAAAATAAATGAAGGAAAACAGAGGAAAGAGACTAGTGAAGAAACGGTCATCCTTTGTAGATAAATTGCCTTTGCAAGGAGCTATGCTGCGGGCCTAGCTTTAGTCTCAGGGTCTACATTTGCTGCTTTGGAGAGTGGACTTTAATGCATAGTGTCCATTCCCGACAACACAGCTTTTTGGAGAGGTCCCATTATGCAGGCCATGCCAACAAAGAAGGTCTCCTGTTTCTTGTTCAACAATCCACTCTCGAAATTATGTTTTCCTAGGAGTTATTATGCTTATTAATTAAGGATGCAATGCTGAAAATTTGGGAAATAGACTGATTTATTGGCACCAGTATTCCAGAGCCCCGTACGAATGAGCTTCTGTGAATGAGGGCCGTTTGCACACCAATTGCATCAGCTTTTCTACTCATATTGGGTAGATGAACAGCTTTCTCCGCTGACTTGAATTATTTTCCAGACCGACCCATGCACTGACGGGTCTAGCCATGGCAAATTCATGCTAAACATTTGGATTAAGAGTTTTTTTTTTCCTTCTTTCCATTCCCCATTCCAACATTTTTCTCAAGAAGAAAAGAAACATGCTTGACTAACAGAGTTCCATTTTGCCTAAAGGATACTGCATTGAACAATGAAGAGGGAGCCTTATTTTTATATAATTCATTCATTCCAGGTGTGACTTCAGGTGTGCTGCTTCCTTTCCTGCACCTTTCTCAGTGATAGGTGTATGCTATGGAGGGAAACTCTTATCTTACAGTCACATAGAGGCAAACAATTCACATCCCTCAGTGACCTGGGAACATCACCATGCTTAGTTTGGGAAGGGAGAATGGGGCTATTTTAAATTCCAGCTCACCACTCATCAAGAGAAGAGTGAGAAATTGCAAAAATCCATGGAACCCTAATTCGCAATTTCCAATTACTGTGACTAGTGTGTGGGTAGGAGGTCTTGTTTTATCTTCCATGAAATGACATTGTGACCTGAGTAAATTGAAATGCTTAGGCTATGAACTGTTAACCACCTGGGAAACCCCACAGCACTCTTTCCAAAGGAAAAACACTCTGAAACTGCCTAGCATGCACTCAGTATGCTAAAACATGCGAGGAAGCTCACCCAACTATTAGAACATAAAACGGAGATTCTAGGAGAGCAAGAAAAGAAGACCAGCACTGACTTTTCGAATGTTTCCACCAAAGCAAATGGAGAAATGGTAACCAAATGTGGCATTTAGACAGGGACTGTGAGTACAGGAGGCTACTGCTGAAATACCCAGGTAGTTGCAGGAGGGTGGCCATTTTTAATAAAAGTAGGAAAAAAAGGGGGGGGGGAGCTGAGATTATTTGTACTGTCTTTTTTGCTGTTACTGTGCTGATACAAAGTGCCTGAAATGTCACAACCATATTATGAGGATGGAATTAATATTGTTCGTATTTGTAAATAGCCCTTCCCATCAAAATCCAGGAGTTCATGGGCAACTGGAAGGTAATTAAGTGGTAAGACGATAATTTAAATTTATGATCACAGATTTCAAACCTTCAACTCTTTCTACTGAATATTTTCACTGTGGGTGAAATACCTACACAGTGGACACTGGTGGCTCTCAGATATGAACAACCGAGTTGTTGTTTTGATTTTCAATTTTTTAATTCTCATAGGTAGATCACGTTAGTACATATCTCAAGGTTTCCTTAGTGAAAGGGTTCCCTGTTAAGGAATCAAATGAATGAATTCATTCTTATGGGTCAGCGACCTGTGTGACCCTGCTTTATAGTCAGTACAAGGTGAAAAGATTCTACTTCATAAACACACAAAAAAATCCCTCTGGCCAAGTGGGTGAGTCAAAAGAGCTTAGTGAGGTTTGCAGTGATTGTTGGGGTGATGGTGAAGTTTTGGAGGAAGTAAGAGGCAGACCTCTTAAGGTTTTTCTCTCTGAAGGACCCCAGGAGATAAGGCTTTTATTAAGGTTATGATTAATATAGGCTCAGCAGTGAGACGACATTCCGCCAGCAAGTGTGGGCTACCCAGTGAACTGATGCTCCCACTCTTCGGAGCTTCCCATGTGGATCCCTGACCCTTTCAACACCCACACGCAGCGTGGAAAGAACAGTGGCTTCAGAGATGAGAACTGGTTCTAATCCTGGCATGCCCTCGGCCTCGGTGTTCCTCATCTAGAAACTCTAGGTGGATTTAGGGAAGTCCTTGCGAACGCCCTCCACCGCCTTAAATCTGCTCGCTCTGACCTCAGGGAACCCTGTGTCCCTCATGATGGCAAACACGGGGGCAGTAACTGTATCCTGTTGTTATATATCCCTAATGCTGACGCTACAGTTGGCATGGACTAGTATTCAAAATAAAAAATGTAATGGACAGCATAGTGAATATAGTCAATAATATTGTGATAGCGTGGTACGGGTTCAGATGGTTGCTGGCCTTATCATGGTGATCACTTCTTTAGGTAGAGAAATGTTGCATAGCTGCTGTGTACACTGCAGCTAATATAAGAGTGTATGCTAACTACATTTTTAATAAAAGTCTTAAACAACACTTGCTCACTTGAATTATTGAGAGTGTTACAGGATCACAGGATCCAATCAGTCTATGGAGATCACAGAAAACCGTGAAACAGATGTAATGGAAAATAGAAAGTTGGCCCCAGACTAAAAAAATACAGGCCTGCCTGAAGGACATATAAATCCAACTTTTTAAACATCACTAACAGTGGTTAAAATCACTAAGTCTGCTGCATACAATTTCTTTTAGGTTCAGTTTTAAAAGGTTTGCCTTTGAGTTCCGTTTAATCTACAATTACCAATCGCTTTTAAAAAAAAAACTGTATGGGGTAGCCTCAGAATGATGGATAAGGAAAATTCGCCTGGGAAAAAATCCTGGAGCCTTGGTGCTCCCTGGCAAACTGTGATGCGGACCCAGGACTAGCATTTGCTTTCCCCACCGGGTGGGGTCTTGCTATAGCAAATGCTGCAGTATCTCTTTGTGCTTGAACTTTGTAAGTGGCCTTCCTAATTTTGGGGGGGCCTTCATCTCTTTTCTTCCTTTTACTCTCACAGAATCAAATGTACTCCTCTTGGAAAAATAATTCCTTTCTATGAATGTGTTCATTTATGTGAATTCATTAAGAATGCTATATAACTGCATAGCACTGATTTTTTAATAAATAATATTTGGAGATAGAAAGATGAATGTTAAATTTGGGGGGAAAGGAGAGTACAAATTTCTGTATTTAATACTAATAAAGTACAATTAATAAAATATATGCTAAATTGACTCATTTCTTTTGGAAGGCCGGTAGAGTTCTTTCTGGTTTCGTCTTTTCAATTTAATAAAGTACAAACTAGAAGTTTCAATTAAAGTTCAAAATCAGGAGTTATGTTAATTGTATGGGTAAAAAAATAAGAGATGGAATCATACTGAAATCCCCATGAAGGAGGAAAAGTGAAGGAAACTATATTTACAACCTATTAATTTTATGGACATTTCTTTTAGCCAAAGGAAAGGCTCACTTTAAATTAATACAGTTCCTCAGGATGTGGGCAATGGAACCAGGTCTTTAAATGAGCTTTCCTAAGCCCAAAGTTCTATTTTGACAAATTTCAGAGAGGCAGATGTGAGAATCTGCCTACCCAATTCTGATAACTCAAAGAAGTTTTAACACCTGCGGGCTTAAATCCTGATAAATGTGGTTTATTCTCGTTCAATTTTGATCTGAATTATTGACTGAAGTCCCAGGCTGGGGAGACATGATTGATCTAATCTTTTCATTTGCTGGTTCGTGCAACTCAAAGCATGATGGGCAATGACTTGCTAAAGGTTTTTATGCACATCATGTAATTAGTAATTTGCAATTTCTGAATTCATTCTTAAATAATACCATAGAGGGCATTTGTTTTGGTTTCTTTCCTCAGGGCTGGAAACACTCCGGTCAAGTGTTTCCAATCTGCAGGGGTAGAGAGAGGGGAAGGACAGGTAACACGAGATCCAGTTTTCCCCTGGGGATTACACATGTTGTCAAGGGTGACGACAGTGCACATCACTAAGAGGGCAGGAAAGGGGTGGAAAACTCCACACAACCCTCTTCTTCATAATTTTCTAAAGCCCAGGATAGTGAGTAATAAATGTGCTACATCAGGTCAGATTTCAAGACCTATTGACTTAAAGGTTGCGATCTAAATCATCTCAGGTCATTGGGAGACTCATGGTTTCCTCTTGGTCCTGGGTTTTACCCCAACCTTGTCCCATAAGCTAATGAGGATGGGTTTGTACATACAGAACCACCCATTGTCCCGGTTCGGGGGTCAGAGGGAAATTACAATTTGCTTCTAGCTTTCAGCTAAAAGCCAAGAGGTCGAAGTTTGGTTTCTGTCCTCCTCAGGCGAGGTGCTAATGTTTTCATGCATCTAAAAATATAACAATTCTAGGAGATACTGACTCAAAAAGAGAATTTCTCAGTCTACTGACTTCAAATCCAGAATATAATCAGATCCACTCACAGGCATCAGAGACACACCATTTCTTTCACAGAACCTAACCCACTGCCTCTTATTGCTTTTTATTTAATTTGACTAAGAAGCCAGAAAGCTGATGGAATGCAGACCATATGGGCAGGACTCCCATGAACATGTAACAAAGGGGTAACAGGAAGAAGCATCACATTCAACTCCACAGAGATGCACGGAACACAGCCAATGACCTTTGTTTCTATGGATTCAGAGTTTGGTTTGGTTCTTGAGTGGTGGGAGCATGAAGGTAGTGCTCAAGTGGGTCTCTTGAAGTGAGGTAGGCTGGATGGGAAGGGTGCATGGATTGGCAAACATTAGTGAATCCATAAGTGGGAGTTCAGGCATGTTTAGTACTAACTAGCACTGGGTCTAGTAGCTGTGCTTAAAAAAATGCACTGGTGAAACTGAATTAGCAGTAATTATAAAAAATGATATAGTGAAAATAACAAAGTATATATATATAGATATAGATATAGATATAGATACATAGATATAGATATATAGTCAGCCCTCCACATCCCTAGGTTCCACATCCACAGATTCAACCAACCATAGATTGAAGATATTTGGGAAATAAACAAAACAAAACAAAATGTTATGTTGTTGCTGATCTGTACTGTGCAGTTAGGCCTATGATGGTTGTATCTGTACAGAACATGCACAGACTTTTTTTCTTGTTACTAGTCCCTAAAAAATATAACAACTATTTAATCAACATTGATATTATATTAGGTATTACAAGTAATCTAGGGATGATTTAAAGTATAAGGGAGAATGTACATAGATTATCTACAATTTTATATAAGGGACTTGAGCATCTGTACATTTTAGTGTCTGAGGAGGGGGTCCTAGAACCGATTCCCTCGGATACCCAGAGACGACTGTTGTAAGCATGCACCCGCTGTACACAACAAAGACAAAATAACTGATGCTATGGGCAGTGGTTACAACAAACATAAATGGCAAATAACTAATTACAACAAAAGGATTTATAAGCTCCAGCCAATTTCTTAATAGGACATCATTGATACTGAATAATCTGTCTCTGTTTAAATAGGACCAAGGAATTTGTTAACATTTGCTTCATCAGATAATTGGAAGAGGAGACTCCCTACGCACCCCTTCTTACTCATCTACATCTTGCATCTTTCAGACCTCAGTTCTAAAGCTCCTTCCACTGGTGAGTGTCGATGATTCTGCTTCACTACATCAGGTCCCTGACGTGCTCTCACAGCAATGCAGACCCTT
This sequence comes from Hipposideros armiger, assembly GCF_001890085.2. Classification (NCBI taxonomy): domain Eukaryota; kingdom Metazoa; phylum Chordata; class Mammalia; order Chiroptera; family Hipposideridae; genus Hipposideros; species Hipposideros armiger. Next base: position 453,495 of record NW_017731766.1, on the reverse strand, counting down.
TCCTCACTGCCCTTTCCATTTACAATTTTATGTTATTTCTACAGGTATTTGTTTAAGGTGTATCTTCCCTTTGGGATGTGGTCTCTGTGAGGGCAAGGAGCAAGCTTGATGGGAACTCAAGGAGTAGCTGCTGGTTTAGCAGGTGATTCCATTAGTCAGTGTTTAAAGGACATGTATCTCCTATTCCAGGCAGTTATAAGTACTCTGCATGAATTACTCCATCCATTCCTCTTCCTCATCCTTTGGAGTAGGGCTCTGATTCACTGAGTTAATAGCTGAGCAAGCTGAAGCTCTGAAAAATTAAATCACTTGCTGAAGTAACACAAGGGGTCTGAGTAAAATAAGGGATCTGAGATTTGAACCCCGACAGTTTAATTTCAGAGTCATCACACTTAGGATTGATAGTATACTAGGACCTCTTATATGTCACCTTGAAAGAGTGAAATTCCCTACTCGTTTGAGGGGAAGACATTTAAGAAAGATAAACATGCACCATGCAACTCAAGGAACAGTGCCAAGAACAGGGGGAGGCCAGAGATCAGAGCCTGAGCACAGAAAGGGGGAGGACGCAGGCAGCCCTGGCCCTTCATCAGGGCAAGGTGAAGGTCACACACCTCTCAGGCCTGGGGAAAGAAAGAGACCAAGTAGAAGGCAGACCTCTACGAGCCACCACCAAGTTACACAACTGGAGACATCCTATGTTCTACCTCTGGATTTTTCCTGCTAACTTGGTTTGACTGCAGTTTTAGGAAGAGTCCCTTTGTGAAATAAAAGGTTAGAGTTTAAAATAGGCTACCACAATATCTGAAGCCGTTACCTCCAGACTGCAGGAACTCTCAGGGTGAACCTATAAGCATCCGCCTTCCTGTGGGCTGAGGCCATAGTGGGCTCTGAAGCCAGGCTAACAGCAGATGGGGTGAAAGGCAAGCTCACCAAGTTTTGTAATCTTGGGCAAGACACTGAAACTTTCTGAGCCTCAGTTTCTCAACTGTAAAACTGGTATAGCGGGATCTGCCTTATTGGGTGGTTGAGAGAATTAAATGAGATGATTCATATAAAGCACCTAAAACAGTGCCCTATAAGATAAGCTCAAGGAATAGTAACTTTGATTATTATAGAAGCAAGCAGGTGAAGGAACTGAGCTAGGGCTGTATTATGATCGGGAGAGGCTTGGGATGCTAAGCCAGTTCTCAAATTAAACTGCTGTGGAAGTGGTGACAGAGGGGGACGCAGCAGATGCTCAACCACTCTGAGAACCAAACGAATGCATCGATACAGATGTGCGTCTCTGCGCTACAGCCATTGGGCAGGAAGCTTCCTATAGGATTCAGAGTGTGCAAATCTTCTAGTTTCAGTCTCCCAGGAAAGTATTTAAAGCTGAGACCTCATCAGTCACCTGCCTAAGAAGAGACTGTGAATAATGTTTCTTCCTGATGCTTCATCTGGGGACCTGGTTTGGTTTGCTCCTTACAGTGGGCAGAGCCAAGAGAGGTCACTCACAATGTCCCATTTTGTTACTTGACAAAGGATGAGTTCAAGTTTGGGAATGGAGAGTTTGCACCCATCAACAAAACTAGGTTTTCAGATTTATTTCTGGCTTCACTTATGGCAAATCTGCCTCTCTCCAAATTAAATGCATCTATAAAGCAAGTTTTATTATGATGATAATAACAGCACGAAATTACATTTTGTAGATAATCTTAGTACAGCAGCATTTTAAATTTCAGAGAAGATAAGAACATCTATATAGTTAAATCATGACAACATGGGTTTTGGAATCAGCTTTGAATTCTAGCTTATCTACTGATTAGCTGTGTGACCTTGGGTAAGTTCCACAGCTTAGCTGAGCCTCAGTTTCCTCATCTTCTATATGAAGCTACATTATATGAAGGTTTAAGACTGAGATAAGTTATGTTAGGATCCTACCACCATGTCTGGCACACACACAGGTACGTAACAGAAGGTAACCCTTGCTATGACAGGCACTAATTTATATACGTAGGTAGGCTAATTTTTTCTATTTTCCAGTTAGCCCCTTGCAATGGATGTTGTAGCTGAATGCATCCCACCCTTTGTACCAGCAGTAGACACTGACTCCTGCTCCAAGCGGGGAACTGGCTGTTTTCAGTATGGGTATTTCTCTTTCCCTTGCTACAGATTGGTTCAGGGATCGGAGGCCTAAGACAACTGAGCCAATGACAAGAAAGGAAAGGTTTGCCGCAAGCCTTTGGACAAAAACAAAACAAAACAAAACAAAAACGAACGAACAAAAAAATCCCCATCGTTCCTGCTGGGTGTGAATGAAGAACCACGGAGCCTGACTGCTACTGGCAGCCATCTCACTTCAGGACAAGATTCTGGTCCATCACTGGCAAGGTTTTGGCTGACTTGCTCTCCCACCAGCCTCATGCCTCGATGCATGCTTTGCACAGGCCACGTGCATTGAAGGTGGGTGGGTAATCAGAAGGACCTCATTAACACAATTCAAAATAATAATATTCAATTGTTTCAGATGAATGTCAACCTAGGACAGCGGTAGGTCATGTATAATTTATAATTATAAAATATTTTTTTCTTTTCAAAAATCAATGGTCTTGTGAGAAAAGCTGAATATTATCCTGCAGCAATATTACTTTAAAAAAAATGCCCTCCATTTATTTAAGTCACTTATGTTTTGTGAAAGGGCTTTCATATCTTTATCTCATTGCCTTCTAGAACATCAGAAGGAATTTGAAAGACCAGGTATAGGCTTCCTTGCCTCCTGGATAACAAAACTTAGGCCCAGGGAAATTCTTTTCCCAGAGATGCAGGACTTTTCAGAGGCTGACCTAGGCTGAGTGTCCTGGCTTCCTGAATCCAAATGGGACTCTGGGGCTTCCTCTGCCAACTTACAGAACTGAGGAAAGACATTTTAAAACAGTTTCACATGCAATCTGTGATTAAAATGTACAAGTCAGAGAGAAAAATCTAGGTTTATGTTGCAGCTTTAGTTAGTCCCAGCTCTACTACTAACTATAAAAGCTTATATAACCCTGAGCAAACAAACTGCTGACATTTCTGGGTTTCAGGTTCTGCATGTACAAATGAGACATCACATGAAAAATGAATTGTAACTACGTATGGTGATGGATGTTAACTGGACTTAGCGTGGTAATCGTTTTGCAATATATATTAACATCAAAACATTACACTGTACACCTTAGGCTAATATAATGTTACCTCAAAGAAAAATAAAACTAAGGAACTTAAGTTGTAAAAATGCAACTACAAATAAGAACTGTTAATTAAAAAAAAATGAGAGATGATGTTTTGAGGTGAGGTTTCCTGTTCTTAAGCTTGTGATATGCGCTGTGAATTGGGCAGTTAGTCTGAGACAACTACAGAATCCTTTGTAGAGCCTTAAGTCGCCAGCACTAGTCACTCAGGGTTAGTACTGAAGGCACAACTCATTTGTGTTTCCTGGGGGAGGTCCTAGCTACTCAGTGTGGCCCGCACGCAGGTCTCAGCATCTTTGGCATCCTCAGGAACTTGGTTAGAGATGCTGACTCTTGAGCCTCACCCTAGAGCCACAGAATAAGGATCTGCACGTTAACAAGACACCTAGGCAGCTCTTCTGCACATTGAAGATAGAGAAGCACTGGTTTAAATGATCTCTTAAAGTTCTAAAAGTCAGTGAGTAGAATTTCCTTTTTTTCTTAAATGGAATTTTCTAAGAGCCTTGGGTAGCTCTCCAAGAGTGCTAAACAAAGGCTTCATCCTCTCTATAGTAAAGGGTGGGGGAGCTAATTGGCAGTGTTTTTTGTGCTTCCCTGTGGAATGCTGAATTAATCACAACCAAGGTACCAACTAAGCCCTTGGGGAGACGGAGCTGGAAAAAGAACGATCAAATCCACCTCAGCCAGGGATCCCTTGTGCAGCTGCGGTCTGATGGCTTCTGTGCGTTTAGCCAATTACACGGTGAATTACCCCAGTAAGGATATGCCAAATGCACCATCCACGCTCACAGCCCAGCTCTCGTTAGGAGCACTGCTGTTAATCTGACACAGCCTTGTCAAACATCTGTCCGTTCCATTTTGCCACTAAATGACCCTCAGCTCTGAGATCTGCAGATGATGGTGCGTAATAACAGTGCCTACACCTTACAAAGGATAGGCTGCAGGTTGGGTGAGGAAAAGAAGAAAATGGCGAATTTAGGAAGACAGGAAAGAACATCTAACCCAACTGCCAGTCTGATGCTAAGGCTCTGTATCAAATAGTAAAAACTCTCAGAAAACAAACCAACAATACCTGGGTTGAAATCCCAGGTTTGCCTCTTATCAGCTGTGTGACTGAATCCGTCACTTGTCTCTGGGCCTCAGCCTTTGTCATCAGTCAAGCTTTAGAGGATTATAAGACTATCTAGTCAATTAGCAAGCTTTATAAACATCAGAGTCATTTGGGGGGGTTTGCTAAAATTTAAATTCTTCGGTCATCACAAATTCTGATACAATCAATCCGGAGATGGGCCTGGGGATCGGCATTTCTCTGAGGACGGGTGATCCTGAAGCTGTGTCTGAAGATGAGGCCCTACAGGTCGCTGCTGCGGGGCAGTGGGTGGTAAGGGACGATGCGAGTAGAGCACTTTTAAACTCCTGCTAAATGGTAGCTTTGAAAGCGGGTCAGACAGGGGGAGCTGCTTGCTCGCTGCCACACCAGAGGGTAGGAGCCCGGATGGGTCCTTTCCCACTGCACCAGAGTGGCTTTCTGTTTACTAGCATTTCTCAGAGTGCTTTGCTGGCACAGTGCAAGGGGCTGAGGGAGGGTGCAGGTCCAATTACTGTGCACTGTCAAGCGGAGGGATGAAATGTGATGTTGCGCAATGGGCAGGTTAAGCCTGCAAGCTGGAGTCTTTGTTATTTAATGGCTGTGTGTTCTTGGACTAGTCACTCCCCCTCTCTGGGTTTCAGTTTCTTCATTTATCAAATGAGAGGACTCTTAAATGTGCTTTGAAGGGTTAAGATAGTGTTGCTCTCTCTTGGCCATGTACAGCCTGGCTGGGCAGAGGTGCTCCTTGCTTCCTTTTCTGAGATGAAAGCGTTTCCTAAACATGCATTGGAAGGGAGCATCTCCCTCCTCTGAATCAGCAGCATGTATCTTCTGCATCATACACTATTCATTCTGATTGTCTCATGCTATCTAAAAGAATATTACAGGGACGCTGAACTATTCCATCAGACTGAGAGAGACACTGTCTGAATTTAGAAACAAACCTTAATAGGAAAAGTCCGAGTTCTGCCCTTGTGATCTCTTTCAGAGTAGCCATCAGACATTTTAGATGGTTACCGTTCATCTAACGCTCACTACCTGGCAAGAACTTTTCCATGGACTGCCTCCTGCAACCCTTAAAAACCCATATGTTGAGGGTGGAACTGTAAGCCTCACTTGACAAACGAGGAAACTGAGGCTCACTTACATAATGTAAGTGACAGTCCTGGGGCTAGAACTCAGGGTTGTCCGCAATCCAAAATCAAGCAGGACTGATTACGCTCGGTCTGCCTGTGCCCTTTAACCTCTGTGCAATTCTCTAGGAGCTGTAACTTGATAAACACTTGCTTAATGATCAATGCATTGGTGGTGTTCCTTGTAAATGTGTGCCCTTTGTCGGGAAAGTCTAATGTTACCCTGCAGTGGCTCCGAGGAGGGGAAGATAGTGCCGTGGAAAGACTCACACAGGAATACAGCCCATGTCTTTGGCTTCAGGGGGCCAAGATTGTCAGCTTCTGAACTAAACGCCCCAATTGATCCGATCCCTATCCCTCCTGGGCTGAGGATTTGCCATGCTCCGTAAAGTGGTATTCACTGCGAGGGCTCCTGCTGCAGGGCACTCTCAGGACGGCACCTGGAGTGTTGGCAGGCTTGCCCTTCACGACTGACTCAGAGAGCTTACTCCCCCGTGGGGAGTCACCGCAGGTGTCCTCAGTAGAGGAGGTCTGCGATGGTGTCCTTGAGCCCGTGCCACGTCCAGAAATTTTTCTGTAACAGAAGCTGGAAGGTGTGAGAGGCCAAGAGACAGCATGTTTATTGCTGAAGGAGAGTTCAGAATTATGTCACGGTCCATTTTGGTTCCGTCTCCCTAGGTGTCTTTGCCAAAATGAAACAAGCATCAGGCAACCCTGCAAACCTCTCCTCGGCAGAGACGTTAAAACATTCCTAATTTATTAGGAAGGCCAGGTTGCTGGAGGTGCTGTACTTGTTGTTTTACAGGATAATTTAATATTAATGGAAGGATGGTTAGTAAAAGTTTAATGCCAGTCTTTGATTCCCACAGCTGCCAATGGAACACAGTTTTCTTTCTTACTTTGTATTTTTCAACAGTTCAGGATCTTTCCAGAGTTTTCTCAGTAAACATTGTATTCATGATACTGGGGCTGTCACTACATTGCCTAGAATCTGAGATTGTATCAACTGCAAAATACACCATGAATTTATTGATAGGTATTGATAAAGGAGAACAGGAAATAAATGTTTATACTATATGTAAGTAATATATTAACTTTAGAAACTTTAAAAGGCAAATCTTTGTATCCAAATTGAAAACTAGTACACATTTCTCCTGAAAGACTATGCTATTAATAGTAACCCACCACAAAGTGGGTCTGACTTCCAGCACTGAGGTACCAGCATGGTGGCATATGCTGGTGCTGCTGTAGTTCAAATGCTAGAATGGAATTGAGTGCCCAAAGAGACAAAGTACTATTGGGCGCTTTGAAAACCACAAAGTGTGACATATATTTTTCTGCGGTTTTGTTTAGTGGTGACCTGGGAATTCTGACAGAATTAACGTATTTTCAAATATTAATGCCTTGGGGGCCGGCCGAGTGGCACATTGGTTAAGAGTTGGCTTGGGACGCCAGAGGGCCCCAGTTCGGATCCCACATATGAGGGCCAGTGACACTGCCCTCTACAGCTAAGATGCTGAACAACAGCTCAACCTGGAGCTGGAGCTGGGCTGCCGTGAGTCGCTGGCGACGGCGTAGGCTGCAGCCCCTGCTGCAGTGGGTAGCCATGGGCTACCGTATGTAGCCAGCAGCCAGCGTGAGCGGCCGTCCAGAATCTGGCAACTGATCTGCCTCACCCAGGAAGAGCACAATGATGGTGCCAACTTGGGCCAGTGAAGCAACATCCTCTACAACTAGACTGAAGAACAAAAGGACAGCAACTTGTCTGTTCCCCCTCCCCCAATTCCCCAATAAAAAATCTTAAAAAAAAAAATTAATGGTTTGGTTGTGATTCTCATTCTAGGAAAATGAGTCAGTACATTTTTGCCTCCTCGCCAGACAGGAGATGGCCAGCTTCACTGAATCAGAAGGGAATTACAGAGAAACTGACCACGCAGTGGAAAAGAAGACGGCAGGCAAATTCAAGGGCTTTGGTCCTGAGAATGTTTGCTGACGTCCTATGTGTCTGTTCCATTTTCTCACCTATACAGTGGGGCCCAAGGCAGCCTGCCCCATATCCTATAAGGGCATATTGATTATTTTGAATTAAAGTTACTTAAGAATTCTCCCATGAACGAAGGCAATCCTGACCTCTCTGTCCCTTCAAAGCAGGGGATAAATCTCCCATGTGATAGATGCCCTCCCTGCTCCTAGAGACACATTATCACAAGACTTATAAGAATCCAGATGAGAAAAGCCTGTATAAGCAAGCCTTGTACCACCTTTACTAACTTATTACCCAAGCCCTAGCACTGTTTAGGTTCCTCATTAACAGATAGCCACACCTTGTTAGATTCCTTTCTAATGAGCTCCGACTTTCTCTGCCTTGTCAGTTTCTTCAGCAATGCATTGTTCCTTTGTCTAAAACGTATAAAAAGGTGCCTGGTTCAATCATTTCTCTGAGTGTCATTTTACGATCTGAGCATCACCCTATTATAATGGTCCCATGTGCATGTATTACATTGTTTTTTTCTCCTTGTAATGTACTGTTACGTAGATTTCATTAGCCCAGCGAGAGGAACTAAAGGAAGGTAAGCAGAAGGAATCCGCCTCTTCCCTGGCACTGCCTCCTGTATATGGTGATTTCTGAGACAATTAAATGCGGTATCACGGGAAGCACAAGGAAACACTGTTAAGTGCTACACTGAGGCAATACGATATTATGTGTAACGGACTTGCCTGCTTGGTTATTTACCGCTTATTTTATAGTTTACCATTTCATTCTCTTCTAATTTATCCAATGGAAGAAGGGCTTCTTACATGAGTCATTTTTCGAGCTCGAATTGGGTCCAAAGTACTTATGTTTGTTCCAGACACAGGGAATTGTAGTATTTGTCTCTATAGATTTTTTTCCACATTTTTCTAAAGTGAAACTTGTTAAAGAATGATTCTTAACCACAGAGTACGATATATATACCCTGTGCAAGGGTTTGTTAATTTTAAAGTATAAGCAATTGCGTGTAGTAGAAATAAAAGATAGGTTTGTTAGAAATGAGGCTACTTGACCAATAAATTTCAGAAATACTCAGTAAACATTCTAGAACTATATGATTTTTAAAGATGGGTTAGATCTAGGAGATCACATCTTTTTTTTTTTTTTGGCAAGACAAGTTGAGTTGGCTGATGTTACAAATATGGCTTGTTAAGTGTCAGAGCTGATACTTGAATCTTGAGCCTCTTGAGTTTCAAACTACTGCACTAAGTTAGAAGATTATTAGTATTTTTTCCATGGGGACCTGTGCCTGCAGGGGGCCATGAACAGTGCTGCTGAAGGTATGCTCAAGCTTGGAAACCAGTATTAGAAGTCTCTTTAACTATCACTGGAATCCTCAATCTCTGGTGACAACCTCAACAGGAATGCTGAACAGCATGGATCTACTTCCCAGTGAAGAGCAGCTGCTGTTCAGTCGAGACCATTACCTCCGCCCTCCCACGTTCTTTCCTTCTTCCTTTTCTCCCTCCTTAACTCCCTTCCTTTCTACTTCCTTCTTTCTGATGGCAATGATTATTAGAATACAAGATAAGCAATACTTATTAGAAATGAGCATGTACTATTCATATGTAATTATCTTGTGTTACTCTGGTTAAGTGACATATGAAGAACTGGGAAAGTAAGTCGTGTTTGTGTGTGGTTTGTATGTATATGGGTGTGGTAGGTATAGTGAGGTATAGTGTGTGTGTGAGAGTGAGAGAGAGTGAGAGTGAGAGAGAGTGAGAGAGAGAGAGAGAGAGAGAGAGAGAGAGAGAGAGAGAGAGGGACTCCACACTGGAAAATCAGGTGAGGCTATATATACATACATACACTTAATTTCTTAAATCTTAAAAAGTAATATATACTCATAACACTACAATATATAGTTCAAACACTACAGAAACTTATATAAAGTGAAAAACAGAAGTGTTCCTACCATCCCATCTCATTCTCCAAATATAATCACTGGGAAGACAGGTTTAAAAAAATAATGCAATAACGCTTGTGCTATAGGAAAACTATCAAGTTGAACATTTTTTTGCACCAACAAGATGGTGTTTCAAGATGGTTTAAATGTAAAACATGAAACATGAAATTAAGTATAAAAATAAATTTAGAAGACTGTATGCTTAACTTAGAGTTTCAAGAGGAATTTCTATCCATTCTGGAAAACATAGAAATAACAAAAGTACCAATAATTAGACAATATAAAAATTAAAAACTTGGTATGGCATGAATGAGAGCTTAGGAAAGTATCTGCAATGCACACACTAATAAATGGTCAATATCGTTGCGATGTTGTAGTTTGCTTTTATTATTCTCTTGATTCAACTTGGTAAGTTTATCTAAGGATATTTTTTCTCCCGTGATATTCATTAGTGAAGTGGATCCAGTTTCCTTCATGTAACTTTTGTTTTTTTAGACATGGTTTTGGCACTTTATTTACTTTATGCTACTTTCTAAATCATTGGGAAGTTTTTTCTGTTGTCTGCTATGATCTGTAAGAATTTAAATACTACTGGAGGTGTCTGCTTCCTAATGTTTGCCTTGATTTATTGGTGAAACCTTCTAGACCAGATGCCCGTTGGATGTGGGAGCTACATTTCTCTATCTCTTTAGTTTCATCTTCAGTAATTGGTCTGTCATTGGTTTCTCTTTCTCCTTGGGGCAGTTTTGCTAATTTATATTTTCTAAGGATATCATGTATTTTATCCACATTTTTCAAGATCTTTACATAATTTTACTTTCACCTTTCTATATAATTATTATGCTTCATAAAATTTTTACTTTGGTGTATCCATATTGGTTTCCTCTTTGCTTTTTTAACATGTATATTTTTCTTAATCAATTATCTCCCTATTTTACTTAACTTTCTTTTTAAAAACTGATTTATCTGAACATTATTTTGTTTTGCTTTTTTAATTGATCTTGATGAATACTTCCTTCTGCTTCTTTTAGATAGGTTGTTGCTTTTTTAACTTCTTCAACTGCACATTTAATTCACACTTTAAAATTATTTGCTAGAAAGTTGTTTGAAGCTACAACTTTTTCACTGTTAACTATTTTAGCATCCCATCAGATTAATTATGTAGTATATTATATTAAATTGCTATTATTTTCTAAATGTTCTTTAATTTAATTTTTATTATATCTTTGACATAAGTTATATAAGATGAGTTTATACAATTAAGCTTTAACATACCACTTATGAAATATTTATCATTTTCTCTTTTTTATTTCCTATCACTTTAATTTATTTGGGTGCTATTCAATTTGGATTTTACACATTATATATGAATTATTCATCAATAATTATATCTTTATTTTGGATAGCAATTTTTATACAAAATCTGTCAAAGTTTCTTTACCTTCAATTCATCTTTGTGGAGTAATAACATTCAGTCCTATTGTCCTTTAGATTTGTATTTGCCTCATTTGTTTTTGTCTGTGACTTTACTTAGAACATTTTCCAATTCTTTTGTTTTAGCAGGATTTCTAATAAATAGCATATGTTGGGTTTAGCTGCTTAATTCAATCTGAGGATCTTATTCTTTTGAGAGGTGAGATGATATATGCTCTAATTGTAACAGTGAACACAAGCTTGGTCTTAATTCTATCATCTTAATTTCTGCTCTCAGTTTGCTGTTCAAGTGTCCTTAGCCTTATTTCTGATGCCTAGCTTTAGTGACATTACCTGCCTCTTTCTGTAGCCTATTTCTTTCTTATTATCTAGGGTTTCTATAACATGAATTGTAAGTTTTTGATTCTTCTACCATACTGGTCCTCAGACGTCCATGCTTCCGTGTATACCGCAAAGATCGGAGGGATAAAAATGTAGATCCCTCACCTTTCCAATGAAATATTTTGACTGAAATGTCTCCAGTGGAACTGACTGTTTAAGTAAGGTTCCAAAGTGACCCTGATGTAGGCCGCCTATGGTAGACCCTTTTAGAAACACTAGCTCAGTAGTCATGTTAATTTAACAAATCTCCTTAATCTTTAACTTCTCCATTCATCAACTTTAAAAATAAAGGGCAAATACTGAGTCCTTGTTATGAATTAGAAAACAAACACTATTTCCCTCCTCAACAACATCCGTCCTAATTTTTGTACATAGTTTCAGTATTAGTTAAAAAATATTTTAATTATCTTTTATTCTGTAACTTTAGTTTTTGAAGTTGTATAGCTTTAGGTCTACCTGCTATCTTTAGTTCTAAATGATAGCATACTAGCTGTTCCTATTCTAAAATCTCATATTTTACCTATTTTAAATGGCTAGGCCTTTTTTATTAAGCTACTATTTTATTTTTTAAATAAATACAGGCTCACTGATTCTGTGTTCCCTAAGATCTTGCATATTGAGGGTAGGCCGTCTTTCTTCTGCCTTTATATATCAATAGTAACGTTCTTAGGTTATATTTTCTTCCCCTCTAAACCCTGTCATATTTTCCCATTGTCTTATAAAATTTAATATTGCAAAAAAAGATAGTTCGAGACCTAACTTTTTTTATCTTCCTTGTAGGTCATTCACATTTTCTAACTGGAAGTTTAGAATTTGCAAATGGATATAAGCTGGTAATGAGATTCTATATTTTTTATCTTGGAACCTAGTGTATCCTTTTGGTCTACTGGTTGATTTCATTATAGATATGCATACGTATATAATATATAGCATAGTAGTTAAAAGTTTAGCCTCTAGTCGTATTTTCTGTTCAACCATTTGTTAGCTGTCTAGCCCTAAGTTAATTACACTCTCTGGGTATGAGTTAATCATTTGTAAATTTATAACAATATAAGGTAATAATAGGGACTTATGTTATGACATAATATATGCAGTGTCTAAGCACATAGAAGGCATTCAAGAAGTATTTATTAGTGTGATACTGTAATTAATGTCAGATTTAAATACAATCATGTGTCACATAATGATTTTTCAGTCAACAATGGACAGTGTATAAGAATTATAATAGAGATTATAATAGAGCTGAAAAGTTCTACTGCCTAGTAATATAATCATTCTAATGTCTTAACGTAACACATTACTCATGTGTTTGTGGTGATACTGGTATGAACAAACCTACTGCCAGTTGTATAAAAAAGTATAGCATGTATAATTATGTACAGTACATAAAACGACGATAATAAGCGACTATGTTACTGCTTTATGTATTTACCATACTATACTTTTAACCATTATTTTAGAGTATATTCTTTCTACTTATTAAAAAAAGAAGTTTGCTGCAAAAGAGGATGCCATGTTATGCCAGCAGCAGCCTCATAAATCTCCTGTTTATTGCATCTCTTGATTGCATTATTTTCTTTTGTGCTTGATTTAGTCTTGTGTTGTTTTTTTGTACAATAACATGGTGTATAGGTTTGTAGCCTAGAAGCAATAGACTGTACCATATAGCCTAGCTGTGCAGATGGTACAGGCTGTACAATCTAGGTTTGTGTAAGTACAGTCTATGATGTTCTCACAGTGACAAAATCGCCTAACGATAGATTTCTCTGAATGTATCCCCCCTCCCGTTGTTGACGGGTACATGGCTGTACATATAATTTTTCTATTCCATTTTTTCCATTCTGTATTTCACTCACGTCATGGCTGTTCATGTTTAATCCACTGTACTTGTCCTTTACATTTATTATGTTTTCTCTAAATGGTTTTTATCTCTATATCTCTTTTCCTCTGCATTTGGCATGTTTTTCTACAGCCTGAACTTTGTGTTACTGCCCTGATTTTTTTGCCATACTGATTTTCTCTTTCTTACTATTTTATATGTAGTTATTAGTTTCTATAAAGATTGCTTTGCCTTCATTTTTGCCTTTTTAATTGCCTCTTGTTTCATCTCATTGTTGACATTTCATTTCATATTCTCTTTCAATTTTTGGTAAGAAAATAAAACTTTTGTTATGAAAAATTTTAATTTATCCTGAAGTACTTTTTTTTCCAATAAAAGAGTCATTATTTGTCTTTTGCATGCTGAATTCTGAGAGAGAGAGAGAGAGAGAGAGCGAGAGAGAGAGAGAGAGAGAGAGAGAGAGAGAGAGAGATTGACTGACACTCGTTGGTAGTTTTCCTGTACAGCTGCCATGCTGGTTCTTTGTTCAGATGCTTTATTTTGATGTGGACCTTTTTATAGGGTTTTCTCATTTGCTCAAATAGAGCTTGGGTAGATTTCCCTGGATTCTGCTTGTACCAATGCTGGCCCCGCTTATGCAGTTCTGCCTCACTGCAGAGCCTCAGTTTGAATTGGGTGCTGTTTGCTTTTGTTTTGTTCTTCTAGTGCTGTCTCACTGTCTATGCCTTTTGGACAGAGAGGAGAAAAATTGCACATGGGGTTTTGAATACTTCCATCTCCACTACTCTAGCACTTTTCACAACTGAACACAGACACCAGTTTTCTGTTTCTTTGTCATTTTAAGGGCTAGGTGGTGTGGGCATGTGTGTGTGTGAATGTGTGTGTGCGCGTGTGTGTACTGCCATGTTGTTCTCATATGGCACTAGCAGGTATGTAAACTACAGAACTTTTCTAGGGAACAAATCGGTAATATGTATCACCATTTTAAAGGCACATATTTTTAGACCCAGAAATTCCATTTTAAGAAATAGATTGAGTCAATAGTGTGCAAATACGTCAGCAATGGGAGGCTTATGTTAGAGATGTTTATAATGGCAAACCACTTAGAAACAATGACAACAGGTGCTCTTTACATAAATTATGGTACATCAATTCAATCAAATGCCTTGTAACTATGAGAAATGATAGTTATACTTAAAGATACAAAATAAGTGGAAAATAGCAGTATACACAATAGCAAAACACACTTATTTATGTAAAACTATGTCAGTAGTTGTGAATAAAAGCCAGTGTCAACAATAATTATATCTGGGTGTAGGGGTTTGGGTGGTTTTCACTGCCTTTTGTACATTTTTAAAAGTGATCATGAATTAGTTCTATAATTAGAAAAATAGTAATAGAGCTGAAAAAGGAAAAACTGAGAAAGACACACACTGCCTGTGAGCACCTCCTGAATAATGACAACTATTTATTGAGTGCTCTTTGTCTGAAACTGTGAATGGCCCTGAACAGTTATCTCATTTAATCCTCTCAGTAGCTCCATGAGGCAGAAATTAGTGTTTCACTTTTCAGTTGAGGAATTTGAAAGATGGAAAGGTTAAACATGTCTAATGTCACACAGCTCGTAAGAGATCATGTGCGAATGTGAGCCAAGTTCAGCCTGATTCTAAGCGGCACTGTCTTCCTGGTAGACCTTGCTGCCTCTGAGGATTGTCACATACACCTTGATGCTTTTATACGTTACAGGTTTAACAGCTCATTATTCACACTTTTGAATACCCATTCTTATTTCATACTTTAAATATGAATCTAAAAGAGAATTCAAGGGGCAGAATAAAGACATACCCAACAAAGAAAAGTATAAAAGCAGAAAACATTAAAATTCATATTTCATTGTAAATCATTGAGCATTCTCTAGAACGTGGTATCAGAGAGTATCATTAACTCTTTCAAGACATGAACTGAAAAATTTAATGCACAAAAAAGGCAAATTCTCTTTAAAATATCCTCATGATCTGAGGATTTTCCTGAATTTTCATGTAACTCTACCCAATAATTAGGCCAATCATGTAGTATACTTTCATTCTGCTTTTGAAAATTGCAACATTCTTCAACCGTTTTCATTATAAACCCAAACTCTGACTATCAAACATGTTTTCTTCCAAAGGATAAGCATTCTACCCAGAAAACTGCCCAATCAAATCAGTCTACTTAAATTTCAAAAAGAGTAGCTAGAATTAGAAACCAGAAACAGTAGCAATAATATAAATGAGGTTTTCTGAGGGAACAGACATAGTAGGGACTGGGTGTTTAGGGGATTAGGACTAAAATAGTGACTAACAAAAGCTCAAACATCTCTCCTCCTAAAATCTACTTAGTACCATTTATCAGACTGTTACTATATGTTACATAACAAGCAATGAAGTTAAAAAGCACTTAAAATATCAAAACAAAGTAGCAATTTGATAGGATCACCATTCTTGTCCCCTGACCCACAGGCAATAACAATGAAGTATCAAGGAATTTGGGGTCAGAGCAAGAAAATTAAGGAAAGAACATGAGACTTCAAAGATACAATATTGACAGATCATCTGGCATCAAGTCCTCATAAGAAAGATCACAAGAATTTAATATCATTCACTGCCTCACCAAGAAATAGAAATTAAAAACAAAACAAACAAAACAAAACAAAAAAAACAGGAGTTGAATAACTATGGGATGATAAGGCGGAATGGTGATGATTATCATCCCCCTCCTCCTCTCCCAATATGAAGGGCAATATGAATGACAATTTGCCAATTCAGAATTGCAAACATGGGGATTCAGAAAGTAAATTCTAAGTATTAGCCAAAATAGGCTTTCTTTGGAAAAGTTCGCCGAAGTCAAGAGTTTTGATCAGGAGCAATCTCAATTATTGCCTCTTGTCTATCAACAGTGCTACACCTGTCTAGATCACACTTATTTGCAAAATAAATAACAACAACGCAACAAGGACTTGATGCAAACATAACATTCCTAGACACAATAATTAAGGACAAAAAACAGGTCCCTGAATTCAGAGTCATCCAATAGAAGGAATGCACAATTCACCACCTATTCCATTAACCCAAAGAAACACAACAGGAAAACGGAGGCGTGCCAGAGAATGTAATGACACTGTCCTCTCAATACAAATGAAAAGGTATCTCAAGATATGACCCACTTGGTTTCTCTCTCTAGCACAACAATAATGACTGAATGGCACACTGAAGCTTAGCTTTATCACGGCTATATTTAAAAAAAAAAAAAAAAACAAAAAAACACCAGGAAAACCCCGTTAGGGTCTCACAAAAACATTTAACTTATCCAAAGTCTGTGGGTACGAGTCCACAGGTTATCTGCAAAGGCCCCATACATTATTTTAAAGGGAACAGCTAAACAAATTGGCTTGAACAGAAATACAAATAAATGGATTAAAAACTGGCTATCTAACCGTATACAGAGAGAAATCGTAATTGGTAGTCCGTCTAGTTGGGGAGAAGTTTCCAGTTGGGTCCCACAAGGATCGATATAGGGTCCCATTTTGTTTAATATCTTTATAAAAAATCTGGAAGACAAAGTAGAGAACGTGCTAATTAAGTCGACTGATGCCACTAGATCAGGATTAGTGGTTCAAGTAAATTGGACATAGATAAATGCTACTGGTCTTTAGAAAGACCGATGATCACAGAGAATAGAACTTCTGATTAGTTATCTTTTAAATGTATTATTTAAAAAAATGAATTCCAAGCACTAGAAATAAATAGATTTAAAAGATCTTAGTGGCTTTGCATAACAAAAGATTAGGCACAGTGGGTACATACAGAGATACAACACTCATAAATGTAGAATGAAGAAGGCCCCCAAATGGAGATCTTTTTGGTACAGCTTTATTTGGAAATCTGGTGGTTGTAGTTCACTCAATTATAAAAATATTGGAGTCATGTCAGATATGAAAGAATCAACGGGGTGGAAAAGCAGAAGTAACTAAATTCTCAAATGCATACATACTGAATTACTGGCAGAAAAATAAACAAGGAAACAACACAAAGCTTAAATGAAAAAAGGGAGAGCTGAAAACTTGGAGACATGAGCAAGAAAAGTGGGTGAAATTAATCAAAAACAAATTCTATAAACACACACACACACACACACACGTAGAAGAATGCAAGGGATAATAGGAAGGATTCTCCTAACACTAGGAAAGAGATTATATTTTTTTGAACTACTCCAGTAGACACTTGGGGGAAAAAAATCAGCAGACCTCTTGTTGATTTGAGGTTTGTTTAAAAAAATATTAGTATTTTACAACTTAATTTGTCATGTAAAAACAACTGCTAAATTGACACTGCTTGTCAGCCACATAGTCTCATGTGTAGACCGGTGGGTTTTTCAGGTGAAATGAGTATATAAACTAACGGGGAATCAGCTTTTTAATTTCATATTATTTTTTTTTTCACTTGCTAGCACACTGGATAAGGACTGGAAAATTCAGCTAAAGTCTCAGAAATTTTGTTAACTTTGCTATGCAACCTGGATATTTCACTTTCCTTAAGGGTCTGAGTTTCTGCATCAGTTAAATGACTGAATAGGAATTAAGAGTGGCAAATATTCTTGTTAAAATAAAAACTAATACAGAGAAGAAACTAACACAGAGAAGAGATGAGAAAAACGTGAGGCATGCCTGCTGTGGAAGTCAGCTGGACTCCTGCCCAGGTGGCCTTCGATCCCTCCCTGACCTCAAGGAAGGCCATGGCATAAAAATCACTTTACATGATCTGACTGTTGCTCCCATCTCTAGGAAACCATCAAAAGAAGGATAAAAAAGTCAATCCCTTCCCTCCGGACTGATTTTTCCAGAGCAGCCAACAATACTTCGTTGATTATATGTGCCCTGTCTTTGGGGGAGAGGGGACTTTAGAATTGCAATTGAAAAGAAGGGACCTTCCTGATAAAAAAGTGAGTGGCATTATTCATGATGCTGTCACAAAGGGAAGCACTGAGCCATCAGAACCCACTGTGCATCTACCCTAGCTTTTCCTGCCGGGTTAAAAAGGAACCCAGGTGAGTCTGGAATTTTAGAGGGTCACCTTTTTGTTTTAATCTAAACAAAATAGCTGTAAGTGTTCTGGCCTAAGGGATAGCTGATAAAAGCTTGAGGAAGTCCATTTGCTGTAGGTTTTTACAGCTAATACCTGTTGATAAATGGTTTCCTTGCTTTGACTTGAAAACCTTGGACCTGAAACATTCCTCTCTAGATAATTCTGTCTCTTCGGAATGGGGTTGCACAAGCAAGCATTGCCAGTAGGTCTGGAGGCTGTACAATTTATTTTAAAAAGTAATAACGTCTACTGTTTATAACACTTGAACACGTTATGAATATTGACCACGTACTAAGTGCTTACTATGTGCTGAGGACTGTTACCCTCTCTATACATTATCACAAACAATCTTCACAAAAACTTACGAGAAAGGAATTAACCAGATTTTACAGATGAGGAAACTGAAGGTCAGCAACGCTGATTTTTTTCTTTTTTTCTTTTTTTTTTTGCCTATCATCATACAGCTATTAACTAGAGGGTAAATCTTGAACTGACTCCAAAATATTCAGCAACACTGTGCTAAAGCATAGCTCCTCATGTCCACACGTTATGCTTGCTGATCAAAGAAAGTGGGTGGAGAAAAACACTTGCCTGAAGAAGAGTTTTAAGAATGGGTCAAACATCTTATTGTTTCTGGGCCTCAGTTTCTCGTGTTTAAAATCAGGGAAGCGGACTAGAGCGGTGCTTTTAGCTCAGTGATGTGGACGTTTGGACATGGGTCATTCATTGCTGTGGGGGCGGTCCTGTGCCTTGCAGGGTGTTCAGCAGCACCCCCGACCTCTACCCACTGGATGCCAGTAGCAGTCCCCTGCCCCCAGTTTTAACAACCCAAAATATCTAGACATTGCCAAAGATCCTCTGGGAGAAAATGTGCCTGCGTTTTGAGGACTGCTGTCCTAAAAGACGGCCAGGTATCTTTTTTGTTCTCTCACAGTCTAT
>NW_017731766.1:431643-433664 GCF_001890085.2 Hipposideros armiger | reverse complement strand
GCTATGAACTCTGAGGCCCAGGCATAGCACAGAGCAATCTAATCAGAATTTCTGGGGAAGAAACCCAGGCTTCAGTATCTTTTAACGCTCTCCCGGCCATTCATCTGGGCACTCAGAGTTGAGGACTGTGTCCTTAAAGAATGAACCGGGTTTACAATGGCGTGAGAATGGTTCTTTGACTATGTCTGACCTGAGCAAGGCCGTGGCCTCCTGTAGCCAGATGCTTCAGTGATTTTCAGTGGTACATGTGCAAGGCATTAAGTAATGATCTATCAGTTGAGGAGAAAATTATTCTTTTCTCCCCTTGCACGTCTCTTTCTATCTTTCTGATGACTTCAAGGAGAAAGTCTCAGTTTGCTGCTGGTGGGTCTTTAATACATCACTGTACTTCATTATCTTCCTTTTAAATCAAAGAGAATTTAGAGCTCAGGCCCAGAGCCTTCATCTGGTATAATGTAGAATTTAATAACATAATTTAATTTTATTTATTTATACTTAAGATGATCTTTTAGCAAGTGATACCAATTTTGTGCTATGAAATTTCATTTTTAAACACATTTAAATAAAGTGAGTACATTTAAATAAATCTAAAGTAAGTAAGTGTACACATTATACTCATATACTGACAAAGTCACAAAGGTGGTTCTCCAATGACTATGGCTGGGGCAAACCTACCATAAGGTAAAGGGCATCCAAGTGGGTTTAGGCTGTAATTGTGCCTCTGTTCCTAATTAGCTTTGTGGTTTGGGGGAAATAACCCTTCTCTTCCTGGTGCCTTGGTTTCCTCATTTGTTAAAAAGGCCTTTAACCTCTATGGCTGGCATTCTTCTATGCGTCTAAGAAGCAAGGAGGGCTGGCCCTCTAAATTTACCTTGTTCACATCCAGGCGCATCTTCTCACTGTTGGCACTGGCAGCCTTTTCAGCTGCTTTCTTTTGGCGTTGGGGTCCCCTCCCAAAGAAGATGTAGTTGACCAGTGCATATTCCAGAAGGGCCATGAACACAAATACAAAGCACCCCATCAGGTACATGTCAATGGCCTTCACATAGGGGATTTTAGGGAGAGTCTCCCGGAGGTGGGTGTTGATGGTGGTCATGGTAAGGACAGTTGTAATTCCTGGAAAAAAAAAAAAAAGAGGGAGTAAAATGCCCCTATGCTCCTATTTCCTTGCTACTGTCATTATAGCTGGAAAAAAGTATTGTACTGTTTTATTCATTCATATATGCCACAAAATATTTACTGGCCACTTACTACATACCAACTCTGTGACAGGCCCTGGAGATATGCATACATCATTAATTTATGCTCAACATTGATCATTTTAGAAACTTCTTTAGTTATATTTTTATATTTATACTTATATAGAGTGGGATGGGCTAGAAATGTGAATTCAGTGCTATGTTAGACATCTGTGTAGGGTGAGAGTTGAGAATATGGAGAAAACCCTAGTTTAGCCTCATGATGTGACAATGAAGAGGTTAGGAAATGGAGACACTGGAGCTGAGCCCTGAAGAATGGTGGGGAGTCACCCACGCAACCAAGGACTGCAGGTCAAAGGTGATATAGCCCTAACAGCATTGGTGATAGAGAGAGCTTTCTGTGTAAAAAGGGGGGCTTTGTGGGGTGAAAGTTATAGCACATCAAAAGAATCTCAAGAAAGTCCACATGGGTCCAGGAAAGGATATGATGGGAAGAATGGTGCAGAGAGTGAAGGTTAAGTAAGAGCTACACAATGGAGAGCCATATACACAGAGCCCAATGGGGAGTCTGAAATTATAATTGTAGGTAATGTGAGGCCATTGGCCAGCTCTAAGCCGGGAGATATAGGGACAGATTGTGCATAGGATAATTGCTCAGGTAGCAGTGTAGGGAGAGAAGAGAAGCACACGAGATGGGAAAAAAGAATACTAGTTAAGGATTTTTCAGAATAATCTAAGTAAGTATTGGAAGGGAAATAATTTAAAACAATCACAATTGTAGTACAATCAGTGAATGCTTTATAAAGATGATATGGACAAACA
>NW_017731766.1:425649-430290 GCF_001890085.2 Hipposideros armiger | reverse complement strand
TTGTTCCATTGACAATTTCTGAATAAGGTCTACCCTGATTATTCTAAACTGTACCCCCTGCATGACCCTCCTGCCTCACCTTCCTTATTGTCCTCTATAGACTGACCGTATTATATAATTAGCTCCGCTACTTTATCTCCAGTGCCTAACATAGGTGGCATGGCAATGGGTGCTCAACAAATAACTTGTTGGATGAATAAACAAATGACCTCTCCAAGGAAGTAATGATTGAATTGAGATCTCTTGGTGGAGGAGTTAATTCAACATTTTAAAGAAATTAGTCAGAACTCAAAATAATAAAGATTGTGTAAAATGTCATAAACTCATTATCTTTGGATTTAGCAACATAAACATGTTCATGAGATATAATTTATTTTCTTCCTCTGGTGTTATAACAAAAAATAATGCATAAGATAAGTGATGGCATAGATGATTTCTCTACAATTTGTACGTGGTTTTCTCCTGCCCTCTGCAATACTGCTCCAAAATGTTAATCAGAGTTTAGAATTCTTTCTGCTTAGTTATTAGTTACATATTATATTTCTTTGTTTCTTGCTCAGAAAAAAAAAAAGAGTGGAAGGGAGCTCTTCCCAGGTAAGGAAACACAGATACAAATTTAATAATTATCAAGCAATATTATATGAACTATGCTTCAATAAAATATCACATTGATGAGACTAATTTCATTACCAACAGCTATATGGTTAACTAATTTTGACATGAAAGAGCTTTAATATGTGCTTAATTGATTTAAGGCTCAATCAGATCACCCAAAGTCATAGTCAAATCCTTGTGATGCGTGCAGTCTGGTCTCATCATGCATCACAAATTCCAGGGTAAGGACAGTGCATTTGCGGACACCCCCCTTCCCCCGAGTCAAATCCCACAAAAAGAAAATGGCCTACCTAATGCCACTCTTGCAGCAGAAGCATCATAATTAATCCAGAAGGAGACCCAGGAGAGGATAGTGATCAGGATGGAAGGCATGTACGTTTGCAGGATAAAGTAACCAATGTTTCTCTTAAGCTTAAAGCTGAGAGACAACCTGGGATAGGAACCTAGAAAGGCAATTTTAGAACATCATCATTATCAATCAATACTTGTAGGATACTTCCCCTTAGAGTCCTATAAACAGTTTGTAGATCTTCCTAAACTTAACTTTAGTTCTGGGTGAAGAGCACTTTCTCCTGCAAAAGATGTCTGGAAGCTCTAAGTTGTTAAATAGCAGGAGTGGCTCAGTGTTAAATACATCCCATCCTCATCAATAATTAAAGGAATGCCTGGTTTTCTCCACTTAGCCTCATATAGTGGGTCAAAGATACTCATTCTCTACAACTGTGATGAGAAGACAACTGGGACAGTCCCTTTGTCCCTTCTCAACTGTTTCTCAGCAAGTCCATCCGGTAAGTCATTTTAAATGTAAGATTAAGGCTGCATACTCCAATGACAGTAAAAGTTACCTCTTCATAAAGCCCCAGGGTGATTTTAAGCCTGGGATCAATGGCTATGCTTCTAGTAATACAATACCTCCCTGAAATTTTGTGAAGGTTTTCATGTGTATGCATTATTATTATTTTTTTATAATTACTGCATCCCTCGGAGTCCTAAAGGGATCCCTGACCCACCCGAAGGTGGAGACTCACTGCTCCTGAGCAGTATTTGTGATACAAATAACTAAAGGATCACGCTCCTGAAGTGGGGTTCTTTGCGGTGATATGTGGTGTTACACTTTAGACAAGCTGTGTAACTGAACACAGCCTTAGAACAAAATGATTCGCATTGAGAAATAAGTGTGTGTTGAGGGTGGGGATGAAGTATTCTCACTAAATAAAAGAAAGCCTTTTCTAGCTTTTTGGGGCTAAACCAAGTATCTTAAGATTAAAGTAAAAGTATTTTAAGTAGGAACTCATTTCTACAGTCGCAGTGATTCAGAGCAGGACCTCACACTTAGGAAAAATTTCTATTCTTCTTCTTCTTCTTGTTTTTTTAAAGCTAGAGGCTACATTGTGTTCTTACTAAGTCATACAGCTGTCACCTACAGTAGTTTCCAGGGACAGACGTGCCTGAGTCCTTTGCAGAGGGGCAATTCAAAACCTATAGTTACAGTACAATCTGCTCTGTGTGGGTAATTAATTTCAATAAGAAAAACATAAAGATGGATATTCCTGTGGGCCTATTATTTTTCCCTTAATGAATATGCAGCAAACTATTGCTTTCCTGGGCTTTTTTGGTTAAAAATTTGTGCTAATGAAACCAAGTTAGAAAACCTAAAACCTCAATACTGGAAGTGTGAGGATGGCAAAGGCGCAGGATAATCTCAACACCTGGAAGGGTTTTTCACTCCAAAGCACGAGGCAATGATATGTAAAGGAACTCCTACCCTTCGAGGGAAAAGTGAATTTCTCGTCTCCCACTCTCTTTAGAGAACTGCATTGTGATCAGACTTGAGTGAACAGTGACTTGGCTATCCCCAGTACATTTGGAAAAAAACTATGAGCAATTCTGTGAGAGGAATGAAGTTGAGGGAAGAACTCTGACTGAGGTCTTCATTTCTCTTTCTGTATTTTGTCTCCAACATTGAGTCCCTTCTCTGGTAAATGAGAGACACAGAGCCAACCCTCTCGGCTTTGTTGGAAGTGCCTTCTGGAAAATAACCAGTGGCTGACAATGCGCAAGGCCTTGATGGGGAACTGAGGGTTTTCAGCAGATCTAAGGCTTCGAGAGCCCCCATCCTTCCCTGGGAACCAAAACTGAAATCAGGGAACCCCTTTTCCAAAAGGTGGTGAAGGTTCTTTTACCTTAATCCTCTCCCCTGATACAAACCTGTGGAAAACACCACCTTCTTGGTGATAAGTTTGTAATCTACAATAGAGAACTGCGGAAGTTCGATCTTTGTTACTCCTGTTACTGCGTTATCGTCGCCGCGCCAGTAAAACTCAATGTCGTCAGTGGTGTATCCATCTGTAAAAGGGAACATACACACACAGAGATATACAAAACAAAACAAAAAGAATCAAGTTTAGAAGGTGACTATGTAAATGATAATAGGTACCAGGCTAAGCACCTCAAGTACATGACCGCATTTAACCCTCACAACGACCTTATGAGGGAAGTATAATTAGACCCATGTGAGGCAATGGGGACTTAGATAAAATAACAGCTTGCTTTAAGTCTTGCAACTAGGAAGTGGTAGAGTGCGACTTGAATCTAGGTTTATCTGATTATGAATGTCCTTCTCTCAAATATTATCAGATTATCATATACCCTGAATGGCACTCTAAGCGAAGACAAAAGAAGAGGAAAATCATTTAAGTTCTCAGGACAGCACAAAAGGCTATCAAACTCTCCCATCCCAACATAACATATTTGAATTACAATATATTTGCGTTTCAAGTCAGAAGTGATTGTGAAGAAGTGAGTCATCATTTTTTAATATGCATAGACACGATCTCCAAATTTGATTTTGCAGCATATCTAAATTCCAAAAAGAAAAAAAACTCCCCCCCCAAAAAAACCCCACAAAACATTAATTCCAACAGTTTTAAGGAGTGAATACAAATGTGTAGTATATACTAAAAATGCACAGGGCATTTAGAACTTACGCTTGCATTCATTCAGCAATTATTTACTAAGCACCTACTGTGCCCATCAGTACACAGTTGCTGGGGATAGGACTCTGTAATCAATGCATGTCCTCTGTTATAATGATACTTTCAATTCATGGGGCAGAGTAGAAGAAACACATATATCTTAATTAGTAAGCATGCATATAACTGCAATTAATAAGCACATATTAGATTTTAAACAGTGCTATATAGGGAAGCTTGCAATGAAATCCAGTGAATATAAATATTATATAAACTAACCCACAAAAAATATCCCCCCCCAAAAAATAATATACATTATATATCACATTTATCTCTTCAAAGAACTTTTGCACAAGTATTGCCGATAGGACAGATATGGCTCACCCAACTTCAAAAGCAACCAACCAAATCAAAAGACTGCTTAAGTTCTTGGACTTTTGACATGTGACTAGTTAGTACAACACTGAGGACTAGAGTGCCAATCCTTAACTCTCAGCTTTTGTGATTTTCAATAAACCATATTTCCTCCAAAGAGAGAGAGTCAAATCTCCAAAAAGTAGAAACAAATTATTTTTCAAAGAACTACCATGCCCTCCACTTAAGAATTTCCAACCACCATAGCACAGCTCAGGCACTGTCTTCATTTTTCTAGAAATCTGCAGTCCTCTTTATTCATAGGAACAACCATTGTCATCTGTGCAGAAATACAGGTTTTTGGGAGAGTTATTGAGACTTGAATTTCTGGCTTTGCAAATGCAGGCTTCTGGGTAATAGCTAATGGTTTTAAAAAGGCTTGCTTAGTTGCGGATATCATAATTATATGGTAATCAGAAATTGTAGAGTTTTAATAAATATCACCAACATTTTTATTAGCATGATCTCATTTAGAGTCCTTTGTTTTAGACAATGTCTTTCTTCATGTAAAACTCTGATTTTAAAGGACAGTCCACATATTAAGTGAACGACATAGGAAGCAGATTCTCAGAAAAGGTCTCACTTCCCATTATCTATCTCATATCCTTCACGTTATCCTTAGAACTGATGTGTCTGTCCC
>NW_017731766.1:422345-423964 GCF_001890085.2 Hipposideros armiger | reverse complement strand
TATAGAATGCTACAAGTGGAAAGAAAATGTATGCTCTTGCATCAGCGATTTCTGAAGATGAAAGGACAGTGCCAGGGTGGTCAAGTTCAAAAGCTAGCTCCATATACTGTGTAGGGTTAGCTGAAAGCTAACCTAGTTTTCTTTGAATCTTCTCTGAAGGAATATTTAGCAGTCTTTCAAAGTGATTAAAAAATATGCAAATATATATGACCTGACTTTTACAGCTTTCATAATAATAATGAGTGAAAAGAATGAAATTTGTTTTAAAAGATATCAGAAGGAGGAGATGCACTGGAGGTCTTCATTAATGTCTTGCAAATAAAATTCATCTTTTATAGTTTATTCATAGGATTCTAGAAGGTGAGTCATTCAATTATATTGTATTATCATTAAAAACATAACCCAGATAAAATCAGATGTCCTATGAATACACCAAAATACAAATTTACTGGAATTTACCTGGAGGAGTTAAAACTGTATAAAATGTTACAAGCCTCTGAACAGGAAAGATAAATATGAGAATTTATAACTCTATATAAGACATGAATGATAGATATGCTCTCTTTCAAATATTGGAAAAACCATGTACTATATGAGACCTAAGGAGTAAAAATGTCATTTTAAAAACATTCACATAATAACTGAGCAAGTTGTCAAAATTGTGACATTATGTTATTAAATAACACGGCATTTAAAAAAGTTATTTCTCTCTTAGTGTCAGTCTACATGTTTATTTTGTTATCTACTTAGTAAATAGTTCAGTTTAGAAGGATTTTACTGTGCAAAGATATGAACCTGTACCAAGAAATTAAACAGTGGTGGCTGGTAAGGACATTGAGGAGAAATGACTTATCAATGACATTATTTATTTTTCAAGTGGGAAACTAAAGTGGCTTACTGTTTTCTTGTTGCTTATTTAAACTTAGCTCCTCAATTGGATGGCAGAATGTTCTAGGGTAATTATCTGTTTTTATTTCCCATTGTGTCTAACATAGCAAAAGAAACACAGGAGTTGCTATAATCTGTTAATTCTCAGTCGTCACCACTGATTGGTGACAATTGAGAATTACAGGCCAGTGTAATTGGGGTAATTCATACTAGTCATGGCTGATTTCCATTTTTTAAGAACTGTCTTATCTCAAATGATCTGACCTTTATATGTCTATCACAGCACTTGAACAATGTTTTTGAATTGAACACCTCACAGTAAGACAACTTTGCATTTTACTGCCCTATTAGTATTTAAACATCTTATATGGGTACTATTATCAGTTTTTAAGTAACTACTAGTGAAACTCACTTTATATTTTGAGGAACACTAATCCTACAGTGTGCTTCATGGAAAGGGGTTGTACTGTCCATATATTTGGGAGTCACTGCACATTTTGGTCTTGTAGTGACAAATATTTAACCTAGTAAAGTTTAGGAAATCCTGCAATAAAGAATGTTTCATTTTACTTACCCCTGGGATTTCCCACACCTATTTTTTAAGGACATAGAAAATGCCCACCCAGGTGTATTCCACAAAACGCTGGAGTTATTCACAAGTTTTAGGGTGTTTAGGTGTGTTCTCCAAAACGCCAGGTAAGCCCTTGAGAAGGCTCATTGTTCCTTAGAAA
>NW_017731766.1:420010-421365 GCF_001890085.2 Hipposideros armiger | reverse complement strand
ACTGCTTTTTCCATATGCATGAGCCCTAAGTCCTGAAGTAATACAGAAGAGGCAGAGAACTTTTGGCTAAAAGGATAGGCTGGTGATTTTCAAATTCGATATGCATAGAAATAACCTGGAAATCTTGTTAAAATGCAAACTTGAATTAGGTAAGGGGAGTGCGAGATTCCATAGTTCCAATAAACTCCCAGGTCGTGTGGACGCTGTTTGCCCATGAACCATCCTTTGAAAGCAAATGATCTAGAAATTTTTACAGAGTAAAAGTCACTATGCCTTGGCATGGGTGTCAGGTAAAGAATGTCTGGCCTGGAGAAGAACAATGTTTCTTCTGAACAAAAGTATTATAGGATCAGAAATTAAAATATCTTCTCTCAGTTCTGCCTCTCTTACAAGGGACAAGAGGTGATGTTTCTGATGCTATCTCAATTCAGTGGTCTGGTTTTCTTTAATAATCTACGACCTGCATTCACCAATAAGGCAGTGATAGCAAAGAATAGAGAAATGGAGCCAGTCTAAGGGCTTTCTGCAAACCCATGCCAGTTTCATGTGAATATTTAGCCTCATTAGGACTAAGAATATTCTACTCTAACATGAGACCTCTGCATCTGTGATTTACATACCTCAATAGACTAGTCAACGACCTTTTAGGTTTGCATTTTCTTCTATTTTATGCTACCAATGCTGCTATTATTACTTTGTTTAAAAACAGATTCATGATGCCATTTCTATTTGAGAGAGAGAGAGAGAGAGAGAGAGAGAGAGAGAGAGAGAGAGAGAGAGAGAGAGAGAAAAGAAATATGGAGAGCTTCTTGATGGCCTTCCCAATAGGTTCAGAATGAAATGCAAATTTTTCAGTAAGGCATTAAAAACCCCACCACTGGGGCTTCTATCCACCTTTGCAGCCTCATCTGCTGCACTTCCCAGCACTCCCATCTTCTGCCCACTCTTCAGGAATCCTCTTCCAGGTCTTGGGTCAAGTGATTTCCATTCCTTGAAACACTATTCCCTCTCGCAGCTAATTTCTGCACACCTTAAGGGCCCATGTTAACTTTCACCTTCCCCGAGACAGTGTCTCATTGCTCCTCACTGAGATCCTTCTCCCTTTCCTTCCTGATGTTTCCATAGCACTTTGCTTGAAGCGCCACTCATATATAATAGTTCTCACAGCCAGTTTTTGCCTAAGAGGGTTTGTGGATGTATTGGTTTCAGCCACTAGACTACCCCAGGGGGTAAAAGGTCTGATACTTGTCTGTAGCCCTTCTCCTTCTTAACACAGGCCTTAACTAAGGGTGGCACTCGCACCAGCTCGCTGAACTGAACTGTCAACATGTAACTCTTCACTTGTGGCTTCCCAG
>NW_017731766.1:393993-417955 GCF_001890085.2 Hipposideros armiger | reverse complement strand
TTACTGTAATAATTTTCTTTTTTTATTTAAACGTTCACTGTATTGTTTGATCACACCTTGTATGCATAGTTAAAAATAGAATTGCTGTTTTTTGTTGTTGTTTTTTTCAGGGAAGCCAGGAGGAATCTATTAAGCTGATCTAATACCAGGGATTTAAAAATTATCCTTAGCTAACATTTTTAAAGCATTTCCTGTGTGAAGCCAAGTGTTTCACAAGCATTATCTCATTTAACCCCTTTGAGGTAGAAACTGTTATTATCCCCATTGTACAGGTGAATGAATTACAAGTTAAAGAGGGTAAGTGTCCTTCCCAAATGTCAGAAATGGGATTGAACTAAATCCTCTTTAACATTAGGTCCAATTCCTCAGTTACTATGTTTATCACATCACACTATTATTCAAAGTCAAATTTTTGAATTATTCTGTAATATTACAGAAATATGTCTGTAATTATCCCCCTCACTGTATCCATACTCCTTTGCAATGTGACTTTGCAGCTCCTCCTGATGAGACAGTATTTCCCTGCCCTTGTTGCTTATTTCATAGAAGCAGTGTGAGACAGTTCTGAGCCTGGGCTACTGGCAGCATGGCAACTTCCCCTGGCTCCTTTGAAACCTCCCAAGGACCTTTGAAAAGCACTGTTTTAAAGGATTTCTAATCTGAAATTGTTATTTAAGGAAAACTCTAAATAATTAATTTCAATTTCAGTCATTAAGAATGACCAAACCTAGCAACCCTGTTTCCTATAGTAGCAATAAAAATAATTCACTTTTGAATAGCTGGGGAGCATTGTATGTTCCGTGTCTCTGAGTTTGCTCTGACTCCTGGCGACCTTATGAATGAATGACGTCCACAATGTCTTGTCCTCAACAACCCTGCTCAGCTCCTGTAGACTCATGCCTATGGCTTTTTTTCTGGAGTCAATCATCTCATGTGTGGTCTCCCTCTTTTCCTGCTGCCTTCTATTTTTCTCAACATTAGTCTTTTCCAAAGAACCCTGCCTTCTTATGATGTGCTCAAAGTAGGATGGCTTCAGTTTTGTCATTTTTGCCTAAGTGATGTTTCAGGCTTCATTTGCTCTGGGACCCACTTATTTATCTTTCTGGTGGTCCAGGTTATACATAAAACTCTCCTCTAATACTATATTTCAAGTGAATCAATTTTTTTCCTATCTGCCTTCACTGTCCAACTGTCACATTTGCACATAGTAATTGGGACCCTTAAAGGTCATACCATAGACTAAGTTTATATACATATATATACATGTATATGTATATATGTGTATATATGTGTATATACATATATATATATATATATATATATATTTGAAATTCTTAAAATGAAATGTACATAATTTGGTTCTGAGGTGATGTACAATATATTTTTAAAAAAGGTTAACTAATACATTTGCATACAATTCAAGCTACTGTCCATCTATATCAGACTATTAACCTAGTGGAAGGTATACATACGTGAATAAAGTGAACTGCCAATTCTCTATGGCCTCTAAATACCCATGCAAAGTATTCATTATATAATGAAAGTGACTTCATTAGTACAGGCCAGGACTTAACATTTGGAGCTTCTAACATGGAATAAAGTATTTCCACCTTTAAAAAAAGGAAAGTTTTATAGAAGATAGCTCAAGTAATGCCTAAAGACTTAACCAATGTTATACAAATCTGTTCTTTTATAAAATATTGATTATGTTCCTGGGGTGAGGAAAAAAAATCATTCTTTAAATAGGATTTTTTAAAAATGTTGACACCAA
Source organism: Hipposideros armiger (assembly GCF_001890085.2). NCBI lineage: Eukaryota > Metazoa > Chordata > Mammalia > Chiroptera > Hipposideridae > Hipposideros > Hipposideros armiger. The sequence continues at coordinate 416,184 of NW_017731766.1, read as the reverse complement.
AGATGAAATATAGGACATGTGGCTATGTCCACATTTTCTTTGAAATTTGTACCCACAAACAGTGGAGCTTAATTTCCCTGGAGTGTGGGCTGGACTTGGTGATGCACTTTAGGACACAGAATACAGCACAAGTGATGGAGTGTCACTTCTGAGATTAGCTTATAAAAAGACTGAGGCTCCTGGGCGAGTACTCTCTCTCTCTCTCTCTCTCTCTCTCTCTCTCTCTCTCTCTCCCTCTTTCTCTCCCTCTCTCTCTCTCTCCTTCAGATTCCCTGCTCCACCATCTTGTGAGCTGCCCTGTGGAGAGACCCAAATAATGAGGAATGGGTGCCCTCAGTCCAACAGGAAGTCCACGAAGAACGGAGACCTGTCACAACTCTGTGAGTGAGCTGAAAAGCGGGTCCCTGCCAGCTGAGCCTCCAGATGAGACCAACAGCTTGACCACAACCTCATGAGAAACTCTAAGCCTAATCACCTAGCTAAGCCACTCCTGATTCCTGACTCCAAGAAACTATAAGATAATAAATGCCTGTTGTTTTAAGTTGCTGAGCTTTAGGGCAATTTGTTATCCAGCAATAAATAAATAATAAACCTGCTATCTGGGAACTGCGTGGTCTAATAGAACAAGCACACATGGATGGTTTGTCACTGAAATACTGCCTACTTCCCACTACATCTCCAAAGCCTAAGTGTCTTAAAAAAGCAAATAATGCCACCCATATTTTCCATGTTCTAAGAACTAGAGAAAATGCTTGCAACGCATTAGTACATTGGCTTTAATGATTACTGGTTATCATTATTCTGATTACTGATATCGATAGTTAAAGCAAAGTTTTTGTTTTTATTTTTTAATTTTACATAGTTTAAAACTTAAGTTTTGAAATCCAACTTCTTGGGTTCAGTTCAAGTTAGCAAACAGTCATACTCCCAGCACCTGGCAATCAAATAAGGGTTAAGATTCTCCAGTGATCCAGGGCCAAAGGCACTGAGCTATGTGTAAGTCCTGAGGATAGCAGTGCAGTGAACTAGAGAATGTGTCCCTCACCCCATCTGAAATATTCAAGTACGGACACCAGAAAAGATACTGTACTAAAAAAAAAAATGTTTATTATGGGTAAATGTGTCACCGGAATCCATGTGTTTACATCCTAAAACTCAAAGAAGCACATTTCCATATTCATAATCTGATCACCTCTGTCACTATCTTGATTTCCAAATTGGGTAAAACCAATCTGGTTGAAAAATGTGGAAGCCCCTACTTTCCATCACTGGTTATCAAGATACACAAAAGCTTTGCTCTTATCCTAACCTAAAGATAATGAAGTCAGTGATTTCAAATCAATAAATACCAAAAGCAAACACAATTTTCAAGATGATGGCATATTTCGGTGATTTGTGCAAGCTGTTTCTAGCCCCCTGAATTGTAGCTCTAGCATTTGTACTTTGAATATTTGCAGACCAGCTTGTCAAAGACAAGTTGCCTGAATGTCTAAAAATAACTGAGGCAATACCTTTGATTTGACAGCAGATAAGTCCAAAGCACACAGTGCCTTATGCTGATCCTACCAATCCAAATCCACATTTTTATTAGTAGCTTTTCCATGCAGAACTTGGATATTCTTCAATATCCAACATTAAAGCAACCTATCCACAAAGATTTAATAAAGCAAAACAAAAAACCCAAAGCACTAAAACTTATTTCCTTCATCCCTAAGGATTATGCAATTGCAGATAATAGGGCAATTTTCTAACTGGAACAAAACTCAATTGATTTTCAAATTCAAGGGCAGTTTTTTCCAAATCACATTATCTTTATAGAACTATAGTTTTACAGTACAAATGGCTTCTATGATGAGAGGTAAAAAAATAAAGGTCTAATATTATCAACACAGCAAATTGGTATTTAACATAATAGCTCTAGGACTTAAAGAGTGATTCACCTCAGCGGTGTCCTCAAATTTTAGTAAGCCCACAAATCCCCTCCAGGACTGTTCTAAATGCCCATTCGTGGGCCCTACCTACAGAGAACCTAACTTTGCAGGCTAACTGTAAACATACCAGCTGAATCTCATGGGTGATCAGACTTTCATGCATGGAGAGAAACTTGGCTCTTGAGTTTGGAAAATTCCTTAAAGTACTTGAGAATATTCTAGGACACAGATATCTTTATATTTTCTTAGATGTGAGGTATCTTAGGGACTATGGGACTCCATAATTTTGGAGTCTCTGAGATAATGAAACTCTCCTCTGGCTTAGGGCATATATATTTGCAAATTTGTCATGTCCACATGTCTGAAATAAAACTACAGCATGTTCTCTGGGCTCTGCCTTCCAAATATCTTCCTCTAATTCTCTCCATTTTCCACTGCTAATATCTCAGATGATGACTATGTCATCTCATGCTTGCAAAGCCGCCTTACTGATTTCCCAGCTTCCACTTTTATTTCCCTATAATCTACAGCAGGGAGAGAGCTTTAAGGGAATAACTGACCATGTCACTCTGCTCACAATCTTCCAAGGGTTTCTCATTTTGCCTTATAAATAAAACAAAACAACTTCCTTTCATGACCTGACTCCAGGCCTCCCTACATCTTTCAGACAAACTATACTGGTTTTCTCTTTGCTCTTTAAACACAAGGTCATCCAGTCCCATCTCAAGGCCCTAGAACTTGCCGCACACTCCCTCCATGCAGATCTTCCCATGGACGTCTCTTCCTCCTCCTTCAGGTTTCAGCTGTTTGAGGAAGCTCCTCAGGAAATTGGGCCTGTCTATCATATGCTGAGCTGTCACCCAGACTCCCCACACAACCGTTGTTCTCTACATTTTTATCTTGTTTACTTTTCTCTACAGTTGATCATTTGGGAGTGAGCTTCTCTATGTGTTCACTCCGTAGCCTGTCTGCACTAAAGATGCATTCCTACAGGGCAGGGATGCAGGAATGTGTCTTATTTGTCTACTGTGCTATATAAAACATCTAGGATATTGTTGGCACCTAGTCGGTGTTAAATAAATGTTTCTGAATAAGTAAACAGTGTTGATTAACATCTATATAATAGATAACATTGGTCTCATCATCTGCATGTGTTCAAAATCAACCAAAAGCATTCTTTGTAGGGGTGTAGTTTAAAATCAGACAAATAGCTAACTCTTAAAAAAAAAAAAGTATTGGGCTGCACCACAGCAAAATATATAAATACACAGATAGGAAGATATCCTGATGATTCTTTATTTAAATGGGAGTTTTGCCATTTTGTAACATGTACGAGAGTGTTTGAAGGCTTATTTAGTATTCATACTATAAAGGCACGGGTCCTCTCGGTTCATGTTTTATAGAGCGATGGTACTTTTATAAAGTGTCTTATTTATATCACAAAAATGTCTTACTCAAAAATAGACTTCCGTTATTAACCTGCTGACATACTACTTTAGTTTTTATCCCTTATTTTGTTGTCTTCCTCAAGTTTCAGCAACATAACAAGGCTCAGTGATGGATAAATAATTTTAACAATTAAAAGGAGCAAACATGAGGCAAACGAAATTTAAAGCCAGAATTTAAATTTAAGACAGAGTTTAGAGCCAAATACATATACACAAATACAATAGACTACAGATCATTGAGTAGGCTAACTGGATACCATATTTTAAGATGTGTTGTAATAGAAACACCTGAATAATTTAATGTCTTTTTAGAGTCGTAACGTGATCTAGGAGATCACAGAGGATCTGAATCAGGCTGCTATCTATCTTCACAATGTATGCTAAAGGTACAGCATATGAAAGGGGTTGATTATAGTGGATACATTTGGCATTCTCTGCCCACCCAAAGCTAATCCTCAGTGGGAAGTTTTCCTCTCCACAGCCCCTGCAGACCCTGGACTGTGTCCCCATCCAGCCAAGGCTGAGTATAGTTGATTAGATGTCTTTTCTAGTCTGGATTAATCATGTTCCTATGCTGAGAATCTGGAACCCAAACATGGAGAGAGTGAGCCAGTATATTTACCAGAGGGGGATGAAAAGGTCATGACTTGGAACGGGAGGTGAGATTTGGAAACAAAGAGACCATAACAGGCTCTAAGACAGTGGAGGAAGTCAATATGCAGAGACAGAACAATGAAGCAAAACCACCATGGCGGAAAGGGACATGGGCTCCCGAAAAATCAGAGAGCCAGAGGGAGACATGGAAACAGAAGTCCTCTGGTTCCTAAAGCCCACTTTAGGTCTCAGATCCCAAAGAATCCTGGATAGCCTTGGAGTCCTGGATATTCACAAATAATCTTGGACATCCTTTTCTGGATAACTCTGAGATTGCCTGCTCTGTTCTTATTCAATACACATTTATTTAATGCCTACTATGTGCAGGCATGCTTCTCAGCATGTATGGCATATTTGTTTAATAATAATAATAATAATAATAATAATAATAATAATAAACAACTGTTCTCATTGAGAATGCATTCTAACAGGGGGAAACAGACAATAGACAGAAGGCATAACAAACAGGTGAATTATATACTATGTTAGGAAGTAATATGATTTATTGCTACTTTAGACAAATTAAAAAGTAGAGAGCGATGTAAGAAGTATGTGGAGTCATGGGAGGGCATTTAGGTTGCAATTTTAAATAGGGTGGTCAGTGCGGGCCTCATTGCAGAGCTGACGACAGATGAGCAGAGACTTAAAACTGATGAAGGACTTAGCCAGGAGCCTAACGATGGAAAAGTATCTCAGGCAGAGAGAGCAGACAGTGCCAAAGCTGGGATGATGACTAGGGTATCGGAAGGACAATCAGAAATCCAGTGTGATAGAACAGAACGGGCAAAGTGAATGAATAGGAGATGAGGCCAGAGAGGCACTGGGGAGGGAAAGGGGGGTATACATGGAATCAGGTAGGTTATTGTTTGAAATTCAATTTCTACTCTGACTGAGGGCTTTGAGCAAAGAAAGGACAAGATCTGTTGTCTGTATTAAGAGGATTATCCCAGCGCCTATGTTGAAAGTGATCAATATGGGGATTGGTAAAGTGTGAAGAAGGGAAGCCAATCAGAAGACTCCTGCAGTAATTTAAGAGATAATGGTACTTTACTTACAGCATGGTAGAAGCAAGAGGTGGTAAGAAGTGGAATTTTTGAAATAGTTTAAAGTCCCAGCTAATAGGATATCATGTAAGATATGAAAGAAAGAAATCTTATACCCTAACATTCCTGCCCTGAGAAAATGGAAGAATAGAGTTGGCATTAAATGGGATGGGGAAGCTCACACACTACAGATTTTGGCAATGAGATAAGGAGTTCAGTTTGGGACATACAATTGATAGATAAAGTCTGGTACTTGGGAGAGAAGTCTGGGTTGGAGATAAATATTTGGATGCCATCAGCATCTTTAAAGTCATTAAATGTTATGAGGTAGCCTAAAGAAGTGAATACAAATTAAGAACAAATCCACGAACTGAACCCTGATGTGCTCTTGGATTGAGAATTCAGGATGAAGAACAAGAAACTGCAAAGGAGACTGGGAAAAAATTAGAAGATTAAAAGGAAACCTAGAGAGAGTGCAGTCAAAGAAATCAAAGGAGGGACATGCACTAAGAAGGGAGTGATCAACAGTGTCAAATGATCCTGCTGTAACTGCTCGTACAAGAGTTTCCACTTGAGTTAGCAATGTGAAGGTCATTGTCAACCATGATGCATGCGGTTTTGGTGGCATAGTGGAAGGGAAAGGCATATTGCAATGGTTTTATAATAAAACAAGATAATTGGTGACTAAAGAAATTGTGCTACAGGATGGGAAAAAGTAGCATAATAACTTGCAGGGTTTCTTTTCAAGCTAGAAGAAATAACAAGAGCGTGTTTGTAACATTGATGGCCGTGATCAACAAAGAACTAAAAATCGATGATGTAGGAAAGAGGGTGAATTGCTGGAATCAGCCCCCTGAGTGGGCAGGACAAAGGAGTCATATTTAGATGGAAGCAGGATAACAGCAGGGGTAAGACAGATATGTGAGTTGGGATGCTGGAAGGTGGGTAGCTGTGGTGGTGGCTATATTCTAAGTTCTCTCATGATGATTCAGTTTTCTTAGTGAGGTGGGAAGCAAGGTCGTTAGCTGAGAGTGAGAATCCGGGAGGAAGTTTTGAGAAAGTAAGAAGAGAGGGGAGACGTTATGAAATAGTTGTTTAGGGAGAAAGGGAGAATGAGTGGATCAGGCAGGTGGAATATCATTATCCAGCAGCATCAAAAGCTCATTGGAAGTTTGTGGTCATGGGTATAAAGGTAGACCAGTTGGTTTCCTTTACCTGAGCTAGTTTAAGTGGGCCTTTTCTTTGTACCCCAAAAGCTCTGACCAGAATATAGAGTTACATGAACACAGTTTGCCTCTTGGGACATCTGTGGAAGTCAACTTCTTATTTCGATGTTTTAGTAATGAAAATCCAGGGCACCATTATGTGCTACTGTGTTTTTGTTTTTGTTTTGTATTGGAAGGGAGGAAAAACAAAACCCTAAATCATCTTAGTATATATATAAGCATACTTAGTCCAAACTGTTAAGCATTTACAAGTTAGATGTACTAGAAAAAAAAAATGTATGTAGTCAAAACTCAAAATTGCAATTTAAAAAATATCTGCTATTTTGTCTTGCCTATGTCATTTTCCAATCCTTCATTATTGTACAGTGCTGACAATATAATACATATTTTTAGGATCTCTGATAACATGGATAAACTTCAAAAAACCTCAAATTTATTTATTGTTCTAAATAGCACTGTAGCTAAGTTTGAAATGAAATACTCTTCAAGAGCACGGGGTTGCTTCTTGCTATAGACTGAATGCTTGTGTCTCCCCAAATTCATCTGATAAAATCTAATCCCCAATATCATGGTATTTGGAGGTGGAGGCCTTTGGGAGGTGATTAGGTCATGAAGGTAGAGCCCTTATGAATGACCTTAGTGCCCTTATAAGAGACCACCTCCATCATGTGAAGATACAGCAAGAAGCTGGCCATCAATGAGCCAGGAAGTGGGCTCCTGCCAGGCACTGAATCTGCTGGTGCCTTCAACTTGGATTTCTACTTACAGAACCATAAGAATACATGTCTTGTTGTTTATGAGCCCACTGTCTACAGTATTGTTACAGCAGCCCCCCAAAACTAAGGCCCATCCTAAACACACACACACACACACACACACACACACACACACACACAGAGGCTCTGAAGTCACATGATTTCTCTTAGGGTATAAGGGGGCAGGGGGTTGGTGTCTTTATTAGGATACTGATTCTGAGGATGATAAATGAAAACAAGAGTCTATTTATTAAAACTATAGGCCAAACACTATGACATGGTTTAAATGACCTCTTACTACAATAATCCTATGCATGGGTTATTTTTATCCCCATTTTGGCTTATAAACTGTCAAAAATGTTGAGAATAGAGATTTTCATTCTGGAAGAAAAGAGCTACACGTGAAAGATGATAGGGTAAGTAAGTCTGTATGATTTTACGCTACATTTTATCATTTAAAAATTAAAAAGAATCTGTATTTCCTAGATCTGTCACTGAAAGGGACTGAAAAATGAACTACCTTTGGCAATGAATAACCTGGTTGCCTAGGTTGTAGTCTCTGTCACTTCCCACTGTTTAGGAAAATAGCTGATTCTCAGTCTGGGGCAAAAATACACAAGATGAGCCTAGAATATCTCATCATGTTAGAAAGCAAGGAAGAAACCAAAGAATACTAGGTTGTATCAAAAAGGCTCAGGTGTTGACTTAAAGAAGTTCCCACTGACAAAAATTAAATTAGTGATTTGAGTATCAACAAAGGTGGTGTGTGCAATGGATCAAACTACTTGTAATATACTTAAATGCATAAGTTGTTCACAGAGGCACACATGAGCGTGTGCGCACACACGCACACACCCCAACACTGGAGGATATTAGGCAGCCAACTCATTATTTTGAAAACTGGTAAATAAAGAGAGAGCATCAAGCATTTATTCTACCTTTTCTGTTCTCAAGATAATCAAATAATTGATGTAAGGGAATTGTTTTTCTATAGAAATACTCCAGCTAATAAATTAAGATACAACAATCCGATAAGAATATGACCATTCTGCAAGTTTTAATGAAGTATTGAATCCAGACTGGTAGGAACACAAAAAGAGGGTCAAGCAAATATTAAGCATTTCCTGATGAAAAGATAATCCTCACTATGAAGTATTTTGACAAAGGAAGCCCATAAAGCTGAATCTGATTAAAACTTTAAATCTAATTTAAGATAAAACAACTATGGAAAAAAGAAAAAAAGATAAAAGATAAGCACATATTAAAAGACACTACACTATGCAATCAGCAATCTTTCTGTGGGAAACTCTAAAAAAAATATGACTCAGTTTTTATCAACATAAAAATTGTTTAAGAAAAAAGAGCAGGCAGGAAATTATAGATTAAAAATTAGTGAAGAGGCTGAAATGATTGCAATTGTATGAACTTCATTGGATCTAGTTATGAACAAATTGTTAAAAATATATAAATATATGTGAATACTGAATTTTTGATGATATTTAGAAATTTCTGCAAAATAATGGTATTATTTATGTTTTGAAAATATTCCTTATCTTTTGATGTTACCACTGAAACAGTTATGGATACAATTATAAGATGTGTGTGATTTCATCCATGATAGGGGTACAATAAGTGTATAGGTTAAATAAGACTATTAAAGCTAGGTAGTGGGTACATGGGAGTTCATTATACTGTGTTCTCTGTTTTTGCATATGGTTGAAATATTCCATTAAAACACTAGAGGAAAAAAAAGACCAAATTTTACTTTCTCACCCATGGGCTAGAAGAGAGAGAACCGAGTTGGGATTTAAGCCCAGGTCTATGGCTTGATGGTTAACTTGTTCATTTTCATATACATTTTTTCTTTTTTTAAAGCTACATCTTGCTGTTTCTACAACATATGAAGCATTTGAGTTATAAAGCAATCCTTTTTCTTTATATGGAAAGCCACAAACTATAGTTACAAATAAGACAGGATGGAGTGTTAGGAAAATTTAGGTTCTTAGACACATGGGCAGCTGCTGCTGTTTTCCGAATAACCAGAGAGGCTATTATAGTCACAGCATAATTTTAATAAAAAAAGATTTTAAAACAAGTGGAATTAAAATATTAATGTTTTGTTTATAAGTTTAACAAATGGAAAAGGAAAAATGTTATATATTATTTTAGAAAACTCATTTTTTTCTGCTTTACATTTTACTCAGGTTGCTTGTGATAAAAATCATGTATTTTTTTAAATGTAATACATTAAACATTCATTCTGTAAATGTGTAATCCTGGGATAACATTTATCTAGTTAAATTATTTATTCTACAGTCCCCACTAATTCAATTTTCCTGTATGTATACTGAGTAGAAAATACACAGAAATATGATTCTTTTATGATTATATGCATATGTATAACTCTACATAGTCCAATTATAGAACACATTTTTATTAGACACACACACGCGCGTGCATGCACACACACACACACACACACACGGGTTGCCAAAAATGTACACATTTTAAGAGATGTTACCTATGTATTACTTTTTGAAGTTGAATTGAATTACGGCAGCAATGTGTAGTATGACATTCGCTGAAAAGATGGTGTTCATCAAATGAATGCAGCATTCATTGTATTACAATTTTAATACAGTTTTTTCCTTTCTTTAAATGTGTATACATTTTTTGGCACCCTCTGTATATATAATTCTGTTATTTACTAATTTTTTAATTTTTAATTCTCAGTAGGGTTTTCCTCAAGGCTTGCGTGCTAAAGTAAAATAACCTGGACATTGCGATAACTAAATAGGGAAACTATATAACATAATTTTTGGTTTATTTCCCTCTGTTTTGTTCACTGTATTATCACAATTGCCTAGTAGTTTCTTGATAAAAACAGAATGAATGGTGCTGAATTTTAAAATGTTGATATTTCAAAATAATTGCATGAGAGTGATCACTTATATATGAACTTTTGGATATAAAAGGATTTAAAATTTATCTACTCCATCTACCCATTTCATATTTTTTATACCTCTCTATGTACATACAGATACACTAAAAAATACCTTATGGTGAGAAATAGAAAAATAATTTTTGACACAGCTTTGCCTCAAATATTTAAAATTTTACTCATTGACTGATAATAAGGCACTTCTTTTCCTAATGAAAAAAAACTAAGTGTTTCTTTAAGTTTGATGGTTAATATGTAGTAAATGTACAGGAAGTACCATTCTAGTTAATATGATGGTTACATACAATAAGCAAAATTTCTTGCGAATTCATTTTAGATTATTGAATGATTTTTATACTATTTAAAAGAATCTTTAACCTATAGGATAAAGTGACTTGTCCAGAAGAGCCACTCAATATCTATATCTATATCTATATCTATATCTATATCTATATCTATATCTATAATCTATATTTATTTATTTATTTATTTTTAAATGCTTTGACCCAGAAAGCCTTTCTGGGTTTTATTAGATGATGCTTTCACAATCTAATTTCACTCCCATGGATTTCCTCAGGTCTATAGTCATTATCACAAATGTACACTTTCTCAGATGAAGAAGGCGTTAGACATGTTAAGACAAATGACTAACACTGAGTAAGGCTCAGAGCAATAACTAAAGGGGAACTTTGTTAGGAGAGGGGGTAGGAAGTACAAACCAATGCTCTTGACCATAGACTTATGATTAGATAGCCTAGCTTTGTCTAGTTCCAAAACATATTCCATTGTATGGAAAAAAAGAGTGTCAGAGTCTACAAATGTCTTTTCTCACATATTAAGCTTTTGGGGCTGAGATGAAATGGCTTCTTCCAGGAAGACTTGATATCTCTAGCCTCCATTAAATTCCCCTTTCCTGAAAAATTAGAAAAAAAAATTGGCATTTTTACAAATATTTCAATTTTTTTGATAATTCCTTGATGACTGCCATATTTTCTGAAAGGCTATTTAACACAGTAGAGTTACATGTCTGAATCACTCATAATGCACACATGACCTTATTAGATATACTTCACTACTGCTACCACCACCACCACCACCACAATATTTTAATAATGCACAGGCATTTTTCTAATAACCAGACATTTTTATGCACATTAAATAACCCTAATGGAAAAATATTATCACAATTTTACAGATGAAGACTTAGAGATACAGAGAGGTTAGGATATCTGCTCCAGGCAGTCAGCCAGTAAGCAGCGGAACCAGGATTCTATCCCTTGCCTGCCTATCTCCAAAGTGTTTTCTTACTCACTATGCTTTGCAGCTTCTCTTATGAGCAGTCTTGTTCAAATAAGATACACAGGAACCTCTGAAATAGCAACGCAATGGAGATGTTAGGAGTTAATGATGTTGTTTTATTTTTATTCTTGTTGCAAAGTGAGATTTGTGAAAGACTCTTTTTTTTTTGCCTCTGGAACCTGACCACGTTACACAACTTGGGATGCCCCTTTAGGCTGGGGTCATGCTTAGGTGGGCCTCTTGCCTGTACCTGGAAGGTATTAGGTACTTCCAGTGTTCAGTGAGCTGGCATTAAAAGTTCTCAACTCATCCAGAATGATTTCTGTAAAGCCAGCTAAGTTGGCACTTTTATGTCAGGGAGCATTTTGTCCTGCCCAATTCCCCAGAGACTCGGTGTTATAAAAAGTAACCTAGATTCTAAAGAATACAATCAACCATTTCAAAAGAAAATGACAGTCATAGAAAGGGAATCTCTTTCAAAAGTGCATCTAAAATGAAAAGTATGACTGGCACAGCTAGCTCCAAGTCAGAAGGCTGCTGATGAGGCAATGACCAAAGAATATCTATTGTCTCGCCACTGTCTAAGGGTTGCTGTGCTTCCACTGCTCTTAGCTATGAAAAAGGCAAGCGATTGTTCTCCACATTTGGATACTTGAATCTCATTCAAGTCAATGTGCACAAAGGACTATAAATTTAGAACCAATCATTTGACATTATCTGAATAACATCAGCAGAGATCTAATTTAACCAAAGAAAAATTTCTATCTAAATGCCAGTCACCTGGGTACCTTGAGAGCAGGGGTAACATTCACCATTGTCCTACTTAGCACATGGTAAATGCTTAATTAATTCTTAACTGAAAGAATGCATGCATGAATGCATACATGAAGAAATGAACGGTGCTCCACGTTTAATAGAAAAATCTGGGCATGGTTACTAGGATGAATTGGTTATTTATCTACTCTGTTGTACATAAAGATTACCAAAATTTTGTTTGAAGAAAAATCTACCCTTTTAGAAATTCAAATATTGATGTAAGATATCTTCCACAGAAAAGCAGAAAAAAAAATCTGTGAGAAATAATAAACATATTTCCTAAATTATTCATCTTTCCAGTTCCTGATTAGGAATCTCTGGATATCAATGGTCCATATGAACTTCTTTATTCCTTGAATTTCTTTACCTTGCAATTTAGCCTTTTAATAAGCTATTTCAAATTGTAAACATTAGAGAAACTTACTGTATATGATTGGAAAACACATTAAAATGCTATAATTGAATTCAAACACATGGGGTTACTGTGAAGACATAATGAGATAACCACATGAAAGTGATCAGCATGAGACCAGGCACATATTAAGAGCTCGATCAATGTTAGATATTATTTTTGTTGTAGAAAATTCCAATATAATGTTAAAAACAATCAATCGCATATTTTGAGTTTGCTGAAATATGAAGTAGCATTTATTTGTCTCTCCAAAAGCAGTGGCTAGGAATTATCATCTTCTTTCAATTCTCTTCAAACAATTTATACATTGAAAAGTCTGGTTTATTTGTTGTATTGAAATCTCCCCCCCCCCACACACACACTTACATATTTCCTACTACCAGCACAATTCATACACATACATGCATTTATTATAGGTTGTGTCTTCTTCAGCTGCATTACTGAAAGCCTAGTTTTCGTTGTCTTTAAAACACCCCAAGAAATGTCACTTTGAGTGTCAGAAAATGTTACATGTTTCAAAGTACAGTGGTAATCACGTACATATCCAAAGACCAAGTTTAGCTTCAAAACATTAACACCAGAAAATAGTCAACAGAATTTCACAGCATTAAATGTCTCTTTCAAACATAAGGAGGCATTTCAATGGGAAATGTTCAAGATTCATCTGGAATAAAACTTCATAGTCCATCAGGAGACTCAGCAGAAACTCAGCTCACTGCACACAGCATACCTGAGGAAGAAATCCCAAATCTACTGTCTAATACGCATGAGTAAGTCTAAGCTCTCCCCAGCATTGTGCTTTAACGTGACCTTATTTCACAAAAAATACCTTGTTTAATTTACGGTCCAATTCTCACTTGCACACCCCTACCCTCACTTTCACACACATTCCCATCTCCTAAAAAATTTAAAAGACAAAGTACATAAGAAAAAATCTTTAGGAAGGAAGACAAATTAGACCTCTCTCAACTAAAGACAAACATTTCCACAAAGTGTTAATACTTTTCCAGAATTAATTGCTGAAAAAAAATCAACTAAGTGATAGTGAATGGCCAACTACAGGCCGATGGTTTGATCAGAGACTTCTGTGACACTGTGTTGGCTATTACTGCTAAGGTTGTGGGATGACAAATGCAGCAAATGTTTGGTGTCCACAGTATGTACCTCTACAGAACTGGTGATGTAAAAATGTTATTAGACTAGGATTTGGAAAGCATATGTATCACTTCAGATTTAACTGCTGATCAAACCTGTGTTTTGGGGTTTCTCCTGAGGTTTTTTGTTTTTTTTATCACTTAAAATGTATTGGGATGTCAATGGTTGAGAACCATATGATCTCATTGCTATGTGGGATATAAAACTGAAAGCAACAAATGAACAAGACAAACAAAGACAGAAACAAAAACTCATAGAAACCTGTGGTTTTAGACAAACCGTAATCTCTCTTAGACGCCCCTTCCGCATAAAGTGGAGGTCAGAGTACTTGTCCCAACCTAAAAGGCTACTGCAATTATTAAATGAGAAAAACACATGTGAAACAGAAAAGCATAAACATCACAATGCGTTGCAAACAGCAAGTGAAATGAGTGTTTTTAAGTGAATAAATTGCCAGAGAACAGTCAGACCATAATCTTGCAAACCTGTTCCCATTCCTGAGACTTCTGCTCCCTATACTGTTTTTATTTCTCAAAGCTAACTGATACTTTTCTAACTACACTAGTTTTTCTACTCATTTCAAATGTCCCAATCTATCAGTTCAATTTTTCTTGCCTGACCTAGGAGATGCAATGACTGTGCCTCTGAAGTTCATTCTCAGCCCTGCATCGTAACCCATGTCTGAATGCCACCCCACACAGCTAACAAGTGAGCTACCCAAATACAGTAATGACCATGCCACCTTTCTACTGGAAAGGCTTTGATGGGTTCTCCATCTTATATTACATAAATTCCACATATTTTTGAAATCAAACTGGACTCTTCGATCTTGAGTACTGGAACAAAAATTCTGGTTTCATATTGTATGTCATGGAAATTGTGTTATATTATTGTGCAGCAAGATGCTTTACAAGACTCAGCTTTAGGAAGAGGTATCTGGCAATGTTTCAGAGATTACAACGGAAGACAGAAAGACCTAAAAGTAGGGAGCTGTAGGGTCAGAAGTTGCTGATCATGGGCCTACAGGTCCAGCTCGGCCTACAGACAATACTTGATGGCACACACTTAAAATTTGAGAGATTTCTAATTTCTCTCAGGGAAAAACAACAACAAAAACAAAACTAAACTAAAACAAACAAAACACCTCGTGGCAAGGCTCCTCTGCCCCCTATAGAAGTTGTATGCTCTTCCTATGTGGTCTGATTGACTTACTTATACACCCCACCTGTTTTTTCTTGGTGCGGGCATTTCATTTTTCAGTACCTGTCTAAGAAGCTATGGTGGTCCTAACAAGGTGCGATAAAGGCTTAGACTAGAGGAGTATTTGCGGGGTTGGACAAGGGAAGAAGCTAAGGGACATTTAGACGGAGGGCTTGTTGAACCTGTTGGAGATTAGGTGGAAAGGGTGAGGTATAATTTTAGTCATTAACATCATAACTGTGTCTTCCAAGTTTCTGGGCTGACAGACTGCTGTTTATTCCCTCTCTGCTTGAGGTCAAGTTTTTCACATTTAGAACTGTGTTTGAAAGTAATGTAGGGTTCAGGGTAGCAACTATAGTTTTTATGACAGAGTCAGTGTCCTCAGATCTTGTTTGTTTGTTTGTTTGTTTTTTAAAGGAAGCTAGAAATCGATCCAATTGTAAATAGTGACAACTGAGTAATGCCTGTGGGTCCCCCTGGACCTGTAGGTCTCCAGCTGGCAACTACTAACCTTGGGGATTCCAGCCTTCATATTTCTTTAGGTTTTATTACTAGAACAACTTGCCTAAGAAATTCTGATCAAGTTCCCAGTTTCTCTTGTATGGCAGTGAATAGATTAGCATTGCCCAAATCTACGCTGTCAAATAGATTTCCAGCAGGGAAGCTGGCAGCTCCTGCTGAGAGACCACTGAATTGTTCTCAATTAAGAAATTTTAAGAGCAACATTTTTTCTAAAAATAATATTTTACATAGCAGTTCTATTTTCAGACCATGTAGATAAGAATACGCATTAAATACGCACATATATATAGTGCAGATGTCTTATACACATGAGGGAAAATCTCCATTTCCTTCATAAAGATAGCATTTATATAAGACAGAATTGAGCTTTTCCTTCAAACTGGAAAGAACAAATTATTTAGTGTGATCATTTAAATAACATGCAGTTAAAACCTAATNATAAAAGCAAAAACAAAATGGCGGACAATGCAGGCCTTGATACTCATTTACACACTGTGTAACTTACAAGGAGCTTTAAACACACCTCCTTAATATTTCAAGAATAATCACTGCTGCAGAAGTTGTGTGTGTTTGAATTTCCTGAGTTTTAAGGATTTTGCCCCCCTTTTTTTTTTTGGTTCTGAGATATGTGCTTACACTTGTAAACATTTCAAATATTTACACAAAAAAACAAAAATAGTCACACAGTAACCATATAGCAATATACAAGCAAGGTGATCTGTATGATGATATTTCAAATCACATGTTCTCAAATTTCACTCCATTCCTGTTACACTGGTTCTCCTCTTCCAGGTGCTAATGTATTCTGGATGCTGAGTTAACACTCTCTGGACATAGAGAAGATTTTCATACATTATTTCTAGTATTCATTAAAATAAGACTTCACTGCCCACCACTTCCAATTATCTTCTCTCACTGACTCAACTCAATTTGCATCATTAGCATTTCACTCCTTTGGTTGAAATGAAGCTTTGGGTTTCACACCTGTTAAATTATAAATGCTGCTCCTGGGAGGCGTAATACTTGGAATCATGGCCAATTGTTTGCGCTACAGTGTGAACGCGTTGAATACATTCTTTCTAGAGAGCAAATGTGAAAAAATACTGAAAAAAGTCTGAAGGAGGAAAGGGACAAGGTGTAATACCTGCTATCTTTCTTTTTTTCTTTTTTTTTTTCTTGGGGTCCTACCTCTATAGAATCTGATTCATTAAGCTTGAGTTCAGAAGTCCACATCTTAAGCAAATATTTGAGGTCAGTTTGATGCAAGTGGACCAAGGACCATACATTATGAAACACAGCCTCTGAAATAGTCTATTACTATGGGAATCAGGTCTGCCTTATTCCACAACTTGATAATGAAAAAAATTTCCCTCCACACAATTTTACCTCTTCAGGAACTTAGTTTAGCATTGACAGTATGNGACTATAGTTACTAATACTGTATTGTCTATTTGAAAGTTGCTCAGAGGGTACATCTTAAAAGTTCTTATCACAAGGAAAAAAAGTGTAACTGTGAGAGGTTACGGATGTTAACTAAGTTTATATGGTGATCATTTTCCAATCTACACATACACTTTATGTTTTACACCTTGAACTAATACACTGTTACATGTCAATTCTATTTCAACAAAACTAGAAAAAAGAAATTAGAGCTGATATACTTGGGGGAAACAGTGTCTTTCTGTACTTGGGAATGGATTTGCCAAGCTGCAGATACACTTTTCATTCCAGGTTTGTTACCTTCTCTAACAACCAGAATTTAACCATGTCAATATTGATTTGAAAACTTTAAAAACTATTCATCAGTACAGTTGCCCTTCTTCTTACTTGTCTTTCTTCAGAGCTTAATATTAAATGGTGGCTTTTCTTCTAGTGCATCTAACTTGAGAAGGTAATTAGTGGTGTCAAAGGCATTTCTTTGGTCTCTTCGAATCTCTTCTTTTGCAATAAATTACTAAGCAATTTCTGTTTGCGTCTCCTCCTTCCAATCTGTTGAAGACCAACTGATGTTTTGAATCTACCTGTAAGTTTTTGTTTTTTTTTTATTGGGGAATCGGGGAAGGGGAACAGACAAGTTGCTGTCCTTTAGTTCTTCAGTCTAGTTGTGGAGGACGTCACTTCACTGCCCATGTTGGTATTATCATTGTGCTCTTACCGGGTGAGGCAGTCGCTCACTGGCCATTGGATGGCCGCTCACGGCAGCTCATGAAAGCTCACGCCAGCTGCCGGCCAGCCCCACTGCAGCCTACACTATCGCCAGCGACTCACGGCAGCCCAGCTCCAGGTCGAGCTGTTGTTCGCCATCTTAGCTGTAGAGGGCAGTGTCACTGGCCCTCATGTGGGATCCAAACCGGGGCCCTGCTGCTCAAAGCTGGCGTCCCAAGCCAGCTCTTAACCCACGCGCCACTTGGACAGCCCTCTTCCCATAAGTTTTTAATCTATCATCTCAGTGACAGCTAAAACTCAGTAGAATGAAGTCTGCATCAGGGCCAAAAAATCATTAGGCTAATATATTAAGAAGAAAAGACAAAGGTGACACTTAGCATAGTAGTACCTGGCATTGGAATCTATGCTTTTCAACAAGGTATTTCTTTTTCAAAAATGAAGGGGGAAAATACCAGATAGCACGCAGGAAAACAACGGAAAAATGTACTATAAAGGAGAAATATAGTGAGTTGGAGCAAGTGTCACTGGTCTCTTGTCCTTTTGTTAAACAGTAGTAGGCTTCCTAACAATCCATCAACCACAATGCTAATGAAGCTGAACTTAGCTCCAGTTTTGAGAGATCTGGCTTGTGTGGAAGCAGAGTTAAAAATAATACCAGGAGCATCCGTGACTTGGGATAGGCTATTTAGAAAGAGGAATGGGAACAGATCTACCATCTCCATTTGCCAAAATGTGTCAGGGACTTTGCAGCCAAACTCTGTACGTCTGTCATTTTGCCTAGATCAACTGTTCTATAACTTCCCATCAACCGTGGGTCATCCAAAACCTTTGCTCCTCTTTCTCCTCCTCCAGCATTCCAGTTGGTGTTTTGGTGAGAGCAGGTAAGAGTCTTTCAGCCAGGGAACGGAATCTTCTGCTTTTTGCAAGGAAAGGAATGATTTAGTAGCCCACACACTTTAAGACTCTTCCTTCCAAGAAGGTGGCGACAAATCCGGGGTCAGTAAGCAGCAGCCACCTTTACTACTCACTGGAAAGTCTAACTTGAAAGAGTGGCCATGGGTTATTAAAGATGTCCCCTTTGGTGACCAGGTTGGTGGATGAGCCAGGGATGTGAGCAAGAATGACTAGACTTCAGCCTTTGGGAAAGTCGGCATCCACTTCGTTATGAGTTTTCTAGAGTGCACAGAGTAATGTTCGTTCCTAGCCTGCTTTTAGAAATATCATGTAACAGTATGTTATTATTTAAGCGTTCTGAGGTTGGTATTCCTACACTTTTTCTCACCTCTTCCTCCTTTTAGCTCTGACAGCTGGTCAGACTGGGTATCAGGGGTGTGTTAAGCCATATTCTTTCTCCCTCCCTCTCTCTGACAAGAATCAATTTCCAGAATATAAAAGAGTGGATATTGTTATTATTAGACAATTCTTTGTATCTTAACCATGATCTAGGCAGAAAGTTTCTTGGAAGCACAATTTTAGAAGGACAAGGTAAAAACCATGACCATTCATTTAAATATCTATTTAAATCATGCACAAAGAATTTTCTTGTAACAACAGTATCTACTGTATTTCCCCATGTATGAGACACACCTTAATTTTGGGGCCCGGAATTTGAAAAAAAATGTATTGCATAAAGTTACTAAACTCAAGTTTTATTCATCATAAAATTCATGCAACTCCTCATCACTGTCAAAACTCCCAACCATTAGCTTGTCCTCATCTGTGTGTGATGTTGAATCACTGTCTTCATATATTGCCTCATCCTCAGTTCCATCTATGGCATTTGAAATCTACAACCACTGTATCAGATGCACCCAGTTTTTAGACCCCAAATTTTTCAAAAAAAAGGTGCATCTTATACATGGGGAAATACAGTATATAACTTAATCTATTATCCATCCATCCATCCATCCATCCATCCTGGGCCATTTCTAAATTTTGAAAGTATGTGTCTAAAGATAAAACAAGTCACAGTCTAATCTCTCGTAATAGCCTTTAATGCATCCTGTGGACTAGAAAATTTAAAAGCCTGTTGTCTTGAATTTGTTTGAAAAGAAAGCCCTAATGTGAAACAGGATGATGTGAAATAGAACCACTGTCAGCCTATGCAGCAGCCTTATTCCAGAGCTGGTTGTCAGGGACAACAGCTGTTTAATACAGTCCTGAAGGAGAGAAACTTGATTTACTGATGCTAAGAATTTAAGAATGAGAAGAGGTCCCCAAAGTCCTGTTATTTGGCCCAAAGGTCATAAAAATGTTTTACAATGACATGGATTCAATTATTAGCTAATTAATCAAATTCTTTCTTATCTGTTGAATTTTTGATATTGCCATTTTCCCCAGAGGTGACAGATCCAATCAGACCTAGAGCTGTGTTGTTTTGGACCACCCCCAGTGTTTAAAAAATTGTTTTTAATTACCCACCAAATAGTTCATGTCTTAGTTTCACATAACTAAATTTGCAAGTTCCAGAAACATCTGAGAGTGTGGCCCCTACTGGGACTGCATTCCTGCACAGGGTGGTCCTGAGGGCCACAGCCACCTGCAGCAGATGCTGCAGGGAGGGGATGCACTCTTCCAGTTGTCCATTGTCCCCATCACCCCCTTTTGATGTATGCAGGGTCAGCTTCACTTACTTTCTTTACCTCCCTAACTTTCACAAGGATTTGAAATTGCGGCCCCTACTTTGGGTCATTTCTCAAGTCTTGGATATATGTTCATTTACCTGTGCCCTACGACTCAGAATCACCTCACATCCACTAAGGCACACCGGTCTTCATGGCTCTCCCTTTTCATATATTTCTCTTCATTGTAAGGAAAGCATTCATGCTCTTGCCTTCCTTCTAGCAATGTCATTTAGATAATATTCATAATAATAAAAGCCCTTCATATTTACTGATGGCTCACTCTGTTCCAGATACTGTCCTGAGTTTTTTGCATGGTTCATTCATTCATTTAAAATTCATGTCAAGTCCAGCTGGGTATTGTAATCTCCTCTTTACAGATGAGACAATTAAAGTACCAGTTATGAAAGCAGTGATGAGCCAGGATCTGTATCTGGGCAGCGTGGATCCAAACCTACCCTCCACTCTGCTACACTGAATGCATTAAGCTCTAACTCATTAAAATCATTGCAACAGGGTTCCTCCACTCAGGGAATAAACAGCTCCTGGCGTGTTTAGGAAGAAAGCACTAACACAGAATACTTATTTAGGGGGAAAGTAAAAAATGTGAAGTGTTGGGGGTATCAGCATTCTAAACTCACACACTCACTGTTCTCAAGTAGATGCCTATATTCTTTTTTTCTTTTTGGAAATTCCAATGCAAACTGGAATTCCATATGCAAATGTGTCTTACATAAAGACATCCCTTGGGCATCCAAGGGCAGTATCTATAGGTAAACAATCATTAAAAAATCCCAAGTAAGGGCCCCTTCTCAATTCATACACAATAGATATTAGTCAAAGACATAATATCCCCACAAGATTCCCACCGGTTCAAACAGAAGCATTTCCAACAGACGACACATTTCTCTACACTCATAAAACCAGGGAAAAAACCCCAATAACAAATAATAGATAAACCCGATAGTTCTTGTATTACGTTAATTCTGGAGCTGTGGGGACTCCTTTGGGACTCCCATACCATTCTCAATCAATCTCTCTCACTCTCTTTCTCCCCTTATCCCCCAAAAGACCATCTCTATGTGTTAGAAATATTCAGCAATGTCCTGAAAGTTGTGAAAAGTAGATGGGAGACTCAAGTCTTCTGATTCTTTCTCAGCTATTAGTTGTCACTTCTGGCCTCTGCATGCCAGGGCTTTGCTGCCTCAAACTGTGTTTACTCTACAGTTCCTCCTCCTCCAGGGCCCACCTCTTCACTAAGCAGTGGCCCAAGCTTTCGGTCCACAATTCCGTCATTCTCTGAACACCCACAGTACTTCATGTCTGCACTTCCTTGAGTTCCTTCTTCTATCTCCTTTTTCATGTCATCATCTCTAGCTCGGTCTTCTCTTCTGAGCTCTAAACTCTTGTGTCCAAGTACCTTCTTGATGTTTAATCTAGACTTGAATGTCTAGAGGCACCTCAAACTTAACATCTTCAAACTGGAAATCTTGATTTCAAAAACAAACCAGTTCTTCACATCGAGGTCCCCATATCAGTAAATAAAACTTCCATTCTTTCAACTGCTAAGTCATCCTTGACTCATCATTATTCTCAAGCCATCCACTGAACCATTAGCGTACACTACTGGTACTTCCTTCTAAAAATACCCAAGACCCAATCATTTCTCACAGAGTCCACTCTGTCTAAGTCATCACATCTCTTCTCTAGGTTATCAGCAAGAACCTTCAAATTGGTTTTCCCAGGGCCTTTGCGTTTATTCTACTTTTTTCCTAGAAATTTCCTGAATACACCCATGGCTCAGGCCCTAACTTCCTCAGGTCTCTGTCCAAATCTCACTTCTTTGGAATGATCTTCTACGATCACCATATATAAATTAGCAACCCTTCCCATAATACTCTCTATTCCTCTACCTGGTGGTATGATCATCACAGCACATATTACTACCTCCTACATAATGTATTTACTGGTTTATTGTATGATCTCTCCAGTTGAATTTAAT
>NW_017731766.1:391811-393398 GCF_001890085.2 Hipposideros armiger | reverse complement strand
GCCCGGGAAGAGCGCAATGATGATGCCAACTTGGGCCAGTGAAGCAACGTCCTCCACAACTAGACTGAAGAACAAGACGACAGCAACTTGTCTGTTCCCCTTCCCCCAATTCCCCAGTGCTGTTCCCATCCTCCAATTCCCCAATAAAAATCTTAAAAAAAAAATAATGTCACATAAAATTTCAGTTTATTTCC
Source organism: Hipposideros armiger (assembly GCF_001890085.2). Taxonomy (NCBI): domain Eukaryota; kingdom Metazoa; phylum Chordata; class Mammalia; order Chiroptera; family Hipposideridae; genus Hipposideros; species Hipposideros armiger. The sequence continues at coordinate 393,204 of NW_017731766.1, read as the reverse complement.
CTTGAAAAATCAGAAGACCTAGCGATGCAGCTTGGCAAGACATATTTGGGTTAATATCACATTATTATTTTTTACTGTTCCTGGGAGAACACATGTTTTTACCAAGTGGTACCATTTTTGGCTTTAGGCTAATAGCACTCATGGTAACTGGTTTACTGTGATGCACAGTGCAAAAAACAGTTATGAGAATATCTGAGACTGAATAAATGGCATTTCCCTAAACTAGTCTTACTTTGCTAAAAATAAAACTTGATATAAGTAGATTACAATTGTTCTGGTTTGAAAGGTACGGCCATTAGTGATAAAACACCACAAACATAAGTCTCAATAACATAACATGTAGTGCATTTGAAAAGCACATAATTCAATTTTTAAGCAAAATTGGGAGTTATTAAAATGGAACAAGTAATACTGTAATTCAAGCCAGAGTTGCAGGGGGGCCCACCCACACAGGTCACAGGAGAGCTAGTGGAACGGTCTCATTTTAAAGACAGGGCAATCTAGAGAAGTGGTTTCTAAAGTCATTCAACTAGACTGGAAATTTGATCTCATTCTCATCACTCTTCACTAAATCACTCTCTCTTACTTTATGGTTTAAAGAATCTTAGAAATGACATTAGTTATACGAAGTGTGATAAAACTATAGTGAATGTTTAAATTTATACATACACACACACACACACACACACACACACACACACAGTAAAAGACACATTACCATTAATCTCCCCTGAAGTACTACCCCTCGCTTTGAACACACTTATCACATCATTCTTGCCACTTTCTGAAGCAGTTCTGGGAGTCCTCTTTTGCGAGTGTCTTTAGTTGCACTGTTGTGGCTGCTTCAATGTCCTGAATCATTTTGACTTTGGGGAAGGGCCAGAAGTCGCACGGTGCCAGATCTGGTGAATAAGGTGGATGAGGACACACCGTAATGTTTTTATTTTACAGAAATTTCCGCACCAGAAACGATGTGTGACACAGAACCTTGTCATGATGGAGGATGAAATAAAGACACTCACAAAAGAGGACTTCCAGAACAGCTTCAGAAAGTTGTAAGAACAATGGGATGAGTGTGTTCGAAGCAAGGGGGTGTATTTTGAGGGGGAGATTAATAAAAATGTATATTTTACTTTTATTATGTGTATATATATAAATTTAAACATTCACCATATTTTTTGAACACATCTCGTAATTTTAACTGAAACATGTAAATCACACTTGCAGTCTTCCATGAAACATGAACCTGACCCTCTCTGTGTGCACCTACCCTAAGTTAGGTGGGCATAGAGAGTGACTAAAATAGAATGGCAAGGTTTCTAGCAGCTGATGCTCAATGAGAGTTATTTAAAACATAAACCCATGACAATTGTCTAAGCAACACAAGACACAT
>NW_017731766.1:305241-390566 GCF_001890085.2 Hipposideros armiger | reverse complement strand
TGGTGACTCAGCAGCCCAGCTCCAGGTCAAACTGTTGTTCACCATCTTAGCTGTAGAGGGTGCAGTGTCACTGGCCTTCATGTGGGATCTGAACCGGGACCCTGCTTCTCAGAGCTGGTGTCCCAAGCCAGCTCTTAACCAATGTGCCACTCGGCTGGCCTGAGACTTTATTATTTTATGAAAAGCCAGATCACCTTCACTGGTAGCTTATCAAAATTCTGGACTTTATAAATTCCTTTCTCTTTCTTTTGCTTTCCTGGCATGCTCAAATGTTCTATAACTCCCTGTTCAGAACCCAACTGCGCCAGCTTTTTACCGATTGCATCTGTAAGTAAAAGCTTCTGACTTCGGGAGTTGAGGATTGAGCTGCACTGTGCCTGCCCAGGGAATTAGCTTCCCGTGCAGAGTTACAAGAGTAACGCTGAGTCACTAACCTTTCTGCTGAGGACATGCAATACTCTTGTGAAAAAGAAATTTGTTGAAAATCGGAAAAAAAGAAAGTGTTGAGAGCGGAGTTCAATTGATCTTTAGGTAATGCAGGAACATTTGACAATACAACGCTATAAACGTGAGGGTGAACACATACCTATTGCATGGAAGCAGAATGAGAGATTGCATAGTGAGGTGGGAGCAAAATGGCTGCGTATTAGTGCAACACAATGTGACAACGGATCGATTGCTCTCAAGTGTTTACAAGGGGGGAAAATGAGTTTTACTGCATGCAAGCGGGAGGAAGAGGGGGTCAAAGGAAAGAAATAAACACGTGCTGGCTGGTAAAATAGACCCATCTTTACCTGACTGCAAAGGCGTTTCCACAAAACTTCAGAACAAGACAAGATGCTGAAAGCCAGATGCTTGTACCCACATGGCCGATTTAGTGAAACACCCCACTCTCCCAGTCTGTATCATTATTTCCCTTTTCAGTAGAAGAAACATGTGCTTCAGAACCAGGCTATGCTGGGTTCAAATCCCAGTATTTGTATTTACCAGTCTGAGTGACTTGGGTGAACCACTTAAAACTTAGAGCCTCAGTTTCTACAGCTGTAAAATAAAGATCATGATATCTACTGTTGGGGCTATTGTCAATGTGTCAAGCACTGACTGCAGGAAGCCATCATCACTAAGAGTCCACCACAATGGCATTATTAGCATAAAGATTAGGATGAAGAAAAGGACAGGAAGTGAACTGCAGCCCTCCTCTGCAGATAAGGCCATCAGGATACCCATGGTAGGGGACCAAAGGTGAAGGGGAGAGGCCACAGATGACTTGGATGAATAACCCATTTATTACGTGCAGAGATGTATTCTGATACAGTTGACTGGTTGAGGTTTTAGGATAAGGTCACATTCCTATGTGAAGGGGTGGGCTTTATTCTCCAGGAGGTGAATGGATATTCAGTGTGCTCTTTACCAAAAGAAAAATGTCCTCTGACACTTTGAGGCAGGTCAGGAGGAAGGTAGGGTGATACCTTCTAGAAGTCTCCAAGCTGAACATGAAATAAGAAAGTATACTGAAGTAATTAAGAGCATAAGCTTTGGAGTAGTCAAACTCAGATTCAAGTCTGGCCTCTGTTACTTTTTAGCTATAAAGTTTAGGCCAAAAGATTACCCTTAGTTATCTTTTCTATTAAATGAGAATAATAACTATTTCATAAATCTGGTGTGCAGATCAACTAAGAGAATATTTATAAACACACAGTATAGTATGTATATTTTCAATACATATTAATCAATAATATTATTAATTAATATGATATATTATCTGGCTGCATGTGTCAGGCTTCCTGTTCACCTCTCTTTTGATATCATCACACCTTCAGTGATGTGCTGTTCAAATGATCAATCTAATCTCAGCCTTGTTGTGCAGATTAAAACATGTATTTCTTTTGTCTATACTTGAATCAACTCACTGAAGAGAAAAGAAGGCACAGAGAAAGAGGAGGAAAATGGAGAAGAACCTGCAAGTGGCAGATGAGGACAAGTGTGACAGGGCTATGTGGCTTAGCTCCCCTTCATTCCCAAGAAAAAGCTCTATCCTCTGTAGCCAATTTTAAAAATCGGGACAGTATCTTCAGTGTGCAATAAGGAAGTATTTCATCAGAGACTTTCCCGAAGTTATTTAGATACCCATCAGATTGATGGGGTACAGAATTGCAGCTCCCCATCTCACAGTTCAGCATGAATCCATTGGTCTTTCTTTGTTTCTGCTGATCATAGTCTGCACTTTTACAATCCTCTCTGTGGGTCACAGTCTATAATCCTGTAAGTGAATGATTCCATAGCAATCATACATCTGCTTATTCTAACCCATTCTCCTTCCTGCTGGCTACATGAACATTTGGGTATCATGATTTCATGTGTACCCTTCACTTTTCACCCCAGAACTTGCTCCTTTCTGGCCATGCTCACTGCTCCGTGACTTGCCTCCCAAGGACCTAAATTCTACTCGCTGCTTTAGAATCTTCTGGGTTACATATGTTATATTTCAGTCTCTTATATATGTAATGAGAGTGGTAGTCCCATGGCTCCATTCTAAATCACTGCTTCACACTCACCCTGCAATCTGATCCTATAGGCCTATTCTTCACTTTGACAAACCAAGCTTCCATTTTTCACTCAAGCAACTCTTGGATGGACACCCCGAGTTTCCAGTCCTGTCACACCCCCCCCGTGCACCAGTTTCCTGGTAACCTCTTCTGAGGAAAGGCTGCCAAAGATGCAATAAAGCTCTGATCATCCTTCAAGAGAGCTCTGGATGGACAGCAAAAGAATAAGGTTTTAATGACTCAATCCTGTCTCCTCCCTTTATTTATTCATGTGTTTTTTTTCCCCAAATTTTCTTATTTTTTTAACTTCAGAAAATTTTGTTTTTCATTTTTATTGTAGTAAGACCATTTAATAGGAAACCTACCCTTTTAATAAATGTTTAAGTGTACCATACAGCATTGTTAACGAGGCACAATACTATAGAGCAGATCTCTAGAACCTCTTCTTCCTGCATACCTGAAGCTTTTAACTCTTTGAAGAGCAACTCCCCATTTTCCTCAACCCCTAGTCCCTGGCGAGCACCATTCTACTGTCTATTCCTAGGAGTCTGACTATTTTAGATACCTCATATAAACAAAATCATAAAGTACTTGTCCTCTGTGCCTTGCTTATTATGGAGTATTCCAAACATATAATCAAGAAAACAGCTTAAATAACCATCATATTCCCATCACCCAGCCTTAAGTACGACTACTTCATGGACAACCATGTTTATTTGTTCCCGTACTGTAACACTTGCCATTTGTTAATCAGTTAAAATTCAATAACATAAAAAAGTTGGAGGGCCGGCCGAGTGGCTCAGTTGGTTAAGAGCTCAATCAAGAGTGCAAGCTCTGAGCAACAGTGGTTCGAGTCCAGCCCGAACTGAGCTGCCACTGAGTGCCAACAGGTGGCAGGATTGCTCAGTTAAAAATAAATAAATAAAAATAAAAAGTTTGGATTCTCAGGAGCACTAGCTACATTCCAAGGCCTCAATAGCCACACTGGCAGGTGACTACCATATTGGACAGTGCAGCTCTATGAAAGAGTTGACTCTCTTCATCACTAGAGATTTTTTTACTAGACAGTGCTAACCTATATCTCCCCTCACCACATAATGTTTTGAAGCAAATATCATGTCATCTAAATATAATGCCAACAAATTAGCAGTATGTTATAACATAATATATTTTATAATAACACATAACAATAATAATATAATTATATCAAATATGCACAGTTAGGATTAAAATATCCCCATTATAATAAAGTTCCTTAACCTAGGGCATATGGGTTACATGGGGAACCTTCAAGAGCTCAGCAAAAGCTTTTAGGTTATTTGCAAAGCTTTGTTCAAGGATATACATGCATTTTTCTGGGGAATGATTTAAGGTGGTTCTAAAATTCTGATAAAGGTCGGTTTTTCCAAGTTCAACATTCACTCCCTTAGGAAAACATGTGGTCAAGTAGATAATTAAAGAGATGAAGCAGCTTAATTGCAAAGACAGCTGTAAAACTAGCCTTATAAATATGGGGTAAAGAATTCATTCTTAGAGGTATCTTTTTTCTACATCATTATTATCTTTAACTTGTGAAAATACAGATGGGTGTCTGGAGTGTTCATCTGCCACATGGTGGTGTGTAACGGATGGAGGGTGTGAAGCAGAGTGGAATGAGCCACTCAGTTTGTCTTTGGTATAATTAGGTTAAGAGTTCTTAGAAAAGTGGAGAATTTGCCCTAGGCTTCTCTTGTCATAACTGTAAGCATTCACCTTCATTCACTGACCCAGCCATTTATCCATTCATTCAGCCAACATCTATTCACTAATAGCACCAGCTGTGTGTCAGGAATATAAGTGTTGGTTTTGATATGAATAAGAGATGATTTCAACTCTTCATGAACCCTCGCCTGGAATGCAACTTTGGCTCTTGGGACATTTAGCATCACTGAGGATAACAGCCAGATCCTGGAAACAAGGTGAGCAAAGAGTTTTCTTCATTCAAAATTATTATTTATCCAGTAATTATTGTACTTTAAGGCAGACCCTCTACTAGGTGAGTGGCACAGATGCAGTCTTTCCCTCACAGAGATGCTGCTGCCCACTGCGTCCCACCCAGCATCCCCATCCTGAGAGCTGTGCAGGGCAGGGCTGTCTCCTGATGTATAGTGTTCAGAGCGGTTAGAAAGAGAAGTGGGTTTATAGAGTATTATATCCCCTGGGGCTCCTCTTCTCTCATCCACTGAGTTGTACCCCTGATTTCTACTCTCAGAATGGCAACTTGCTGCCTCTTTACATACTCTTCCCCAGGACCACAGGCTAGACACCCACAAGTAAACGAGAGAATGAGCAATTCCCAGCTGTAGCTGCACTCTCCCTGTTGAGCATTCCCAACCCTTTCCAGAAAGTTCCAAGTCCCTGATTTCCTCCGGTCTTAAGCTAACAGCCCCCATCACAACAACTGGATGGGTATTTTCTTCCACTCCAGCTGCAAATATCTGCATCTCTACACACTCTGTAGATACTCCCAACTGAAATCTAGCACATCAGTCATTTACTGTGAAATTTTTCATAAACATTTCTCTGTAAATACATTTTCCAGCAAATTTCTCTCCTCATTTCTTTCTCGGTAGTAGTGATGGGCAGAGGCCCTTTCATTTGGAAAATTCTTTATGAAACAAACAAAACCAGTCTTGTTTATTGATGGGTGAAATAGTCACTACATTTCCTTAGTATTTCAATGTTGTTTTTCTTTTTTGGAGTGGAGCAAAGGTTCTGGGTGGCAAAATGGGAGAGAGGGAGATTGATCTTAGCTTGTTAGCAATCAGTTGTTTAAGAATCCCTAGGGCTGGCCGAGTGGCTCAATGGTTAAGAGTTGGCTTGTGATGCCAGCTCTGAGCAGCAGAGCCCTGGTTCGAATCTCACATGACCCAGTGACTCTGAGCCCTCTACAGCTAAGATGGTGAACAACAGCTCGACCTGGAGCTGGGCTGCCGTGAGTCGCCGGAGATGGCATAGGCTGCAGTGGAGCTGCAGTGGGCTGTTGTAAGCTACTGTGAGTGGCCGGCAGCCAGCGTGAGCGGCCAGCAGCCCGAATGAGCTGCCGTGAGCCACCATGAGCGGCCATCCAATGGCCGGCGACTGATCTGCCTCAGCCGGGAAGAGCACAATGATCACAATACCAACATGGGCCAGTGAAGCAATGTCCTCCACAACTAGACTGAGGAACAAAAGGACAGCAACTTGTCTGTTCCCCTTCCCTGATTCCCCAATGCTGTTTCCTCCCCCATTTCCCCAAAAAAATCTTTAAAAAAAAAAAAGAATCTCTATACTCATAAAATCTGAAAGCAAAATTATTTTATCATGTCAACAAATATTAACTACTTGTTTACTCTGTGCCATGCTCTGTGCTAACCACTGGATACTGAATACTGGATGACATTAATATGGTCCCTGTTCTAGTGGAGAATACACTTTAATGGGGAAACACATTAAACAAATAAATACCAGAGTAAATACATACTTATACATTGCAACAAGAGCTATGGATTAGGAAAAAAATATCTGGCACTGAAAGACGCTTAGCTAATTTTTGATTAATGAGGGAAACTTCCAGAAAAACAGTGACGTTTAAACTGCATGGGTGGGAATTAGCCAGGTGAAGCTGGGAGAGTTGGTTATGGAAGTAATCCTAGAAAGAGGGAAAAATATTTGCGAAAACAATAAAAAGGAAAGGAGTTGGCTAGTTTGAAGAGCAGCACAGACAGAATGGGAGAATATGTTGTAATTAGAGAGTCTCCTGTCATTCTGATGTGTCCCTTCTTTCAAATAGAGGATAAACTTGGGGTACACTTATGTTTTATGCATTTTTTCCCCCAAGAAATGAGTTTTGTCTCTTGCATATACTTAGGCCTTCAATATTGTCTTCAAATAAAAGGTAGTGGAATTAATAAGGTAGCAGGTGAGTCTAAAGTCACTGTGGAAATCCATTTTAAATTACAAGTCCACTGCTGCACTGATACTTCTGTTGGTGCATTTAACATTGTTGGTACATTTTAAGTCTGCTATTACAATGTGGTCTTTGCTGTTGTTATTGGGAGGGAGAGTGGAGTGAGCACCCTAGAAAGACTGAAATATCTGCATTCTGTTCCGGGGTCTGGCACTAACATTTTCTGTGGCCATTGGAAGTTTATTGAAAATTCCTGTGCCTCAGCTCCCCTATCTATAAAAACCAGGATGAAAAAGCTAGCTTGGGGGAATTTAGCAGATAGCAGGCATAAATGTGTTAAGACTGTGACATTATCACTACACAATTTCCACAAATCCTTGGTTTCATGCAATGAACCCAGCCAATAATCATTTTCGCCCATCTGAGGTTTGCACTTACCCTAAGTGGCCCTCATAGATTTATTTAAGCTTACTATCTCTGCCAATATTATAAACAGGGACATGATTTCCCCCATAAATTGTCCTAGTGTAAAGGACCTTATTATGATTTAATGCCATGGGAAAAACTTAAATAACTTTTAATATCTCTAAAGTAAATACCGTCCAGAAATTAAAATATGAAATAGTTTGGCACCGCAATACACTACACTTCTGTTAAATTTGGAATGCCAACTCCATCCATTCCTTTGATTGACAGTACAGAGGCCTGTTCCTTATAAGCCTGGGAGGCTGACGGGCATTTATAATTCTGCCAAAGAATTTAAGGAGCTCAACTTGTTATGGAACTACTAGGTTATACCAATAGATTGGAGGAATATATAAGATTATATAAGAAAATATTTTTATCATTTTGGGGTAGCAAAGAATCATAAGAAAAACACAACGCCTAAAGCTAAGAAAGCAAAAGCCCAGGTGATGAGAGCTCATAAAAAATGCCACTTCTCTATGATGAAATTCACCATAAACCAAATAAAAAGACAAATGATGAACTGAAAACAATCTTTATAAACATAAGACAAAGGATTACCTTTTCTCAAAAACAAACAAAAAAAATTAAACATTTTAAAAAGAAAAAAAATAGCATAATATTGGCCTAAAATTGATAGAAGAAAACTATCAATATCTGATAAATATTTGAAGAGATGCTCACATTGGCTAATGGTCAGAAAAAATGCACATTAATTAGAGAAAGCAGTCTCTACCAAAAAAATTAAATATTGATAAAATAACACCATTTGAAAGTTTGCAATTTACACAATTCTTAGAGGGCAATATTATGTATCTATAAATACTTTAAATGGAAATATTCCTTTCAACCAATAATTCCAGTTCCATTAATCTAATTCTGTAGAATTACAGAAGACAAGAGTGCAAAGACATGGGGACAGTGCTTTGCACTGCCTCCACTGTGCATGGCAATGAAAACTTGGAGGAGACCTAAAGGTCCACTGACAGGATAATGACTAAACAAGTCATGGCATATCTACACAATGCAATAATACGTTAAATGTTGAAAGAGTGAATGATAGCTATTAGTATTAACACTGAAGAATGCCCCTCATATACACAGTACTGAGGGTGTGGTTACACAACAGTATGCATAGAAAAAAATTCTACAGGGGGTATATAACCTATGAACATTGGCTGTCCCTGTAGAGTACAAGGAAGGGATGATTAAATATCTTGGGTTGTTGGAAAAATCATGACGTATTTTTTCCACGTTTTTCGTTGCAAAAATGCGTCAAGACTTTTCCGACAGCCCAATACATATACAAACCCTTTACATTGTGTGTTTATATTTATATATCATGATCAAATACAAATGTGGTAATCTGTCATTAAAATACATAAACTGTATTCTAGTCCTGTGGTGGGCACTGACTGGGCCTGCCACACTCCCTCTGTCCTTAGCCTTGTGAATTCCCGAATGCACATACTTGCACATTGGTCCTCCCAGAAGTGTGCATTGATCGCTGTTGAAGCTGTTGGTATAACAGGTCTGTTCATCCCCATGTAAGGCTCCCTGTGGCCTGACAGTCTCTCACCCAAGACAGGGGAAGGACTAACCCCACCAAATTTCCCCTGGGAAACCGGGACTTGAGTGGCTTTTCTCAGTCAAGCAGTCCATAGCCTGACATCTCCTCTTTGTTCTGTTGAGAATGTATCCTTATCAGAGTAACTTGAAACTTTTCTAAGATTTATGTGTCAAAATATTAAATTTTTTTTTTGGTCAAACACGGTTCTCTGAAGGATTTCATAGACTCAAAGAGCATCTGTGTAAAATCATAGGTACAAATGAGTTGTGTTGAAAGTGTAGCATAGCTTTACCACACAGAATCCATCCTACCTAATGCCAATATTTTCCTGTTTTCCTGCAGAAATGGGTAATAAGCCCTAAGCAACAGATGTGAGCAACCCCTCTTTCATGTCAACCATTTTTATTCAGGGGAAAACTATATAGTTAAAATTAATACTTAAACCCAGGAAGTCTAAAATCAAATTTTAGACTTTAGTAATATTATATAAGAAACTGTTAGTTTATATAAACAGTTAAACTACTAAAGACTAACACGTCTAGAGATTTTTAAATGCCATACTTTTAAAAAGTGAACCAGACATAATTAAATCGAGGAATATATTTATACACAAATCCTAACAGCTTTAAGGATTTAATTTCAACTAAACCTTATAAAACTGGCACAGACAACCAATAGCAGGTTTTGAAAGAGAAAGTCCAAAATGTCAGTTGGTTAGAACACAGAAAATAGACCTATGATTTGGGATTACTAAGTATATCATCTGTATCTATATCTATATCTACATCTATATTTACATCTACATCTACATCTATATCTATATCTATCTTTCAATTTAAAGTTGATCTCAGTCCACTAGGTGCATACTTGCTGACCATAACTCTAAGAATCATGGGAGGAGGGTTTGAAATAGTGGGAAATTCTGAGTTAATACGTGTTCGTCTAAAGTGATTTTATTAGATGCTCAAAGTGTCACATAGAGGAGTTGCCTTCTTTTTAATTCTAACTTGTGAAAATCATTTCAGAAAGGTTCAGTAGAAAAGATTCTCAAAACATCATCCATCAAAGATGTCAATAGAAGGTACTAAAAATTAGTCTGTTAATATATTAAAAGTAACCATTTAAAGATGCTACAATTTATTATGTATAGTCTATCCACATTTTCCAAATGGAGAGATATAATTTTATTGTGATGCTGGCTTTTTATTATAGAAGCCACATTTTTTGTTGGCACAAACATCTTATGAAAATAAGTAACAGTTTCGATTAATTTTAACTCTAGAAGATAGATAAAATGAGATACATCGGCAATTATGCATTTAATCATTCTTATGCCATGCAACATCGTCCATAAAATCAGATAATGTTTTAGACTATTTTAAATTTTGAGTTTTTTTACTGCCAATGAAATACAATAAAGTTTAATGTATCACCAGGTCTTTAACCATCTTGAAATTCCAATTTGCCTTTAATGACAACACATTGATTGATTACTCTAATAAAAAATATAATTTTCCTTTAATTTTGGTGAAAATGAAAACATATATAATGCTCACATGATATACTGTAGGTCTTGGATAATTCCTCCCTTATAATCACATGTGCAAAATAAATATAATTAGATGGCTTTATTTTCATCAATCCCTAGCTTATTTTTTTTCAGAATCACAGAATAAAAAGGAGAAACTTATAACCCAGCTGTTCTAGCCCTTAGTCTGCCATTAACAGATTAATGACCTTGAAAATATTGACTACTTATCTGTAAAATTGAACTGTTGAACTAGACAAACTCTCAATTCAGTGCACTTTGTTACAACAACAGGCAATTGGAACAATACCAGAATTTGATGCATCCAAATTAATGCTTAAACCTAAATTAGAAGTTACGGTTTTATAAGTTTGTAATCACCCAGGTCATCCAGTTTAGTAGGATGCACCATGTCAAAACTGCAGATAATTAAACATTTAAGATATACTCCTAAAATTCTTTCTACTGACTTATGTTAAAATGAGAGGAAAAACAACTAGATTTTGACTCATATCATCTTTGTACTGAAGCATAAGAAATTTCACCAATTAATGAGATTTGATTTGAAAGCATGATTCTTCATAGATCTCATATTCAGTATTACATTTTCAGATAGATAGATGATAGATAGAGGCAGATAGATAGATACATAGATAATAGGTAGATGGATACATGCACACATATCTATAATGTACGAGTATGTGGGTGTGTGTGTTGTGTGTAGAGAGAGAAACAGACGGGAGAGAGAGAAAAGATGGGAGATTAAGAAATTGTTTTAGAATATTTTTCATCAATATTGATGAAAGGGATCTTTTCATAGAATTTTCATCAATATAATATCAGTATCTGAGATAATGCAATTAAAAACCTCTGGAATAATAATAATTAAAAAAATTATGGAATACATTCTTATTAAATAGTTTACATTATCTCCTGACATAGGAGAAACAATTTACAGAAGGCCTAAAATTTTATTGCTTAATGAATAAATAATATGGATTTGGAGTCAGACATAGCTGCAAGGATGCATTCCATAGATAGGAGTTGTGCTACTGGGAACTTCACTAAATGTTTCCTGAGCTTACATTTCCTCAAATTTAAGAGAAGGATAATAATGGTGATAATGGTGGTGATGGTGGTGATGATGATGATGGTGGTGGTGGTGGTAACATCTAATTCATAGGGTTGTTTTGACAATAAAATTAGGCAACATATATGAAGTACAGTGCCTGGCACATATTACTTGGTATTATTTTTCTTTTTGAAATAAAATTTCCATATGATAAACTTTTAACCAATGTTTAAAACTAGTAAGACAATTAGTTCAGTTTCATCCTGCTGGCCTTTACATGGGCAAATGCAAACATCTCAGTGTAGTCTGTTCTTTTTTTCCTTTGAGTCAGCTCTACTAGATTTTGTGTACTTTCTGAAAAAAGGAAATTGAATATTTGTGTGGATGAGTCTAATTATGAGAAATGTCAGACAAACCCAAGTTGAGGGACATTCTAAAGATACTCGACCAGTCCTCTTCCAAAGTGCCCAGTTTGTGAAACAGAAAGGAAGACTGAGGACTAACATGTGAAAAGGTACTACTATCAAGGCATGATGATTAAACACAACATCTTGACTGATTCTCCAACAGAAAAAGGCCCGTAGTGGAAAAAAAATGGTGAAATCTTAATAAAGGCTAGTTTAGTACATAGGGTTTTACCAATAATAATTTCTCCATTTTGATAAATGCATCATTGTTGTGTGAAATGTTAATATTAGAAAAAGCTCGGTGAAAACCCCGAGGAAACTCTACTATCTTTGCAACTTTTCTGTAAATCCAGTTATTTCAAAATAAAAAAAGCTAAAACAATTGGGTGGAATCTGAGAATTAATACTTTCCATAAGTGAGCAGGCTTTTATATTAGCCTTTACTCCCTTTCTCCCAATACTTTACACCTAGATTTCTCCTGTAACAAGGCTCTCAGCACCATCCTGAACCTGCCTGTGTCCTTGCATCCACCCCAGCCCTCCTAGGAAAATGGTTAAGGACAGTATACCTGCATTTAACCATCTGCATCTTCTCAGGTTTCAAATAAGTGTCAAAAATAGAAAATTTATGGTCCAGGGGCCATCGGTGTTGTGGAGCAGAATTCATTCTAGCTAAGTTTTAAGAGCATGACATCTTTTTATTACTCTAATAAATTAACCAGCAATGACAGTTTTGGGCAATTAGGTTATATAAACTTCTTACCATAAAGACACATCATTAGGTTATATTTTTAAACTTCCATATGTCACCCAAAGTTAGGCAGAAAGAAACATGCAATGCAATCTTCATGACAGATTTTCTTAAATTCACCAGTTTTCCCATTTCTCCTGACATTTTGTTGAAATTTTAATACTCGACACTTTGGCATTTGACAGGGTTGGTTTGACTAACTTTGTCAAGTTATGAGCATATGTTATAAAATGGCAAACCAAGCCCTCTTTTTTTTTTTTGAGTATGGTGGGTCAATTTAACAAAACAGATTTTTTCAAAAATATGTGATATCAAAGAAGCATTAGTAGGCTATACGTTTTGGAAAACAACTTTATTTCATTTCTATAATCACTGAGAGAGTCTCTTGGGATGGAGTGGTGGGAGGAAGAGGAAGTCCGATGTGAAATAGTTTCACAGGGTAGAAAAAGGCCCTGGTCTATTTAAAATATAAATTCTGAATTCTTATATGGCATAGAAAACTTAACATCATAGTCAGCAGAGAATATATAATATTAGCATTAGGAATCATGCCCAGAGAAAAAACCGGGACCACGTCTTAAGAAATGTCTTCTTTTTGTACATGCAAGATCTAAGTAAACAGGTTTCATTATTTCTCCAACTAGAGAGCTACTGGCCCACAGAACCTGGCTGCAGATATCAACAAGATATGGTGAAAAATTCTGCTCTTCTAGTGTCTAAAGGGCAAGAAACAGCAGAGAACAAACCACCAAACCAAGACACTCAGCATTCACTGATGGCTCATTAGCTGTCACTAAGGGACTGAATCGTGTCCCTATATTAGGGAGCATCTCCTACGCCAAGCCTCCTACTATCAGTGCAGCAGTCCACAACTATTGCAGAGGGACTGAGAGCAGGACTGGTGACATGATTGGTGACAGGCAAAATTAAAATGAGGGTCCCTTGCTCACAAATTATTAAGAATTTCAGAACAGGGACTGCAGAGCATTATGCCAAGCATGGGGCTCCTCAAATCATGGGGACCTATTTGCCTGCCCAGGTCTCAAACCCATGAAGTCAGCCCTGACAGAGTTAGATTCTGGATGCAGGCAGAGCTGTGCTCAAACTCCAGTTCTGTTATTTATTCAGACACAAACTTACTCCTCTAGGGCCTTAACAGAAGGCCCATGTGACAGTATTTATGATTCTCTTAGTCTTTTCTTCATATGGAAATTATCAGGAATCTAAATAAATAAGAATAACCATAATATTTTGTGTAAAAAATCCGTGACTATCTGGTTTAATGCCTATACTCTCTGAAGAATTTATCAGCTGTCTGGCACTAGTCAAAGGCTCTGACTTAGGTCTTCTGATCCCAAGTTCAAAGCCCTTTTAGTAACACTGTGGTGCAAGAGGGGTTTACCATGGCTCCGGGTTTAGAACCAAGCAGGCTGGGCCCCAAATCTGACTCCACTGCCATGTGACACCATGGGCAAGTTACTTCACTTCTCTGTACCTCAGTTGCTTCATCTAAAAATGGGCAGGTTAAGAGTACTTCCCAGTACACTGTCATAGAGAGAGTGTTCAATAAATACTAGCTATTAATATTTCATGCTTCACCTCTAAAACCCTTTTTTTGGAAACTCTATTATTATTTATATTGATTGGAAGGTGAAATAAAAACTAAATTAGAGAGGTAACTGGATTTACAGCTAGGTGAACAACTTTATAACACAAGTTTGTATTAATGAGTTGATGTGTATGTGGCAGGGCTACTCTTGTATACCATCCAAACTCTTTACTAACAGTTTTGGGAAAAAATGTGCTTTGGTTATAAAATTTGTTAATGGAACAATTATAGGAAGGATTTAAAAAAAACTGAGCATCAAGATGCAGAAATGACTGACAGAAGAAAGGGCTAAAGTAAATAAGATGAAATTTCACAGGGAGACCTGATTTTTGTGTGTGGAAAAAAAAGACATAAAAGACTAATACCATAAAGTTAACCAACACTCCAAGTAAAATCACAAGATACTGTGATTTCCCAGAAATTAAGTATAATTTTAAGCTGTGTTAATAGGATAACCAGTGAAAGAAAGGGTGAAACGAGGTCAAATTTTAGTGTCACTTAATAGTGAGGTGAAAAGTTAACAGGCCAGGTCTAAGGTTTCTCAATATATTCCTTTTTGCAACTTCAAAAATGTAAATATCAATTTTAGCAGTATGCCATACAAAAACGGCTATGGGCTAGATTTGTCTTACGGTTCATAGTTTGCAAACCTCTGGTCTAAACATTTTTGTCCAATTAAAAATTGGAAATTGTCAAAGCATATAAAAAGTGAGACCTTACTATGTGAGACCTACTTTAAATATAAGGGCACAGATGCACTGAGAATAAATGGATTCATGCAAAAAACAAGCATGATAATGCCAGATGGCTCTTTTAATATCAAATTAAATACCCTTTGAGCCAAAAAATATTATCAGAGATAAAAAGTGACATTTCGTAATAATGAAAGGGAAAATTCATCAGGATGGCATAACAATTATCAATGTGTATGCCACAAAAAATAGTCTTAAGATGCATGAAGCAAACACTTACAAAATTAAAATAAAATTACACAAATATAGTAGGAATTTTTTACACCTCTCACCCAGGATTTGATGCAGCTAGAAAATAAAATAGTGAAGATGTAGAGCATACAAACAGTATGTATTAATCATCCTGATCTAATTGCCATGCACAGAACAGCACATCCTTCAGGTACAGAATACCCATTCTTTTTAAGGACACATGGCATATTTACCCAAGATAGACAACCCTCCATATATTTTAAAAGCATAGAAACTATAAGGAATGTATTCTCTGACCACAACAGTACTGAATTAGAAATTACTAATGATACTATATCTAGGAAAATTCCAACTAATTATAAGTAAAACAACACACTTTCAAATAATTCATTAAGACAAAGATGAAATCACAAGAGTAATTAGAAAATATTTTGAAAAAAATGACTATGAAAATACCTTAAAATTTTGGGAAAGCTAAATAAAAAAGCAAAGCTTAGAGAGAAACTTGTGTCTTTAAATTTTCATATGAGAATAGGAAATCTGGAATCGGTAGCTCAAGGTTTCACCTAAAAAAAATCTAGAGAAAGATGAGTAAATATAAGAAGAGTGTGGGAAGAAAATAATAATAATAATAATAATAATAATAATAATAATAATAATAAAATATAAAAAACAGGAATCAATGAAATACAAAAATAGATAACAGAAAACTAACAGAGTCAAAAGATGAGTTTTTAAAAATAATAATGAAATTGGCAAACCTCTGGCATAACTGATCAACGAAAAAGAGAGAACCACAAATCGCCAAATCAAGAATGAAAAAGGCATTATCACTACAGATGTTATGGACATTAAAAGGATCATAAGAGAATACTATGAACAACTGTATGCCAAAATTCGACATCTCAAAAGAAATAGAGACATTTATTGAGAATTATAACTTACCAAAATCATACAAGGAGAAACAGAAAATCTGATTAGCCCTATATCTACTAATGACATTGAAAGCTTTATCAAAACTTGCCCAAAGGAAAATCCTAGGCCCAGATAGCTTCACTTGTGAATTCTATCAAATGTTTAAGAAAGAATAAAAAATAAACACCAAACATACATTTTCAGAAAATATAGGAGGAGGATCAAAGTTCTTAGTCATTTTTGGGGCAGCAAATCTCTGACACCAAATCCTAACAAAGTCTCTTACAAACACAAAAAAATTATAACGCAATATCCCTCACGGTGCAAAGTCCTATGACCTATTCCTCCAGGTGTAGGGGTTGGACCATGGTCCCCTGGGATGTTCCTGCGTTAGGGCAGGGGAATGAGAGGGGCTGAAGATTTTTCACTGCTCCAGGACTGTCACTGGTCTCCTACTTGGCAATGAAGAATCAGGCAGATTATCCATTTTGGTTTCCTTTTTGGAACACCCAATGAAGCATGCTTATGGTCTCAGGTGTCCCAGAAGAAAAAGAGCATCACCAACCCCTTTTGCTGGCGACAAATCCTTTTGCTGGCATTTGAACGAGTCTTTTTTATACAATTTCTCCCAGTTCTTTTCATGGTTTCCCCAGCCCAGGGAGGTATCCATAAGTGTGTATTTAAGTGAATATGAGCTACAGTTTGAGTTCTGTTCTTAGGCCAGCACCGTTTTTATTAACTAAATGAATGAGCACCAACAGCATGGTTAACTTATCAGACTTTGCAATTAGACTTTCCGGATTAAATGAATTCCAATCTCATCACTTCCAAATGTCTGTTTTAAATGACTTAACCCTCAGTTTCCCCATTTATAAAATAGAGATGGCATTGTGCCTACAAGGGGCTGCTTCATGTGAAGATCAAATAAGATTATTGTGAAGGTTAAAATGCTCAGCACAAAACTGGCATTCCAAGGGTAGCTGCTGCTAGCACTGCATTGGATATGCATCTTCAAATCTTAAAAGGACCTTTTTGTTAAACTTTAAGAAACGTTCTGCTAATGTAGCTTCACGACTGGAAAATTATATCCAGTTAGCATGACGTTTATTTACTTAAAGCCCTAAGAAGAGAAGTTGGAAATGGAAAGACTTATTCAAGTAACAACTATTTTTGCTTATGTGAGTAATTTATAATACTCTGTCTTCTGCTCATATATTAAGTGATTCTGATACAATTACAATTCAGAACAGCCACGATGATTCCACTTTAGGCCAGCTCTCTTTGATCTATTTTTCCCATCTCTGACCACCAACCCTTACCATTTGGGCATAAATTCGATTAAGTTTAGACTCAAGTAGTACTTTATGTCAGAGGTTTAAGTAGAAACAAAATGCTTTGGGATATATATCCATAATAAATATTTATTTCTAAAGGTGATAAAGAGGCATTATAATCTAATTATAAGAGTGAATTTAAGTGAGAAATAAATCTTTTTAAAAAATCCCTGTTTATCAGAAAAAAAATTACAGAAACAAAGTGACTAGCAGTGTTTTAAGAGATTCTTGGTGCATTTACTTGCATGGATATCATAATATTGAGATACACATACCAACAGAGTATAAAACCTCCCTTAATTACAGGGACTGAAAGGCACCAGAGCAACTTCCTACCTTGAAACAGCTTAACAACGTAATGCCCAGTTCCCCATTAGCGTTCATCTGACTTTAGCATCAACTTTCCCGGTACAGTAGCCCCTTCTTATCCACAGGGAATATGCTCCAAGACCCTCAGTGGATGCCTGAAACCATGGATAGTACTGAATTTTATATGTAGTATGATTTTTCCTGTACATGTACACACCTATGTTAAGTTTAATTTATAAATTAAGCATCAAAACAATAACTAATAAGGTAGGAGAATTATAACAGTATACTATAACATAAGTTATGTCTCAGCACACTAGCATGAATATCTTTTTCCTTCTTCATAGTCTCACAGATAGGAAATTTGTTCTTCCCACAGACCTTTGCAACTTCAGCATACAACTTTTTTGTTTCCTTACTGAGTTGAGAACTTTTACCTTTTCACTGAAAGGGAGCACTTCATGGTTTCCCTTTGGCATATCTGAATTGCCAGCATCACTAAGCTTGTGATTAAGGAAAATAAGGGTCACTTGGAACAAGCACTGTGAAACCATGACAGTAAATCTGAAAACCAAGAGGCTACTAAGTGACTAAAAGGCGGGGAGCGTGAGCAGCGTGGAGATGCTGGCAAAGGGGTGATTCGCTTCCAGGCTGGGTCTGGGTGGGACTCACGAGATTTCATCATGCTTCTCAGAACGGCATGCAATTTAAAACTTATGAATTGTTTATTTCCAGAATTTTCCATTTGATATTTCAGAGCACAGTGGACTATGGGTAACTGAAATTGCAGAAAGCTAAACGGAGCGTATGGGAGGACTAGTGTGTACTTTTAAAGCAGACATCGCTGGGTGATACACTGGTTTTTGAGAAAAAGGTCCTTGATGATGACTGTTTGGGACTGAATCCTGACTCCATACCTCAGTGTGGGACCTTTACTTAATCTCTTGTTCTCATAGGATTAATACAATGAGACAATAAATGTAAAGCATTTAGCAAGGGCTCAATAAATTTTATCTATAACTCTATCATCTATCTATCTATCTATCATCATCTAGCTATCTTACCTACCTACCTATCTATCTAATGTGGTCACAGGACAATTCACATAAAGTCTCTAATGTTGTCATTCAAGTAGCCTGAAACCACTTACCAATAGCTTTGGGGAAAGGAAGGGTGATAAATCCCAAGAGCTAGGCATACACTTAAAGAATTCCTAATTCCCCTACTTTGTTTTGGGAGGTCCTGGATCTAGAGTGAACTTTGGTGAAATCAATTAATTAAATTGGTAAAAAATTTCCTGACTACCTGTCCTCAAAGCAATATAGGATATAAAAGATAATATAAGGCTTAACTCTTCCTTCAAGAACTACAGCAATCTAGGGTCTTAGCTGACAGAAACATAAAGTAACTTGGGTTAAGTTAAATAGAAGAGACATTTATTAAACTGATATCAAACAGCTTATAGAAGGCCAAAGATCCAGGTGTGAAGCTATGAAGTCAGGAACAATGTCCAAAATCATATAGCAGGCGTGGTCTAGTGATGTTAGCAGTGCCACCTCCATTGCTGGGGAGGGGTAGTGCAGCTCTCATTGGGAAGACGCCATTGACATGTGCTCCTGAAATGTCCACCACCCACTGCCATGGCTCTTAACCTTTCTTAAGCTGAAATTTCCCACAGCTGAGATTTCAAATCTCTAATTGGAATAGAGATTTCCAATTCAAAGTTATATAAGTGGCCACACCTTGCTCTTGCACCCACCTTCTGGTTGCAAGGGTGGCTGAGAGAATGAACGTCTGTCTTTTTTAGCTTTTGTTATGGGAGGTGGGCTCTCTTATAAAGTAGAAACGTCTTCAAATATAGTGTTCAGATATGAGGCCAGGCAACGAAAATAACAAATGTCCACAGAAAGCACAAAATCAGCAGATAGGATTTAATAGGTATAGAATTATTAAAAATATATCATTGTTAATTCAAAAAGAAATGCATTAATTTTATGTTAGGGATACAAACAAAAAAAACAACAATAGTATAATGGTTAGAGCCATGGGCTCCAAAATCAGACTGCTCTGGGTTCACATCTCAGCATGGCCACTCTGCTCAGTACTGGGTACTTGACTTACACATACTATGTTCCCCAGGATCACTTTGGTCTGTGGTTCTAAATGTGATCCAGGCTCTGCCAATCAGAGGCACTTGCTGGAGACTTGAATTCAGGATTGAATCGAGTGGGGAGGGAGGCAAGGCATAAAGCATCTTTCATTAGCACGGGCTGTCTGAGAAGCAGCATGCTAGAGCAGTGGCCTCTTTATTGAGCAGGCAGTCACACTACACTGGCGGGAGCAGAGACCGCCTTGCCAACACAGGGCGGGGCTGTGACTGTGGGACTCATATCTAAAAGCTCAGCCTAGAGTGTGTTTCTTCAGTCCTTCCAAGAAATCTGTAAGCCACGTAAGTCTCCTTCTGCTTAAACTAGCTACACGGGGTTCTGTTTTCTACTAGACACTCACTTGCTAACCTGTGCGGCCTTCTGTAAGTTGCACAAGCTCTCTAAGAAACGAGGCCTCATTTGTAAAGAGGAAATAACAGTAGTAGCTGCCTTAAGGGAGATTTAGGTGAGATTGTGTCGGTATAAACACAGCACAGTCTGGCACAGAGTGAGCAGTTAATAAATGGTAGTTGCTTTTACTGATGATGGTGATCACGACAATAAATATAATAATCACAGTCCTGGCTGCAGTGCAGGTGGGAGCAGGGACAGGTAGTAGCCTCTGGAGTCTATCCTGAACAAAGAAGTGTTTGATTTGCAAAAATTAATCAGTGGTATTGAAAGCCTGCTGAATGAAAGTATCTTCAAGTGGTAACATAGGGAGCTGGGTCCAGGATCTGAGAAAAAGCAGTCTGAGTTGTAATTCTCTGGGCGGTAATTACCAAACAAAAACAATGTGAGGCCCCTGGAAATGCGTTAGGGAACGTCTGTGGGTGTATTTACACCTCTGGATTATGCTGTGCACATCAGGCTTCACAAAGTGCTCTCCAGCCTGCACTAAAAACGCCCCTAGAAAAGCCACAAATGCGGCATTTTCACTCCATTAGGATTACATATAAAATGAAGACCAGCCAAGGAGAGACAGTTTTGCAGAATGATGGCATTGTTGGCACCTCTCCTGAGCCTAAAGAAAAACCAAATAAACAAGTTTGTACCCCCACCCCACCCCCGTGAGATCTGTCATAGAAAAATGTATAATATACAATGAATGCCTAAACTGCATTTTTAGCTCACATGGACAATTTCAAAGCAGGACAAAAAAAAGGAGCATTAGAAACATAAAAGCAGGTGGACATCACTCACCCTCAGAAAGGTAAATAGACATAATGTGAGTTTCTGAGCAGAGCCTCATCCAACACGCAGTGTCCTCAGGGACTTAAACAGTCATTTAATCTTTAAGAAAATGCTTTGCCTTTACGAAGCCATAAAGGGAATCAGTTTCCTTGTAATTGATCCTTGCTGTTCTTTGAGTCTGAAGCTGAGCCTGTGTAACACATCCCGGAGCTTACCACATGGTCAGAGGGGTGAGCTGTTCTCGGGCTCTGGGCTCATTGAATCACCAAGTCAGCTTAATACAGGTGAGGAATGGAAGCCAGTGCATTCTATTTACCCGGGTTTGCATAGTATGTCCTTTCAATATCGCAGGGCAAAAATCTAATAAGGGATTGTGTCTACTGAAAAAAGGTTTCTCCCCAAATTTTCTGTATCTAAAACTCTATAGATTCCAAAGGTACCTGTTGATTCATATGCAAGTCTTGATCATGGCCAGGATAACATAATCTATGCAAATCCACCCTTTGGTCCAGCGGTTTCTATGGTACATATGCACACTTCATAAACTGCTTCACTGTGCACATCATGTCAGAATCAGTCTAATGGTGTATTCAGGAAAATGAAGCAAGCAGGCAGTGAGATTGGGAGATGCTAATTTGATACTATGAACTGTGGTTTGGTTTGGTTTGGTTTGGTTTGTCCACTGAGGGATAATAAAATAATGGTTTCCTTTGCAATTAAGAGGATAATTCTTCTTCTTCAATTCTAATGCACTTTAGGCTCCTTTTACATTTTAGTATTTTTGAAAGCAGGATATATCTACCAAGAGATGACTACATTCAATGAAGGTTTTATTATTTTTATTAATCTAATAGTAGATCTTATAATTGGTGGTATTTAAGAGAAGAAAACGTTATTTGGCAGACACTGACAATATACAATAGATATCCTGCATTCTATCCTATTGGCTCAAAGGCTGATCTTTTGTGTATACAATAATTCTAAAGTTCCTTAAGTATTAATTTCTTTTTGCTCTTAGACAAGTCCTCATCCTTCTACAACTATCTCTGGTGACTGCACCCAAGATAACGCTGGAAGAAATGGAGGCTGCCTGGATTCCTAGGTTTGATACTGGGCTGAAGAGAGAATCAGAGCCCCAGACAACCCTGGGCACCTCTACAAATGGGTAAAAAAAAATAAGTTGTAGTTATATCAGTTCCTTCCAGGAGTGAAAGAGTGAAATCATGTACAGCGCCTAAGGCTCAGGTGAGTCTTGGTTCCCTGTGGAAGGGCGTGGCCCTCTCTCCTGAAGAGGAAGGCAGTCTGATCAGCATGCCCACTCCTCCTCCTGTCCCTCCGTATTCAGAGAAGAGGCTGGCTATGGAAACAACCATATACAAGTGGAGAGGAAGCCCACATCAGGTTAGAGAACCTATATCAGTA
Source organism: Hipposideros armiger (assembly GCF_001890085.2). Classification (NCBI taxonomy): domain Eukaryota; kingdom Metazoa; phylum Chordata; class Mammalia; order Chiroptera; family Hipposideridae; genus Hipposideros; species Hipposideros armiger. Next base: position 368,425 of record NW_017731766.1, on the reverse strand, counting down.
ACATATTTTGGTCAAACTAGCCCTTTATATACCAATATAAATTGACTACCGAGATCAGTAGACACATAAGGGACAACCATCACTGTGAAAAAGAAAGATCGTTGCAAAAAGAAACAGAAAGACAAAGAGAGCCGAAGAAAACTTAAACTGATAGTCTTTAAATAAAAATAAATTGATATCTCTTATGGAATGTCCTAGGAGAACAAATGACTTTGGAGAACAAGTAATCAAAGAATAAGGAAGACTTCTTCGAAAGTGAAAACATGATTATCAAAATAGAATACTAGTAATATTTTCTTTAGATTAAAATAAATCTTACTAATCTGGAAGATACAAATATACAAATTTTGGTTCAGAGCCATGGCAGGTAAATGTGTAGGGTCCAAGATCTCTATTGTGGGGATCGCAGAGGGAGAAAATAGAGACTACAGAAAGAAAAAACGAAAAATGTGAATTAAAAAACAAACAAAGATTTCTGTTTCCTTGGGGAGGAAAAACTATAGAGTTCATCATTTTCATTTTTAATATTCATTTTAATATTCAATATCAAGATGAACCCTTTATAACTAAGTCGCTTTCTAATGATTGAAGAATTGAAAGGGAGAAATCTTAAAGTCCAGATAAACAGGAAGGTCACAAATGATATTTGCATGACGTGTCAGAGGTTCTAAATATACACCGTGGCTCTTGTCTAGGGCTATGAGGGACTAACAGTAGTTAAATAAAGATCATGTTTCAATAAGGTAAGGACAGGGAGACAGATCCCTCACTTCCACAACACTAGACACAATTTAAGAAAATATCAAAATAGGACAGCGATATAAGTTAAATTTGTATGCAGTGACACCAGGAGCATTTGCGATGCTTTTGCTTCTCCCTCAATAAGTAATTATGATTAAGCCTCCATGGAATATCACAGGAATATTTTTCTAATTTGAAATAATTCAACGGTCACCTAAAACATTGGTTATGATGATTCTAAAAGCCTCAATGAGGTTCTAGATTATTTAGAAAGACAGGAATATGCGGGGGCCTCAGCCTCATTCCTCAGAGACACAACAATAAAATGCGCTCCTGTGAGGAAAATCTGAGGGAAAAAAAAAAAAAAAAAGATTGCTAGGTAAGTAGCGACAGACCATGAGCAACATACATACACTGTTCTACTTAACATCTTAGCAGAGAAGGGATTTGCCTCTTTTCCTAAATAGCATTGCTCCCAGAGGTGTATGCATATGGGATCTGCACCCTCACATAAACCAGTGCTTGGCTAACTGTCTTTAAACTAAAGACCTACTTAATTTTCCTGGTGTCAAGTAAACCACCAACCCAGAGCTCCTTAGAAATCATATAATCCCGTCATGTGCCCAATGTGAGAATTTGTTCTTTCCCAGAAAATGATTTTACAGCATATAGCAACCTACAGAATTTTTCATCAGCTATAATTGCCATGACTTTTTTTTTTTTAATAGTTCAGCCTAAAATTGCCTTTTGGCATCTTTTGCCAATAGACTAATTTTGCCCTTAGGGCAGACATAGCCTGCTCTCTTAAGAGGAAATTCTGCAGTTATTTGAAAATAGCTATTCCATTCAAATACCACCACCCTCCCACTCTGTTTCCCATCCTCAAGGCAAACACACCCCTTTCCCCACTCATTTATGCTACCTGTTCTCCATACTCAATGACTTATGTTTTACATTTTGGTCTTCCGATTGCTAAATATCCCTCTTAAAATGTTGTGACTCTAATGAAACACAATATTCCAGGTGTAATTTGATAATGATAATAATATGCTATAATAACAGCTGCTACTTATGGAAATATCAGAACCAAGCATTGTACAAAGATCTGTCTTCATGATCATATCACCTATAAGATACTGCAGTGCTGCAGAAATCAGAAACCATAGTTGAAAGAAGCTAAGTGACCTATATAATAAGTTTGAGGAACCCATACCAGACATCTACCAGCATTCAATGAAAGTCATCTCATTCACTGTACCACACTAGCTCAGAACACTATCCGATGACTACTTCCTCTGTGAAAGGTATTTTGAATCTACTGACATACTCTAAGGTGCCATCGATTTTCACTTTAGGAGTGGAGGCACACAATGCACTCCTGTTTCCTCTAAGTTCCTAAAAATATTATATTGCATATCTACTGAAATATTCACTAGTACATAGCATAAACTGGATCCAAAATATATAGCCCTGTGCCATAGTAAATTTGGTCAATACCTCAAGCTGCTTAAATGCATCAATCTATATTGACCTCTTTAATAAGGAGTATTTAGGATGAAACTGTTGAGAAGAAAATAAAGCCTTTATTCCATCAACACCTAACAACAAGCTGTTTTCATATGATATCGGAATTGGAATTCCCTAAGATGACAACAAGCGCATTTTGTGTTTTCTGCTTTCCTAAAGGATGGTGAGTATCTCTAGGGAGAAGAGATGCTTGTGCCAACATGCTCTCACACACTCACAGGGGCCTCTGCCGCACTGACAATAGAGGCTTCACGTCAACAGCAGGTGTTGATTGTCTTCTTTGGCCAGTTTAAATGTTAACAAAATCATGCCTGGATTATACTTAGAAATGGACTGCCCTTTACTTCATCCAAGTACAGATGTCAATGAGCTTTTAAACACTCCTCTCTGGGTTTTTAGGCTAGCTATTAATTTGTTTTCCTTTGGCCAAAGTAAAATAAATTAATTTTCATTTTATACTGCAGGCATAGCTGGCTGAGGCATTCTATGAGGAAACAGATAGCCCTACAGATAATGAGACTTAATTGGAATATAAATGCAAGGGTTAGAAGAAGATCTACAAAGGTTGAGGAGCGCAATGCTGCACTTTGGGTCTCTCCTGGGCTGGATATACTAGATCTCATAATCAGGACAAATCTGTGGCAGTACGGGACTTTTAAAATATAATAACCAAAATTAGTGTGATTATAGTAATAACTATTAATTACTGAGGCTACTCTTTATTAGATAGCTACCATTTTACAGGCACAGGACTAGATTCTTAAACTGCATTAGTTCATATTAGTCTATATTAGTTCATTTTATCCTCATAACAACCTCATGTGGTAAATAGTGTTATCCCCTTTTGAGGAACTGAGACTCAACTAAGTAGGGTGACTTTCCCCATGACATGCAGGTAATCAGTGACTATAAGAGGCCACCAAGAACTGGTTTCTGATGCTGCCACAAAGGGCAGTGGTAGGAATTTTTTTTAAGATCCTAAAAGGAGCTAAAAAGATTTTTCCTGTTAAACTGGTCTCTCCAGTTTAGATGGATTTAGTAACATAAATTGGCTGCCAATTACCACATCAGCTCAGAGCCACTTGCCACTCAGCGGCTACATGATTTTGGGCATATCATTTTATCTCTTTGAGTCTGTTTCCCTAGTTGTAAAGATAGGAATATTAATGTCTACCCTGCAGACTTTAAGCTATAAATGCTTACAGGAGACAAAGAAGGTCATTATGTAATAATAAAGGGGTCAATTCATCAAGAAGATATAACAATCATAAATATTTATGCACCCAACATTGGAGCACATATATATATATATATATATATATATATATATATATATATATATATATATATAAAGCAAATACTAACAGAACGCAAAGGAGAAATAAACAGCAATGTAATAATTGTTGGGAATTTTAATACCACTCTCTCAATAATTAATAAATCATCCAGACAGGGACTCAATAATGAAACAGCAGAATTGAACAACACTATAGGCCAAACAGACCTAACAGACATATACAGAACATTCCATCCAATAGAAACAGAATACACATTCTTCTCAAGCATAGAAAAGGTCAGGAATATTAAGAGTTGGCTTTTGGGGCAGGCCGAGTGGCGCGTTGCTTAAGAGTTGGCTTGGGACATCAGCTCTGAGCAGCAGGGCCCCGGTTTGGATCACACATGAGGGCCAGTGGCGCTGTACCCTCTACAGCTAAGATGGTGAACAACAGCTCGACCTGGAGCTGGGCTGCCATGAGTCGCCAGCAACAGCGTAGGCTGCAGTGGGGCTGGCCGGCAGCTGGCATGCACTTTCCTGAGCTGCCATGAGCCACTGTGAGCAGCCTTCCAATGGCTGGCGAGTGACTGCCTCACTCAGGAAGAGCGCAATGATAACACCAACTTGGGCCAGTGAAGCAATGTCCTCCACAAATAGACTGAAGAACAAAAGAACAGCAACTTGTCTGTTCCCCTTCCCTGATTCCCCAAGCTGTTCCCCTCCCCCAATTCCCCAATAAAATTCTTAAAAAAAAAAGAGTTGGCTTTTGGAAAAGATAAAACAAAATTTACAAACCTTTAGATAGAATAATCAAGAAAAAAAAGAAGGGAGGAATCAAAATTAGAAATGAAAGAAATGCCATTCACAACTGATACCACAGAAAGACACAGGATCATAGGAGACTACTGTGAACAATTATATGACAATAAATTGGAAGACATAGAATAAATGAATAAATTCCTAGCAATATCAATCTGTTAAAACTGAATCATGAAGAAAGAGAAAATCTGAACAGACCAATAATGGGTAAAGAGATTGAATCAGTACTGAAAAACTTCCCAAGAATGATAAGCCCAGGAAAACATGGTTTCACTGAATTTCACCAAATATTTAAAGAAAAATTAATGCAAACCTTTCTCTATTTCTTCCAAAAAGTTGAAGAGGAAGGAGCTCTCCTAAACTCACTTTACAATGCCAGCATTATCCTGACACTAAAGCTAGATAAAGATACTATAAGAAAACTATATGCTAATATTCCTGATACATATAGATGCAAAAATTCTCAACAAAATATTGGGTTGTTGGAAAAGTCATGACATATTTTTTCTATGTTTTTCATTGCAAAAATGCATCATGACTTTTTCGACAACCCAGTATTAGCAAACCAAATTCAACATAACATCAAAAGGATCGCACACCATGAATAAGTGAGATTCATCCCTGAGATGCAAAGATGGTTTAACATTACACAAATCAATAAATGTGATACATTACATTAATGAAACAAAAGATAAAAATCACATGATTAACTCGATAGATGCAGAAAAAGCATTTGACATAGTTTGACACTGTTTCGTGATAAAAACTCTCAACAAATTGGGTATATGAGGAATGCACCTAAATGTAATAAAAGCCATACATGACAAGCCCACAGCTAACATCAATCTCAATAGTGAAAGGCTGAAATTTTCCTCTAAGGTCAGAAATAAGACAAGGGGGCCCCTCTCACAATTCCTTTTCAACATAGTATATTGTAAGTCCTAGCCAGAGCAATGGGATAAGAGAAATAAAAGACATGCAAATTGGAAAAAAAGAAAAAGTAAAACTGTCTCTGATTGCAGATGACATGAAATTATGTCTATAAAATGCTGAAGACTGCAAAAAACTATTAAAACTAATAAATGAATTTTATAAAGTTGCAGGATATAAAATCAAAATATAAATACAAAAAATAAGTTGCATTTCCATGCATAAACAATGAACTCTCTGAAAAAAAATATTAAGAAAACAATCCCATAAACAATAGCATTAGAAACAATAAAAAAAATGTGATGTATACAGGGGGCGCCAAAAAATGTATATACATGACTTGTATTCATCTTTTGTTAACAGTATATAATGAGTATTACAATTTTAATACAGTTGTTTTCCTTTCTTAAAATGTGTATACATTTTTTTGGCACCTTCTGTATATATTCCTCTATATTCCTACACAGAAGAAGGAAATCCTGCCTTTGTGACAACATGGATGAACCTTAAGGGCATTATGCTAAGTGAAAGAAGTAAGGCAGAGAAAGTCTAATATTGTATGATCTGACTTACGTGGAATTTAAAAAAAACTCAGAATTCACAGAAACAGATTAAATTGATGGTTGCTAAGTGCGGGGCTGGGGGCGACAGGTGAAGGTGGTTAAAGGGTACAAACTTCCAGTTATAACATGAATAATATCTGGCTATCTAATGTACAGCATGGCGACTACAGTTCATAATGCTGTATTGTATGCTTGAGAGTTGCTAAGAGCGAACCTTAAAAGTTCTCAACACACACACAGACACACACACACGGTAAGTATGTGAGGTGATAGACATGTTAACTAACCTTACTGTGGTAATCATTTCACAATCCCTATATACAATGCCTATATACAATGTCTATATACAAACCATCACATTGTACATACTTACACAATATGTCAATTATATCTCAACAAAGCTAGAAAAATATCTACCTCATTTAACAGGGTAACTCATTGCAATGAGAGATGTAAAAGCCCCTTTATAAAACTTAAGCTTTCTAAAAGTCTAAGGAACTTTCACATTAATTTTTCAAAATTCATGTTGCAATTACAATTTCCTTGGGTGTTGCCCATGTCCTTAGGCATTGGCTCTTTAAGCTAAAAAGGCTGTGTTCACTTACCTGACAGGGTTGTGAAAGGCTCAGATGAAATGGCATCATTGCAAGTGCTTTAACCATGTACAATTATGATTATTTAAAACGTCGGTCAAATTCAATTGCAAAAAATTCTCTTACCATGAGCAACCATGAATGGCACATGGCAACCTACCTTTTTCAAAATATCCTCACATCAACAACTTGAAACAACCAAAGAATTTGGGCTTTGAAGATCATTATTCTGCACTTTAACCCTTATCTTAAGGTATAACAATGCAAAGTTATCCCAAAAATATGTACATAAAATAATCACAAAAATCCTATAGAGCAATTTTATTAAATAGTTCTGCATGGCAGAAATCCAATGTCAAAATGATGATGATTTGGAAATACAAGTATATGAAATCAGGTTCTTCCAAAAAAAATACATGTAAATTTAATTATGCCTGGAAGCTGTTTTTTGAAATGGGCAAAAATACCCACAATGTGTCATAAATGCTGTATTTCTGCTCAGAGCAGTGATTTAGAGTCATGCGGCTTGCCACAGCCAGAGTCCCTGACAAAGGCTGAGAGGATCCGCACAGCAGTCAAGCTGCTCATTATCTAGAAGGCTACATATAACATTGTCATCTTCCAGTTGTTTGGTGGATGAGGTATGAACACATTGCAAAGAACTGACAGAGGAAAGAGACTCAAAATCCTATCCCACCTCAAATGACCTCCCCATGTTACCTCTGAAATGAAGATGGGTTATGAAATTAACATTTTACCATACAGGGTAGGTGAGCAAATCATTAAGAAGAATGCTGAAACGATGGCCTAGAAACACAACGGTGCTGCAGTTCAGGTCAGCACAGCAAAGATAAACACACAGAGATATGCCAATCCTGCTCATCGGATGGCCTTCAGCAAGAATATATATTTGTCACACTGAAAACAGTCCTTCGAAACAAAAACATTCTACCAGCCCACACCCTATGAATGTCAGCTAACCTAGAAGGCCACAGTTATGCTGCAATAGCAAAATGATAACTTTTATGAGATCAAAACTCATTCAGACACCCTTGTGACTCCCTGTCACCTTTCCCTATTCTCAAGCCTGCTGCATCGATACCACACCTTAAATGGCTGAAATAGCCCTTGGTTTCCATCCAAGCTCTTAGAATCTTCCTTTTATTGCTAGATTACTTCTTCCCTTCACATCTCTCCTGGGGATTTAGGGACAAGACTAATAGGATGGCAGAATCATTGAGGGAAGATACCAGGAGTGTCTCCTTCCATCAGATTTAGTGTGCTAACAGGACCTTTGCAGGACCTGTGGTCTGTACATAAACTGGGGTAGTAAGTCTCTGCCCAAGAAAAACATTAAAGCACAGTCCAGTTTAGCTGGACTCTCAGAAAAACTTACAGCTTTCAATTTCCAAGGTGCAGTTTTGCTCATCCAGTGGGTAGCGCCTTAGGTCCATCATGCAGGCAGCTGTGGTTGTGATTCTAGAAGAGAAAGAACAATGATATATGCTGTGAGCTGGTCCATGGCTAGAGCTGCAAAAATTCAGTCTAAGCATCAAAGAGGAGAGCACTGGGCCTCTGGGAGATGGATGTAGCCAAAGCTCTAATGAAAAAGAGTGCTGCAACTTTGGAAAACCATCTTCCATGATGAGGTTCATGCTGATTTGTAAAATAAAGAGACTCGACCAAATAATTTTTTTCCAAAAGTATGGTCCATTATCTACTTGTAGCAAATTCACCTGGGAGTGTTTGTTAGGGAGTTTCCATGCTCCAGAATATTTCGGGGTGTGGTGGAGTCCCAGAACCCTTATTTTACGAGCATCACAGGTGATTAAGAATCTCAACACAGATATTCCTTTTCCATTCCCATTTGCTTTCTCCTCCCTTTCTCAAGACCCTAAAATCTAATCTTCCATCAATCCCAGCTTTGATCCATCATTTTTGACCTTTCTATGCATAGTAGAGTACTTTGCAAGTGCTTTAATACACATACAATCAGCCTTTCATCTATCACTTGAATTGCTCTGTCCTGAGTAATCTGATATTCTTAATGACTCGTTAGAGAGCTTCCTCCTATGGGCTGGCAGTTATTTATTTAGACCACTGGGTACTTTTATTACTTTATGAGAGAGAAATGAGTATGTCCCTTTAATGTCTTTATATTTCTCTGTCATCATTTTTTACTAATCTCTCTGTCGAAGACCAAGTAGATGGAGCCAAAAATGTACACTCCTAACTGATTTATTAATATATGTTTTCTGAACACTGACGCAGAATAAGGTCATGAAAAAAATTCAAGTTTTAGAACACATCAGACATAGCTATAAATTCTAACTCTGCTTCGCCGAGTCATTGACATCAAGATGGTTAACGTTTCCTAACCAACCTTAGTTTCTTTGTCTGTAAAAAGGGAATATTATTAACAACAATAATAATTACCTAACAAGGTTTCAGTAAGAATTGATATAATAATTTATATAAAGAATATAAAAGAGTAAGTGACATATAATAGGTTCTTAAAAAAATTCCTTTTGCAACTGCAACAAAAAGAATAAAATACCTAGGAATAGACTTCACAAAAGATGTGGACCTATATACTGAAAACTATAAGGCTTTATTAAAAGAAATTAAAGAAGACACAAAGAAATGGAGATATTCAGTAATCAAGGAGTTGAAGAATGAACACAGTTAAAGTGGCCATATTACCCAAAGCTATCTACAGATTTAATGCAATCCCCATCAAAATCCCAGTCACATTTTTTTTAAAGAAATAGAACAAAGAATTATCAGATTTATGTGGACCAAAAAGCCGAAGCAATCCTAAGAAAAAAGAAAAGTGCTGGCGGTATCATACTCCCTGACTTCAATTTATACTACAGAGTGACAATAATCAAACCTGCATGGTATTGGCAGAAAAACAGACACACAGGCCAATGGAATAGAATTGAGAATCAGAAATAAATCCACGTATACATGTATATGGACAGATAATTTTCGACAAAGGAGCCAAAACATACAATGGAGAAAAGAAAGTCTCTTTAATAAATGGTTCTGGGAGAATTGGAAAGCCACATGCAAAAGAATGAAAGTAGACTGCTATCTGTCATCATATACCAAAATTAACTCAAAATGAATCAAATACCTAAACATAAGACCTGAAACAATAAATTGCAGAGGAGAAAGCATAAACACTAAGTTTATGGACCGTTGGGTACAGAGAGGATTTTATGAATTTGACCTCTAAGGCAAGGGAAGATAAAGCAAAAATGAGTGAATGGGACTACATCAAACTAAAAATCTTCTGCACTGCAAAAGAAACCATCAACAAAACAGAGGCAATAAACAGATTGAGAGAAGATATTTGCAAACACCTCCGATAAGAGTCTAATATCCAAAATACATAAAGGACTCATGCAACTCAACAACAAAACAAGCAATTCAATTAAAAAAATGGGCAGAGGATCTGAACAGACACCCAAAAAGACATATGGATGGCCAACAGTTATATTCTCAGATTCATTAGCTGTTTGGGAAATACAAGTCAATACTACAATAAGATACCGCCTCACACCTGTTAGAATGGCTATCATTAACAAGACAAGTAATAACAAGTGTTGGAGGGGTTGTGGAGAAAAAGAAACCCTCATACACTGCTGATGGGAATGTAAATTGGTACAGCCGCTATGGAAAAGAGCATGGAGGTTCCTCAAAAAAATTAAGAATAGAACTGTAGAGGAAATGACCCAACAATTCCTCTTCTGGGTATTTACCTCCCAAAATCTGAAAACATTTATCCATAAAGATATATATACCCTTATGTTCATTGGAGCATTATTCACAGTAGCCAAGACAAGGAAACAACCAAATTGTCCTTTGATAGATGACTGGATAGAGAAGATGTGGGATATATGTATATACAATGGAATATTACTTGGCCATAGGAAAAGATTTTGCAGCAACCTGATGGATCTTATGATAATCATGCTAAGTGAAATAAGTCAGACAGGAAAAGTTGAGAACCACATGATTTCACTCATATGTAGGCTATAAGACTTAAAGCAACAAACTAATAAGACAAACAAACACTCATAGACACAGACAAAAGGTTAGTGGTTACCAGAGGGTAAGTGGGAGGGGGAATGGAGGAAGAGGATCAAATATACAGTGATTGAAGGGGGACTAACTCTGGGTGGTGAACACACAACGCAATATAGAGGTGATGCTTTATAGAACTGTACACACACAACTTATATAATTTTACTAACCATTGTCACCCCAATAACTTGAATAAAACTTTAAAAACAAATGCTGCTGAAGAAAACTAAGAGTAGAAATTGATGTGGAATCTGAGCAGCTATGGCTGACTCTGCTCTGAGGGGCACCATGGTATGTGCTGGGAACAGAGAAGTAAGATGCAGCCCCGCCTTGGGAGACACAGACCACAGCTAGACCTTCTTCATTAAAAGGTCTTGGGCTTAGCCAAGTACAGCAGGTGGCCTGAGCCTATGGAATTCCTCAGTTAGGTGTGAGTCCTATTCCTCAGGTGTGGGATGAAAACACAGTATTGTTCCCTTATCCAAGGTTTCGCTTTCTGTGGTTTCAGCTCCTTGTGGTCAACTGCGGCCTGGAAAGTAATGGAAAATTCCAGAAATAAACAATTCTTAAGTTTTACATTCCATGCTGTTCTGAGTAGCGGGACGAAATCTCACACTGTCCCACTCCATCCTGCCTGGGACGTGAGTCACGCCTTTGTCCACTATCCCCACACTCTACAGCTCCTGCCCGTTAGCCACTTACTTATCAGATTCACTTTCAGAATGTCGCAGTGCTTGTGTTCAAGGAACCCTTATTTTACTTCATAATGGCCCCAAAGGGCAAAAGTAGGGATGCTGGCAATTCAGACATGCCAGTAAGAAGCCAGGGAAGTGCTTCCTTTAAATGAAAAGGTGTGTATGTATAGGAAAAAACGCTACATGTAGGGTTTGGCACGATCTGTGGTTTCAGGCATCCACTGGGGGTCCTGGAATGTATATCTCACAGATAAAGGGGACCTACTGTGAGTAATTAACTTAATAGAAGTAGTTCATGCCTCTTTAGTTTGATTACTGCTTCATTAAGGTTTGTACTCTGTTCAATTTTATTTACCTTTTTAGTAAAGTGAGTATCCTAGGGATGACGTGCATCCATGATCCCTTCCTTTCTTTCACCAAGACCTGCTGGCTGCTCGGCATCACTCCTTCCTATCTTCACAGCCTCCCCTTGAGTCGATGGCCCCATCACTTCACCCCCATGTTACTACAGTAGCTTGGTCTCCCGGTCTCTCCATTTGCCTCCCTACCTTTATTCACACAATAATCAGAGCTCTTAAAAACATAAATCAGAGTTTACCACTCCTCTGCTTACAAATTTTAGTGGCTCTTTCAATAAAATCCACAGTCTTGGCTATGGCCTGCTTTGCGATGCATGTTCTGACCCTTCCTTCGCAATCCAATATCCTATCATGTCCCCACTCACTACCTTCCAGCCTTTGCCTTTGCTCCTTCTGCCTAGAAGCATATGTGTCCCCCCCCCCATCTTCGTAGAGCCTTCTGCTGTGATCCTTCCACTCAAAAAGCACCTCCCCTGCGAGGCCCGTCCCAAGCAGCCACCCGAAGTGGTTGCCATAACTAATGCTCCATTGTCTGTTTATTTTCTTCAAGCAATTATCACAGTGTCTGAAATGATCTTGCTTATTTTTTTAGAGGACTATTTCTCATTATAAATCTTTTATTTGGAGAATTATTTTATTGCATTTTTTTCTCTTTTTAACTTAAAATTATAATGTGGCTTTGTTTTTAGAGACTCTTTTAAAATTTTTCACAGCAAATAAATTTTAATCCACTTAATTAACATTACATAAATAGTTCCAGAGTTTATCTTATTGTCAAACTGTTTGTTTCTGCTTTCGATGAGATTCATCAAATTCCTAAATTCCGTAGATGTTAACATTGACATTTCATTCCTTACTCAGGGTTAAAAAATCATTTCTTGGCTATGTGATACTTGGCTGAGTGTTTCACTGGCTCACTGATTTTTTTTCTCCCTTGTTTTCTTTTTACATGTAGCTTCAGCCTGAGTTGTCACTAACAATAGAAACTTGTATTATGTAGAAGAGAAATTTCCAAAGGAAATGAAATTACGTCCATTCTGGGTATACCAAACACCCAAGATTTTTATGTAAAATAGCAGAAGTACTCCCTGTCTTGAGAAACTAGAGAAAATTAACTTCATCTGGCAGAATGAACACAGAAGGCAGGAGAGTCACAAGGGCACATGTACAATAAAATCAGGAGAGGTCCATAAACAGATGCCTGATTGTAAATTAAGTGAAGTTTGCAGCCGCTGCTATAGGTTGTGGTTCACACTTTCTGCTGATACATATTCATGGCAACTAACATCTGTGAACTGGTGTTGTAAATAAGAAAAGAAAAACAAATCGACTGACGCTATCATAGGAGCAATGAGTTTCTACTCGTGTTTTAAAAACAAAGTAGATGAAAGTGTTTTTCTCACATCAGCAACATCCATATTCACACCAGTGTTTCACATTTTTTAATGCTGTCATACACTTCATAAAGCTAAACAAAATATATTTTCTAGTCGATATTTATGAGGCATTTGTATCTCCTTTTGGATTAGAGCAGAAACTCCATAGCGAAAGTAATCCATTTGGAATCTTGATCATACAGACCACTGAGTGCCCTGCGACAAGTCACTCGGTTTCTCTACCACTTGGTTGGTGCGGAAAATTTGAATTCAATACTTGGCATCGTAATTTGTCGTGAAATGATAAGTGTAAGAAGAGATCTGTAACTCGTTAAATGATCTGCCACTTCTGTTATGGCTACCCGATAATGAGCTGATCCAGTGATAACTCACCTAACCAGTGGTTATTCGGTGGAATACATACATATGTGCTTGTATACATGAAGAGTTGTGGAACAATCACGTATTTATAAGCAAAGCAGGGCTATACAACAGGGTGCAAATAGCTTCCTGACACATAAATATGCAAAAATAGTTTGCCACATGTATATATGGAGCTCTGTTTAACAGATTTTAAGACAAAATCCAGATATGCATCTGTTTGTTACATGTGTAACAAAAATGCATCTTTTCCAGGTGCTTTGTGAAATCAGGACCCACATCTGCTTGTTGTCTTTTTTGTATCTTAAGCACTTTGTCACTAACCTAAGATTAAAATAATAAAAAAAATAATAGTAATAATACTAATAATACTACTACTACTACTAATAATAGTACAGCAAAAAGAAAGTCATGGTCATTAGCATTTTCAAACCGAGAATTCTGAAGCCATGCTCTATAGTAAGTGTCTGATTTAATGCATGTAAAAAATTCTCAAATAAATTTTAAAGTCAAAATCATCCTTATACAAGAAGCTACCTGGAATGACTCTTACTCAGAAAATCCATGTGAGGAGCATCAAAACCTATTCTTTGGGGCTTTCTGATTTATTAACAGGGATAAGTTTCTTCAGCAATAAGTCAGAACAACAAATACACTTAATGAGCTATCCATGAACGTGACCTTCTGAATCCTGATAAACTTCCTCAATGGGCTTAAATTGCTCAATACCACCATTAGGAGTCCTTGAAAGGAGGCTAGTAACTCATTATGCAGGTATTCTGATTAAGTTTTAAGACCATTGTGAAATATATGGAGACAGATCTGTCTTCAATCAAAAGGAACAGTCACTGATGCCTTCAGAATGCACCTCATTTACCTGTGGAAAACCTTCTACAGTTAAAAGTAGAAACGTGTCTTCTCTGGGGCTGAATATGATTGCATGATAAAAGCTACCTTTGCGAAATGTCAATATTCTGACTGGGCTAAGAGATCTTTGGATAAAACCTTTATTCCTTAGCCACTGGGCACTGTCTTCCAAAAATGACTTCGGCTATAAAATACTGACACAGAGCAAGAAAACTAAACATGTAATGTAGCTTAAAACAGTCACTAAAGGAATCTATAAAATCAAGAAATACAACAGCTATGCCAGCATTTTGTACCAAAGCCATAATCTATATTTTCTAATGTCATTATCGGAGATTTAATGATGCTACTATATCATACCAAGCTTGAATATGACCAAAGATAGTTACTACATAACAATAGATGCCTTTGTCCCTCAGTCAATAGGAAATAACTCAGAATCATAATCAATGTGGATGTTTCAGGCCTTTCAGCAGACTCTTGGGGAGGGGCTTCAGGAGCTAAACTACATGGTTAAACATGTGCCTTAACATGTGAGAAACTTGTTAGGATTTCAACCAGAGATTATAAGAGACTTCGAACTTCTGCTTTGATTTCTTTCTCTAGATAACCATCCATAGTCTACAAAACAATTGTTTTTTCAACAACTTTATATGTTTTTAAGAATATCAGATGCCTTATGCCCAACTGTATTCAAAACTTATTGTTCTAATTCACAGTATGCTTTTACTTTTTAAAAATGTACACTCACTTAAAAGTACAACTTATTCTAATTACAAAGGATAATGGAATCCTATAGCATTAGCAGGCATCAGTACTACAGAAAAATTAGGGTGTTGAAAAAGATCAGTTATCAAAAAAATACTGATATATTTTTGCTAGTTGTCAAACAAACCAATTAAAACTCAAGAAAGGGGGAAAAGTACCAAATACTGAATTTAAGAATTACAGTATGAAATAAAATTTTAAAAATTTCTAAAGAGCACATCATTTTTTTTCCTTCATCTGCTTTGTTTTTTAAATACAATTTTTCAATTACAATTGACATAGAATATTAGTTTCAGGTGTACAACACAGTGATTAGATATTTATATAACTTACAAAGTGATCACCCTGGTGAGTCTAGTACACGTTTGGCACCACACATAGTTATTACAATATTATTGACTATATTCCCTATGTTGTATTTTATATCCCATTTATCAATTTTTGTAACTGATAATTTGACATTAAAGTACACATCTGAGTCACTTCCACAAAGGTACTTAAATTTTTTTGGCTTTTATATCTCAAAAAGTCTTGACATTATTTTGTGTCTCACAATATTTTTATTTAGGAAAATAATTTCTCACGTTTGCCCATCTTGTACTATGCTCTTGCCTTTTTTAAAGTAGGTAAAACACTGCTGTAGGAGTTAGGCAGCTTCAGCTCTGGCATTCTCACTGATAATAACTGTACCTCATATTAACTGATTACTTTCAAAGTTCTAGATGTCATTAGCATTACTGAAATGTATCACCACATTCAACATGAGGAATGCCCTGTTATTATTTCCATTTTATAGATGAGAAAATTGAGGCACAGAAAGGTAGAGTGATTTTCTCGTGTGTCACAGAGTGGATTTAAATCTAGCATTTAATTGGGATTTAAATCTAGGATGTCTGAATTGAGCTCACACACTTAACTAGTATGGTAAAACTAACTAGCCAGTAGACCCTGGTAAAGTCATTTAGCTTCTCTGGAGGCCTGGCCAGTTTCCTAAACCCCAAATCATCTTGGAAATTTTATAGTCCTATGAAAATACATTACATGTTCTGTGACCCTGTATATCTTGTAATTTTGTTTTACCCACACATTCGAATGCTGTATGTCACAGCTGTTCATTCTGTTTTAGTCAATTATGTAGATGAGCCCACCCCAGATAAGCAAATGCAGGCCTCTCCCCAAGGAGTCCCACTTAATATTGTCCCTGATTGAAGGTCTCCTTCAGCATTTTTCTTCCAGCCTATGCTCTTGATTTACCTCCACAGAGGCCTTCTGCTTAAATTAAAGTCTCCAACACTCACGCATAATTGTTTGTAAAAGCTCTCTACAAGTCCTCATACAGTCACATGTGCTACTTTGTAATCACTAAAAAAAGTAAGATTGCTAGCAATCATGTTCCCATTTGATAAACCCTGTGTTTCAGTTGAGAGCTATTTGTACTCTTCTGCAGCTGCTTGATCTTCTGTGACTCTGCTTTTTTGGAATCTTATCCTCTGTGAAGATACTCTGACTATTAAAGGGCTACACAGGCTTCTGCTACAAATTCAGGTCCTATTAGGAAAGCCATTTTCTTAAATAATGTGCCTGTGGAATCCAAACAGCCGTACCTCACAGAGTCTCCCTTTGTAAGCATATACATCCTACTCAATCAAAGCATATTAATGGATATGGCCCTGCCAATTTAAGCCTTTATTATTCTTCTCTTGCCAGGCCTGTTTTACCAAGATTTCCCATCTTACATTCCTGATGGTCTCATCTAGGGATCCTGTGCTCATCTCAGGAATGAGAGTATCCTCTCGTCTAAGTTATGTCTTGAAGGGAGTCTGAGTCCCTGAGAATAAAAGCAACCATTCTATTTTCTGACTCATAACCTTACAACTGAAATCTGACTTTAGGTCACTGTAAGAGATTTAACTGAACCAGAGCCACCGGCCGACTAGAAAGACATAGAGCTGGGACTCTCTTCATTTCATTGTAACGTTCATTTCAACGTTGACTTGTTTGTTTTCATAATTTAAAACAATGTTTAAATATGTCAGATACTTTTGGTTGCATTCATTAAAATATACCTAAAATACCTTATTTTGATTAGTGACCCATCAGAGTCATACCATGTCAGGATGAGTTCATCAGTTTTATTCCAGCCATTACATTTTTTTGAACAAATGAGAGTGGCTTACAGATGTTAATTTATAGTTAGCCAGTGACAGACAGGCCTCAGCTGGGCCTGTTGTCATTTCTTCCAATCTGATCCAGTAGTATTTTAAAATATAAACTACACATGATGTCTTCTTTGCCTCTCTAGCTCTGTCCTCCAGCCTCCATCACCAAATTCTGTAGCCCCAGAGACTGGACTGTACGGACTTCAAAAACTGCCTCCCTGGTTCTGTGGCCTTAGGTTGGATTTGGCCAACGGCAAGCAGCTCAGGAGTTGAGGGTGAGACTGGGGGAGCTGAGTCCCCTGGCCATTCGCTCCTCTCCCCCTGAGGGGGCAGATGGCAACCTGCGGATCCCGTCTCTGGGAGGGAGGAAGGGGTTGCTGTTCCGTCTCTTTGTAAACTGCCTTTTTATTGCATTCTCCTCAAATTATCCCATTTTCAGTACGCCATCTGTTTCCTGTCGGGGCCCAGACTGGTAGAATATATTATAGAAATGTATTTAAAAGCCGAGGGTTTTCTAGTGAGGCTATCAAAAAAACTCAGAAGCATTTCATTCCTGGGACCTTTATCTTGGGATTTCAGGGATGAGGGGATGGAGGTGCCCTCCACCTTCAGTGAGCTGCCTCCTTCCTGGGAGTCCAGTCTCAGGACATCACTGCCCACCTACGAAGCCCTCTCCCTCCAGCTTAGTGCCTCCACCATCGGCCACTGCCCCATCTCGTTTTAGTTCCTTCATAATATTATACTTATCACTATCTGAAGTCATCCTGTGTATACATTTATTTGTTATTTTGTCTCTCTAGTAGATTCAGGGTCTATCTTAAATTGGGTTTTCCAGGAGTAGAACTGAAGGATGCTCACTGAAGACGCAGATTGAAAGGTTGATGTCGTACGTCAGCCCAATGACGTGGAAATCCTAGTGGCAGTATCGCTAACAGGTCAACTATAGGAGACTGAAACAGCCTTAAACCACCTCCCTCTGCAACACACACACACACACACACACACCACACACACACACACACACACACACACACCTTTCCTGAGCAGCTGGCACTGATGTCTGAGGAAAGGCTATGCCAGATTAACTTTTTTCTCTTTCTGGAGTAGAGAACTTGCTGAAATCCAGTGGGAAACATTGATCCAGCCCCTAACATGCCCTCACACATATTTTCCCTGAAGTACGCGGCTGCAACTGTGATAACCTCAACCAGTAAAATAAAATAGGTTTCACTGTTGGTTGTTATTGCTGCTGTTATTTTTTAAATACGAAAAGTAAATTACCCAGAGCTTCCTCCTGTCACGTACTGGCAACTCAGCTTGTACTTCTGACTCCAACAATATCCACAAACAATGCAGTTTCAGACCTTTTGCCACTCCTGATCTCTAAGGCAAAAGATTTCCATCTAGATGGTGTGAAGATAAACAGAAACCTTGCCTAAACTGGAGCTGGGAGTGCCTGTAGGTGGAGCTCTGACACCCCACCCCTTATCAGTTACTGCCAGAAAGGAGTGCTTTCTATCTCTGACAGGAAGCTGTTTTATTACTCTACTTTTCCAGCAGGAAGAGGGAGGATCTTCTCCATGCCAGTCAATCACTCAGCCAATGAAAGACTTTTCCAAATCAGCCAATGAAAAACCACTACAGTTTAAATTCCCAGTTTCCTCCAATGGGGTCTGTTCACAACATCCCCTTTGAACACCCCCTTTCCACTATAAAAGAACCTTTCTCTCCTTTGTGCTTTGGATTTGTGAGTGGTTTACCATCAGACTGCATGTCCCCAGTTGCAATTCTTTGTTCTTCCCAAATAAATCCAGTTTGCTGAAGAAGTATCTGGCTGTCTATTTGTTTAAGGTCAACAATTGTGTTTTTACTATTTAAGAGTTGAGTCTTTTACATAAAATAGACACCAAATATGTGGGAAAATGGTTACTGCAACTAGAAACCATAAATTTGTATTAGAAATACAAATTAAGCCATGATGATTATTGCTTATCTAATTAGCAAACATTTAAAGAAATTATACTATCTACTGCTAAGATTATGCAGGAAAGCAGGCCCTCTCACACATGCTGCTGTTAGAACTTTACATTGGTATAAACTTCCTGGATGATAATTTGACAACATTAATCAAAACCCACCAAATGTACTAATCTTTGTTCCTAAAATTCCACTTTGAGAAGTTAATGTGAAAACAAAATAATGTAAAACTATATACAAGGATGCTAAGTGCAACTTTAAACTAGGGAAAATGCAACTACTCCATACATCACTTATATGAGTATATGAATGTATTTTAATTTAGGCGCATGATGCAATATAAAAAAATGCTTGGAGAAGTTTGGACATAGGAAAGTGTTCTTGATATTTTTTGTAGAGAAAACAGTGTATTAGAAAGCAGTGCAGTATAATTTCACATTTATTTATAAAGGTGTATTGAGTGCACAGATAAATGACTAAAAGCATAATAAAATAAGCAGTGAAAATATAGTTGGCTTTTATTTTCATATTTTCCATAATTTCACTGTTTCTGTGATAAATGTGCATTGCTTTTCTCTCTCAAAAACCTTATTAAGATAGTTCTCCTTGTCTGCTTTAGTCTCAGTCAAAACTATTCATTGCTACTTGTTTATTACTTTTTGCAGAAGAATTTCTTCATATATGAGAACATTGGATAATGCACAGGATAATTACATTCCATGGGTTGGAAATGTTGGTCAGCATGTTGACTTTGTCAAAAGCAGGCACTTCACTAAATTTCCTATGCCATTAAAATGTTGGTGGAAATGCCATCATTTGATTATGGATTCTTAAGGTAGAAAAGACAATTAAATGATACACAAGTATATCATTTATACACAAATTTCTTTCTGATGATTGAATTCTTTCCAATAAGGTTTCTACAAATTTTTGTTCTAACTTGACTCTCTCCAGTGACTTGGAACTCTTTCTAAAAGGAATGTATTCCATCTTTGGGAAGCTATGATTACCAGAAAGCTTTTTTATATTTAACAGAAATTTCAATTTCTTTAATTGTAAATTGCTAATTCATGTACTTGGCAGTTTTTTGTCTAGGGAGTGCTTCTCTTTTACTTAGTGATTCATTAGAGTTTTTGATGTTATTTTATTGTCATCAAAGCTTATCAGTCATTTACAATTTTACTTCTTAAAATGCTTTATGTCTAGACAATCCTTCCCCATCTTGAGATGAGATAATGATTTCACTATACTTATGTCATGTTTCAAGTTTTATAGTATTTCTTAAATTCATCTGGAATTGATTTTGACATATTGCATATGCTGAGGACATACCCTATATTTTTCAAAGACACAATGGGCTACCATTTTTTGCCTAGCAAATGGTCATTTTTTAAAAATGTAGTAAGTGGTGAGAATATAAATAAACTGGGTTCACATAATTGCTGGTAAGAACATAAATTGGTTCAGCCTTTATAAAGAGCAATTTGGGTATCAGAACCTTCTACATACTAGCTAGTAATTTTACTTTTAGGGGTTTATCATGGGAAACAATCAAAGAAGAGGACAGGAAGCATGTACAAGGATATTCATCCCTATATGACATGCGATAGTGAGGCGTGGTGAGCACGCTGTTTGGTAACTAATGTTACGACTCTCATATATATGGGCATAGAGGTCAAGAACAGAGGCCTTGGGCTCAGGTCTTGATTCTGCCTCTTACTGGGTGACTTTATGGACAGCACATAAAGAGGATCTGCTATAATGCAAAAGGTCCTTTTCACCTAAGGATAATTATTCCAAATTCTATGGAAGCATGACCTTGAGAATCTCAGCAAAAAACAATGAGACTACCTTTGTTTGGACTTGTGGAAGAAATGTCATCTCTTTAGGAGCTTTTAGCTACTTAGGATGGAGTTTTGAAGTGAGGGGAAGGGTGTGCCCATGTGGGTCAGAGTAACTAAATACTGAAATTCAGAGAGCCCCTTACACTGAAGACTGATTAAAAGAAAACATTTAGAAGCTAAGTTGGAAAAAAATTGTATTTAAAAAGTTTCCCCCAGGACACACCTATAATACTGAGTTGTTTGAAAACACAGAGGAAAAGGAAATAAAAAATTATACCCAAATGATAGCAACCTGAGTAAGGAGCTTAGGTGACTAAGAATTAAAGCAGAATAAAATTAATCATCATCATAATAATAAATCTTGCAGCTCATTTTAAATAATGTTTTCAAAGAAACAGAAGAGGTTTCAAAGAAAGAGAAGAGGCTCACAAAAAAAAAGATCATAAACACATGTTGAAAACGACAACTTACAATAAAGGTCACTAAGATATTACTGTTACACATCACAAACAGAGAAGGATGAACACAAGCACCACCCGGATTCCTGGATACAAAATGACAATCGATAACAGAAAATATCAGAAGGGAAAAAGTGTGTCGCACTGTTTTTCTATGAGCAATTTCATTTCATCTAAGCTGGAGATGGGAGCAGGGCTGAAGAACGAGAGGATGGCTGCACTGTAAATATTTTCTCCAGCTTAATATCCTGGTCTGTCTCTGTTTCTCTCTCTAGGAAAAAAAAAAAGGTAAAAATATGGCAAAATGTCTTCAGAATTCAGCAAAATGTTATTGAGTATAAAACCCAATGAATTGTTTAACAAATGGCTGGATGAGCTCTGCTGTTCTAGCTGGAGCCGAGAGGGCCGACTGATGGATTTAATAACAGCCTCTATTTATATGAAAGGCTCAAGGGAGCGATGCTCGGCTGTTCATGTTTTCTGCTATGGACCGAACAGGAAGCCATGGTCATAAATTCCAACATGAAGGACATGGAGGGTTTAGGTTAAACAGAAAGATGACTTGTCTGATAGAGGCTGTAAAATAATGAAATGGCTCCCAGGGCAGATGGCCGCTTTCCCTTTCTGGAGCTGATGTGTAAAAAGTGAGCTCATCTGGCCGGGTGATGAAGGCAGGGGCTAGCCACGCATGCGAACGGTGTCACTGACAGTCTGTACTTTCGGGTTCACTAGCACAGCCTCTCTCTCTCATTTTCAGCAATTGAAGCAAAAGCCTACATCCCTTGCAGCCTCAGCATACCTTTGCTAATTTGCCTTGTAACGGATTTTCGCTTAATAAAACACACAATAACTTGAGGAGTTGCTAAATGAAATTAAATAACTAAAGAGTTGTAATAGAGCCTGTATTTCAATGCATGCTTAATGACAAATGGTGCTAGGTAAAGATATAGTTCTGTCGGGTAATTATTAGCAAAACCATTCAAGACTATCCTCAGAGCACTGGGATGCAACGTTACATGTGGTTATAATTTTCATGCTCAGAGTCTGCATTAGTTAAGGCATTTGTGGTGGTGTAACACTATAATGCTGCTAATGAGGAATTATTTCTAGAGCAATTATTTTTAAGTGATGAAGGTGTATTGTATAACTGTGACACATCTGATTTTGTATTTGCTTTCTCAACAGTGTCCTTGTCTTCTGCAACTCAAAAGCATATGTGACTGTCTACTCCCAACAGGAAAAAAACAGACTAATAATTACCAAACGTATGCCATCCCTAAGAGAAATACAATGCAACGTGCTAATGTCTAATTCTTAACCTACCATTAGAGAGTTAAAGAGAATGTAAGGATTTTGAGTTGGGTAATGTATCAATTTAAAATCCTAAAATTAGCAAGTTTATCACAACTTGGTCAAAGAGTTTGAGACTGGAATTAAATCCCTGAGTTGTCATATACCCGAATGAAATAAGGGAGTTGACCAATGGTGGTCTAGCCATAGGCTGCCTACATTCTGCATGGTGCTTGCTAAGTCCTGGAGAAAATATGTTATATTAATCTGTGGTCTTCGGCCCTACAGACCTTAAAATCAAAGCCCAGATATGAGATACACTCATCTAGGGAGAGACTAGCTGTGTAACCTTGGATTCCTTATTTAACCTCTGAGAGCCTCAGGAATGATAGCATGACAACAAGGCACTGGCCTCTTAGGAGGGCTGTAAGGATGGAAACTTATATAAATATTGTTTAGCGTGGGGTAAGCATTCCTACCAACTTTAGCTACGGATATGAAATAATTATATTTCTTTTCAGTTACATTTATTATTAGGCATATATGTTAAATGTGAATAATTTGTGTTAGAAGAACTCCAATACAGAAGGTGATTGGAAGCTGAAACAGTCACTGCAGACAAAATGAGCTATCAGCTCGGTGATGAAGGATGGACGTGGTTATGCGAGTGTAGCTGGGAGGGGTTTTGCAGCTAGCATGGTGTAGTGTGAGCACATACCCTGAGCCAGGGCATAGGGGTACAATGGACAGAGCGCCTCAAGGTGAGACGTATACCTGGTGATAGGCTGGATGAAGGCAAAAGGCAGCTGACCTTAAGTTCTAAGCAACTTGTTTATAACATACTTTAATCTACTGAAAACTGCAGAGTGCGGTATGACATAACACGAAACAGAGTGCTTACATTATAAAGATACTTAAATCTAATCAAAGAGTCACAGACTCAGATGCCTACAGAGTCAAGTTTATAACCCCTGTAACGTGTGGAGTAGCCTCAACGTAGGACAATAGGGAATGATGGTGAACTGGGGAAAATATACCCTGTCTGAACAAGGTGGTATTTCTCAGCTTAGCTGATAGTTGCCATATGGGAAGTAAAACCCCATGTTTCTGACTGTGAAGATTTAAAAAAATATATAATTAGGGAATACACATTTAAAAATGAAATGTCATAATTTTTCAAAGTGCCTTGTTGGTCAAAAATAATATTGCCATGAATTGCATCTGTCCTGAGGGCTGACGGTAAGCAGCACTTAGAATAATCTGTCATTTTATAAGTGAGGGAAGGAAGTCTCTGAGAGGTTAAGTAATGTGCCTTAGTGGACACAAAGAGTGAGCTGAGTTCAGAACCAATGGTAACTTTATCCAAGGTCCAGCCAAATCTCATCGGAGGCCAAGACTCCCTTCCTGTCAGTGTGGGACCCTGTGAGTACATGCTCAGAGGCGGGGCAGCTGTGAGGTTTCAGTACAGCCTTCATTTTACTAATACGTTTTAGATGATCTGCACGTTTTAGATGATCTTTCATCATGGCCTCAAAAAAAATTAATGTAGCAGTTGAACACAGGTCAAAATAAGATTTAAAAAAGCAAGTGTGATTGTTAGTTCTCTTTTCTTAGTTTCAGTGTAGTGGACAGGATAGAACCTATTGGGTTGTTGGAAAAGTCATGACGTATTTTTCTATGTTTTTCATTGCAAAAATGAGTCATGGCTTTTCCAACAACCCAATCAATATACGGGAGTCATTCCCGTCATTCAGACTTGGGTATAAACACCAGTGTTTCCTGTTCCTTAGTCAGGTCACTTGAGGAAGTCAGTTTGCTTGTCTTTAAAATGGAAAAAAAAAATGATGATAAGCATAGAGCTGCTGGAGAATGGCATGGAACTAGATGACCTGATAACATGCTATCACAATTGCAAGAAAGTCAGGAAAGGAAAGAATGATTTAAAGATTAGAAACAAATGTTCTGATAAGAGCATTTATGGTCAACTTCCCTGGGAAGTGTAATTTAAAACTCAGCCATGATAAGAGTCAATTAAATCATTCATAAAGTACTTTACCATTCACATAATAGAGGTTGGTGAAAAACTCAGCCATATTAAAGCAGAAATAGTAAGGATAGGTTACACACCATATTGTTATTAAGATCAATCGCTTCTCTAATGCGATATAGAAGAACTGTGAGTTAAAGCCAGTTTGTACAGTTAGAGTAAATGGACTGAGCTACTGTAAATTTTCAAGAAAACTGATGAGTTGGGGAAATAGAAAGATTTATAATAGAATGGAAGAGTTCTGCATTTACAACTGTGACTCCAAAAGACACAAAAGTAGCATTTTTGGAAATGAGGTGGGCTAATATTTGGAACCAGTCTTGGATTTAAATCAGGGCTTGGCATTTCCAGCTTTGTGACATTGGGAATATTAATAATTCCTCCAACTCTCAGTTTCCATTTCTGTAACATGTGAACAAAAATGTCTATTTTTATAGCAGTGCTGGTGAGAAATCAAATAAAATGATGTCTGTGAAGCATTTAATTACTTGCAAATCCTGAGTGTCAATATATGGTAACTGCTGTTATCATCACTACTATTGTCTATTTTAAGGCTCTGAATGAGGTCAAGAGGAAAATAGTCAAATATTTTTTAAGAGGGAAAAAAAGAAAATTAGGAGCAATTAAAAATACTATTGCAAAATACTGCAATTAATGCTTTGGACAAATGAATGGTATGATGAGTTTTTATATTAAATGTCATATGACTTATGTCAGGTCAGGAATAGCAAATTCAAGTTCAGATCTTCCTTCTACATAACTGGCAGAAAAGCTCCATCAAACAGTCGCCTCCATGACAAAAGGGAGCACACTGAGTATATACCTCATATCAGCATTCCTTTTGTGTCTGTCAAACAATTAGTAGAGTATCCCACAAAAACGATGTAGGCAATCTACTACAACGATGTAGTAGAGTCTAGATTTCCTCTGCACCATCTTCACACCTCTTTATTTAATAATGGGGTCTAAAAGAAGTGATGTAAAGCAATGAGAAATATAGCACTTCCATCCTCAGATTCATTTGAAAATAAATACCTAAGATTAGTAATTTCCTAAGGTGCATGCTCAGTTTTCTCAATTCTGGAAAATGGAATTTTATATTTAGAGTATAATTAGTGCAACTTTTGATTTAAGTAGATATTGAACTAGTACCATCTATAAGACTGGTATTCATTAATCATCAAATGTTCAATAAAAATGTTGGGGATACTTTATCTATCTGAAGAACTGGACCATGTGCTCCAATAAGAGAACATGTTATAAAAAAAATACTACTTTGCATGGGCTAACCTATTGGACCAAAGGCTGAATTTGACCAACAATTGGTCAGCAACATGGCTTTAAAAATGTGAGTCCAGATGCCATTAAGCAGGACACACATCCCCCAGTTTCTTTAAGTGCCCCCCTTTCCCTATGACAACTTTGCAGGTTCTCTTCACTCACTAATCCACCCAGCCCCAGCCCCAGCCCCAGCCCCAGCAGGTGTCTGAGTTTGTGGCCCTGACTCATAGATCCGAATTGTACCAGGGCAAAATCATAAGAAGCTTTCACATATATTGGTCTGTGTTTTGCTCTTTTTTATATGAATGCAAGAGCATGCTGGAATTAGACAAATAATTTATTTTTGTCTGTCTGGGGAGCTTATTCCATTTTTTTGGTATAGTGGAACTCTTACAATTTGGAGTCATACACAGGCTCTCTAGAGGCCAGATTGGCCATATGTCACCAAATCAACAAAAGGGTGCATACTTTTTAACTTTTTATGGAAAGACTTTGTTTTTAAAACTTTTTATTGAAACAGATGTCCAGAAAAGTGCTCGACTTCTAAGTGTGTAAGTTGATGAATTTTGGGGGGCTGACACCTGAGGAACGGCACCCAGATGAAGATATGGATTATTGCCAGCACCTCAGAATTCCCGCTCAGCAACTGTCCAGTCACTACCCCTCCCCAAGGTAACCACTCTCTACTTCTCTTAACTTAGAATAGTTTCACCTCTTTTTGAATTTCATGTAAAAGGAATATTACAGTATGCTCTATTTTTTGTTAGCTCTTTCTGAGATTAACGCTTATCCTTTTTGGAAAGGGCGGTAGCAAAATCATCTGACATTATGTGCCAACTGCTCTAATAAGATGTCCTCAGAGGGACTCCCTGTACCGTCTTGTTTATATGTGTGGGGCAATTTGGAGGGAAGATGCCAGGAAAGCTGGAAAATAAGAAACGATATACATATAAGTTATAACATGTATTATGTATGTGTTAAGAAGTTCTTCAGTGAAAAAATCAAATGTTTCTCCATCCATGGATATATACATGGATTAAGAAAAGGGTTATAACACCCAAGGTGTTGGAGCAAAAATCACTTTTACTAATTCATACATTTTCCAGCAATTTTTTGACAAATGTCACCTTTGGCCACAAGAAAACCATAAGTATTATGTTCATTGTTAGTTTTCTTAATTGCCCTCTTCCCATCAGTTTCTGATTACTAATCAACTAAACATTTCTCAGCTTTATTAAAATCATTCTGAAAAATACATTCTTGACATATTTATAGATTATTTACAATCAGAGAAACCTTGTAGAATGTTTTTCTGTCAGTATTTAAATATTGAAAAAAGTATTTATAAAAAGATACTTTATTTACCTTTCTATATACTTAAAGTATCATTCATATATTTGTCAATCCTTTATGATAAGAGTTGTATCTTCTAGAAAAGGTTATAGATTTCCTAAGAACCTATGCCAATGATCTAATTTCTTGATATTTACTTATTATGATGAAAATATTACTGAGCCATCTCAAACATCTTGTCCTATATGTTTAAACTGTAGCATGGTATTTTGAAATAAAGATTCCCAATGCAAGCCTTTACTAAATATTAGAGAAATGTATTGTGGATTTAGGCAGGAAGTCCACTGAGATTTCCCTTTGAAATGAGAAAAATTGAATATTATACTCTTTTGTATAATATTCAATTATACAAAATGTATATATATGTGTGTGTATATATATATATATATATATATATATTTTATATTGTTTTATCAACTGATACTTTCTAACCAACATTTCAGAAGATTTTTCCATACAATGATAAATGCTATTTGTAGTCAAATTCTAAGAACTCAAAGACTTTGAATTGTATTCTGGGTCATAAAATGGATGAGTAAATGCAATGCACACTTGATCATGCACTCACTTGATTAAGGGCTACCCTTGTCCTAAAGTCCAAACTCCCAAATCTTCCTAACAAAAGGCCCTTCTTCCCCACCAGTGAACCTCACTTCTCATAGCTCCCCACCTCACAGTCCATTCTCCAGCCATTCTGAAATTCTTTTACCTGCCTCTCTTCCTTTACTTTCATTGCTCACACAGGCTGTTCCCTCTGCCTGGACTCCCCTTCCCTCTGTCCTTCCCCACATTTTAATTTGCCTGGTTAACTCGACATCTTCACTCAGGTCACAGTTTACATGTTGCTGTCCCCTCTTACACACACACACACACACACACACACACACACACACACTTATATTATATTATATTGTATTATATTATATAGATAATATATGTATATTGGGTCATTGGGAAAGTCATGATGTATTTTTCTATGTTTTTCAATGCAAAAATGTGCCATGACTTTCCCGACGACCCCATAGTATTATAACCACTTTACAAAGGAGGCAAGAGTGGTCTGGTGAAATCTGATGACTTCAGATTTGTGGCTGGAATTTAAATTTATTTGTTTTTTCTATAACAAAGGAACAATAGGTAAGAAAGAAAATCATTCACATCTTATCGATCTTCAAATATGAAGCTTAATTTTTTTTGTCGATTACAATAAGTCATGTTTTTAGAGAAAGGTAAATGGTGCAATGCAGAGTAGTTGTTATAATTTCAGAAGTCAAATAGACTTGGATCCAATATTCAGCTCTGCCCTATCAGCTGTGTGACTTTAGACAGGTTACTTAATATTTCTGTGGTTCACTTTCCTCTTGTATAAAAATATCTACTTCTTGGAGTTAAAGCATGTAAAGCATTTAGTATAGTGTACCTGGCCCCAAGTAACTACTCAACAAACGAGAATTAAAATGAATGATTGTATGAGAGAATGAATGGACAAAGTCAAGAAATATGGAAGTAAGTAAAACATCCTGAGCAAAAGTATATGCTTTGTATTTACAAAAATACATCCAGTCTTGTATGGATAGCCTACCAACAGGACACTGAGGAGGCCATTTTGTGGCCAGTGGCCAGATGGAAAGCTTAACAGGACTTGAAGCTTGCTGTTCACTCTGGGGAATGTTAACTAACAGTAACGGAGATCTCCAGTCAGCAGACAGAGACAAAGAGGTGTGTGCACCTTCTCAGTCTAAGTAATCTGCCTGCCCCGCATGCAGGCCTCACTGTTCTGGGGACTCTTGGATTCCATGGGTGGCAGACACTCAGTGACCATTACCTGGGCAGTCAGATGGCAAAGAATTCCCAGCCACTGGCACTCATCTGTTCTATCCTTCCATCACATTCCTTTTTCATTTCATTTCTCTCATTTTTGTTTTTGTTTTTCTTATCTTGGAGTCCCCCTCTAGCCCTGTGACATGTTTCCCATCTGTTCACGCAGATGGTGCTACCAAGAGAAGTCAAGAAGTCTGGTGTCCCCAAATCCCTCTTGATTCAGTCTGTTCTCTCTACCACAGAGCGGTGGGGGAAAGAAATGAGAAACTGAAAGCCATATTTTAAAGCACAGAAAGGTCACGGCTCACGTAAAGAAAACATTCATGTTCAGTTGAAGTGAAGGTTGTCAACATAGGTAAGCCCTTACCCTGACATTCTCCTGAGCAAAAAACTATGTCTGCAGCAGCTGACAGCAGCACCTGGACCAGAGAATTAAACCCTCCCCTGCCCTTCCCCCACTGCTACCAGGTCTTAGCAGGCAGCAACTGAGGCAATTATTGCGTAAACTTGGCTCCAGGTATATTTTATATTCTTTTATATCTGTGCCTATGAAAACTGAAAACTTGCAAGGACAAAGCCACTTTTTGAAATTAAAGAAGGCTGCCACTGAATGATAGCGACTTGATTGTATACAATTTTAAAATACCACAAGAGAGGAAATTGAGCCAAGCATCCTGCTCACGATGGAAACAAACAGAAACCCTAGCACCAACTGAAAAGAGCAAAATCACAAAGAAAGGAAAAGTGACATAGAATAATAACCTCTTCCTTGTCTAAGGTGTCTGAGATTTTTGCAATAAAATAAAACAAACATTAAAACTAAAACCTATCCAGTGACAAGACTAAATTCAGCCTTTCAGGTGATTTCAGAATCTTAAGTTTCTTCCAACTGAAATGTCTGATAATCCCTATTATTTGGAAGTTGGCTTCGCAGAGTAAAACACCGTTTTTCTTATACCTAGAATTTAGAAGTTCATTTTCACTCCTGTGTTGATTTCCCCTCTGTTTCTTCAAAGCATAACCCTATTAAGCCCCTAGCCAGCAGATTTTTTCTCCTTGAATGTAACTCCACTTATGATCAAATAAAAAACAGTCCTATGGTTTGTCTCATCCCCTCATCAGAGGGTGACGGCTGAGTGTGTAGAGACTGTGTAAAAAGGCTCCATGGATTAACCCTTAGTGAATAACATTAGTGTAGCAGCGGAATATACAATTTGGTCACCTACTAAATCAGCTACAAAAGAGCCAGCTGGAGTTAGAGGAGGTTTTTCTCATTATCATGCTATGAGCCGCTTTTACACAGACATAAGACTGACTGTTCTGTTCCTTATATCTAACTTCTCAAAGGAAAAAATCAGCCCACGATTCCAGCCAAATGGGATAAAATACGAATTTGGGAAAATATGGTTCTGAGCAAATTTAAGTGCTTCTTTTCACCACACAGTTGTCAACGTTTTACTCCCCCCACCATTGGCCTTGTGTGTTATCACACAGAGAAAGCACATATGTGTGTGTGCATGTGTACACACACATACACTGAATTATAGACAAGGTAGACCAATAACAGAGACATACTCTATGCAAAGAATGTGATATCTCTGCTCTGTAATCAACAAGAAGTTATACCCGTTTTTAGTCATAAACCATTTGATTATCATGAGTAAAAGAGAACACCCCCCCTTGAACTCAATGGTAATACATTTTCTGAGGTGTGTGGCTGAAAAGCACTTGCTCTCATTAGAAAGTGTTTTCTCATTGAGTTCTTCTGTGGTAAAAGGCTAATATGGGTCACCTAAATTCCACCTTGACACAATGTTCTGCACCTTCACATCTCTGTCCTTTACAATACCACTGAGTGCAAATGATAAGGTAACAAAGCAGACACCATGCAAAGGGGAATTTCTACAGTCAACTCATAATTGTATTTAAGTCACAATTTGGGAAGCTGAATTGATGACAATTGCTGACCCTGTCTTTGTTTTCAAAATGCCATCTGCTGAAGTTGATATCACCTCAAATACGGTCTCTCTGCTAATATGGTTCCCCCACTAAGAAAGAGAAATGCACTAGCCGGTAGGAAAATCAGGCTTTTTTCCACCTCAGCCAAACATAACAATCTTTGATAACTGGGTTCTAAATGATATCAATTTGATTTTATGCTTCTCTTGCTATTCTTCTTAATTTACCCCAGAATGTAATTCCGTTGTTTAAAAACATTAGATGTGATTTTGCATGAGATGCCTTCATGGAGACAAAAATAATACTGATAAATCAATTTGAGGAAAACCATACAGATCCCCTTCAACTGATAAACAGAGTCAGGTAGTTGGACAGATACAGTAAGAAGTGCTGGGGCTAAATCACAATTATTCATTCAGATATATGTTCATTCAACGAATACTGTTTCATTGGTTCTTCTGGGACAGGTTCTGGTCAAGATGCTGGGATACAGTGAGGAAGAAAAGAGGCCCCTGCTCTCATGACACTTCTGTTCTAATGGAGAGAGTCCAATGAGAACGGGAGACACATGCATTTATGGATAAAGAACAGGAGACACAATAATGTGCAAGGGAGGGAATGGAAATTTCTGGGTAAAGTAGTGTCACTTAACTTTCTTCCTGTGAGCACACGAGCTTGTCCTGCCCGCAGGACCATGCTCTTCTCCCCTTTCTCACTGGAACGCTCATATCGCAGATCACTGCTGTCAGCCGTCAGAAATACCGTCTAGTTCCGATGTCACCTCCTAAAGCAGGACTCCACCTCTCTCCTATAGTCACTCTTGATCAGCTCATTCACTCTGTTTAGTTTTCTTCATAGAATTAATCATAATTTTCAGGTCTCGTATTTATTATTAAATAGCTTTTTGCTGGTGGTTTATATGCTTCCTTCGCTAAGTGCCAGCTTCCAGAGACAGATGAGGACAATGTCTGAATTAGTCACTCCTGTAACCGCCCCCCCCACACACACACACGATTGAATGAAACGTTCAGCAATTCACCTGACCACAAAGGTCCTGACTCATTACACATAAGTTAGAGCTTCTAGCATTTTCTCAAGCTTCTTTCTGGAGCACTACACACACATCAAGCTATTATTACTCTTATGAAAATTCTGACTATGTCCATGTCTGCTCTGCTGCCTCCCACTCCATGCACTTGGTCATTTCTCTGCATTAAACCTGTTAGAATCCAAAGGGCATGGGCTTTGGAGTCAAACAGACTTGGATCTTAGTGCCAGCTTAGGCACTTATAGTGGTGCTGCTTTGCACAAGTTACTGAGTTTGTTCAGGCCTCAGTTTCCTTTTCTTTAAAGATGGAATTATATTAGTATCTAGCAGATGGGATGAAACATGGCACATACCCAGCTGATTCTGACTACTATACTTCTCTGGGTAACTAGTAATAATCACAACCACCACAACAGTCATCATTTCTTGGGTACATACTGTGCGCCAGCTACTTTACATGGGTTACATCAGTTTATTCTGACCGCATTCTCATAAGTGAAATGATCTTAGTATTTTCAACCTAGAGTGGTTAGGTAATTTTTCCAAAAGCACAAAGCCTATAACATATGTAAACAAATTCCAGAAGCTGGCTCTTACCTAGTATCCTTTCCTACTTCTCTTCATCTCTCTATTACATATATCCTTCCCCCACTAACCCCCAAGTTTTCAGAGTCAAGTATCAGATGTCTCATTTGTCTCTGTGTCCACCTAGCACAGTGTTGACACATAATAAGGATTTAGCACCACCAACCATCATCCCATGCGAATCATGATGGGAAACAGCAGAAGGGGTCAAAATTAGAATACATGTAGCAATATTAAAAATAGCAATTAATCTTTACGTACGGCTCGCTATGTGCCAAATACTTTACAATGTTTTACAAGTATTCTTTCAATTTAATCCCTGCAGGAAATCTACTCGGTAGGTACTATAAAGCCCTCTACTACGATGCGGGAGCTGAAGCTCAGAACGATGGGCCACAGCTAGTTAGTGACAGAGGAAAGCCTTGAAAAAGGCAGTCAGGTTCCAAACCCTTGCTCTTCACACTCGGCACTACAGCTAGCTACTCCAGGGAGCTTCTCCTCTGTGGCCTCACCATGCAATGATCTAAAACGCAGAGATGCCATAAGAAGCTTTGACCTTTATTCTAATCTTTTTAGTAGTTTCCCTCAGTTGTCAGCCTGTGACAGTGGCTAAAATATAAAGTGCTAATTATTGTCTCTATTACGGCTGGTGGGAACAATCCAAGATGGAATCACTGTCTTCCTCCAAAGACTTATGGACACTGAACATTTTGATGCCTTTCATTCTGTCCATAAGAGTGCAGATAATGAGCTGCTCCTGAGAAGCGAAATAGCTGGGACATTTCATCATATGGTGACTGTGACTTGCGTCTTTAACCTGTTACACGGTTTGGTTTCCAAAGGGAAGATTGCTTTATTTGTTACGTCCAGAATAAAGAGAGAGGGTAGGCTTACCACCCATTTAGCAAATCAAGTAATTAAAACTTTTACCAAAAGTCTTTAACAAAAAATTTGGAGAGGTGAATTCCATAGGTTGGGTCATTTTTTTAATCCCCTTGTTTTCTTTTCTCCTATAGGAAATAAGACTGAAAAATACCCCAGTGAAAGAAATCTAGTTTACTTGTTCCAGACAATAAATACAGGCTTTCTTCAGTGTACTCTGGGATCTTTCCCAATAGTCTGGTAGACAAAGCCACATTTCCAGTTGTCTGCAAGTTACAGTCATGGTTAATGGCTGAGTATTCTCTGCTTTTCCTTTCCAGATGAGAGTGCTGATGCTAGGATTAGAGCCGAGAATCTCACAGAGGGAATGATGTCTGGAAAACCCTGACATGAAAGCATATCTGTTCCATAGGTAATCACCTCCTGGATTACGAAGTAATAACAGAGCTTCTTCAATCCAGCAGAAAAGCCTGTGGACAGGGTAACTCTCGCACAGCCTTCAGGAACTCCGGGAGCCACAGAAGCCAGGTGGCCTCCTCACTTCCACTTACGCTTTGTATTTTGGGCTAATTAAATTGACAGAATCTTACAGTGGCTGCTACTCCCTAGTCTGTCGCCCTCTTGAAGCTCTACAATATGGCTGCACAATTCTGAGACAGAACAGAATTTCAAAATCCCTGTATCCCAATGTGCATACTGCTTCTCTTTTGAACCTGGGTATTCAGAGATGTGAAACAAAAACAAGCAAACAAAAATGACTTCCCACATGTAAACAGCTGCATAGAAGAAAACCCTTCAAGAATAAAGGATGAGGGCTGGCTGAGTGGCTCAGCTGGTTAAGAGCTCGCTTGGGAGCACCAGCTCTGAGCAGCGGGCTGCGGTTCGGATCCCACATTGAGGGCCAGTGACGCTCGCCCTCTACAGCTAAGATGGTGAACAACAGCTCAACCTGGAGCTGGGCAGCCGTGAGTCGCTGGCAACGGAGTAGGCTGCAGCAGGGCTGCAGTGGGCTGCTGTGAGCTATGTGAGCGGCCAGCAGCTGTTGTGAGCTGCTGTGAGCGGCTGTCCAGAGACAGGCGACCGATCTGCCTCACCCAGGAAGAGCGCAATGATCATACCAATATGGGCCAGTGAAGTGACGTCCTCCACAACTAGACGGAAGAACAAAAACAGCAATTTCTCTACCTGTCTGTTCCCCTTCCCCGATTCCCCAACACTGTTCCCCTCCCCCCAATTCCCCAATAAAATCTTTAAAAAAAATAGAATAAAGGATGAAAGGGGGAGTGATGATATTAAATTATACCTGAGGACTGTGTGTGCTGTTTGTATTGGAACAGGTACAGGCTAGCCACAAACAGTGCATAGGTCCCTATTGTGGAGTCCTGCTTAGGACTGAGAGAGTCAGACTCATTTATTTATGAATGATGACTATGGGAATCTCTCTACAGTGGAAATGAATGGCCATCAGAGGTTCCTTTCAGGAGCTTTGGTAATTGAGGCTCTACATTCTTCTCCATCCAGCAACATTTTCAGTACCTGTTTTTTCCCCAAGAGTCTTTTACAGCCATCTACCTAAGCAGAGATTGCACTTTCTCAGATTCTGGGGAAGTGACTTAGATTACAGGCTTTGGGTTCACTTCTGAGCCTGAAACTCCCTAGCAAATTGCTTACTTCCCCCAAACTTAAGTTTATAAAATTAAGGTTATAAAATCAAGCTAATAGCAGCCTGCTTCATGGGATTGTTTAAAGTAGGTAATCTAGGGCTTCACATATAGAAATTACTCAATAAATGTTATTCTTACTATCATGACTATAACTATCTCAATGAAACAAGTGTTCTCTTATGTTTGCTTTGAACAGATCTTGGTTTAATGAAAACTCTGTCATGAGTGAACTCATCACAAAGCGTATCTAGTCTAACTCTGAATTTTCCCATTTTGCCAAGCCAGTTGCTAGCAAAATCTGCCAGCAAAATTCACTGAATTCATGAAATCAGGATGGTGCAAAAGTTGTTCCAAATGGGTTAGAGAAAACTTTCTCTTTAAACTAATGCTGAGGACACTGTGCATTGTTTCAAGGCTTGATTTACAGAAGTCCCTTCTGTCGTTCTTCAGTCTTAATGCGGGACAAACAGAAAAAAAAAAGTATACATAAATATATGCATATAAACTGACATATGCATGTTTATACCCTTAAATGCACATGCATGCACGCACGCGCGCACACACACAGACACACACACACAGACACACACACAGACNACACACACACACACACACACACACACACACACACACACACACTAGCAACAACTCTAATCGCCCACTAGGAAATACTTTGCTTAAAATAAAGTAAACCCAAATATAATAAAACAGAGGTCTGGCTTCTTTCCATGCTGATGGTATTCTTGTGATCCACTAGAAGGTTCACTCCTAATGAAATTGGGAATATTTAAGTACTAGCTCGGGATGTGGTCCGTATGGCAATGCCTTATATGGATCTATTAACAAGCCCATGCATGGCATGTCCTCAGTGGCTTTCAAAGCTTCCTCCCTTTGCAGACCAGGCCCAATTCAATGACACCACTGCACTCGTGCTTTTGGCTTACGATGAAAGATCCATATCTTCACTG
Organism: Hipposideros armiger; assembly: GCF_001890085.2. NCBI lineage: Eukaryota > Metazoa > Chordata > Mammalia > Chiroptera > Hipposideridae > Hipposideros > Hipposideros armiger. The sequence goes on along the minus strand of NW_017731766.1, from coordinate 332,102 downwards.
GGAGTACAGCTGGTTTTTCCCTTACTGGGAAACCCCTGGAGCCTGACAACTCGTTTTTTCTGCAACAGTCCTTTCACCTTTGGGCTTCAGTGCTGCCACCGTGTCTATCATTTGAATGAAATCAGTGGATATGAGGACAGGTAGGGATGCATCTAGCTGACAGGAAAGGAGACCCACTGACTACAGGAATGTGGTGAGTCAGCAATATTTAAAAACAAGGTAGATAGGCTTTTAGGCTTTCTTTTCCTCTTTCAATGTTTTTACCTAGAAATCAAGCAAAATGTGGCAACAGAAAGAGTCCTGGATTATTTCCCAGGGCTGCGAAGTACATACCACCTCCATTTCTAAGTCTGGAGAGTGCAGTAATTCTGACTCTGCTATTTTTGATTTGGATTTGACATATTTGCTGACAATGGTAACTCCGAGGAGAAAACAAATGACTCTGGCAGCGACAGCAGCAACAGCGATAACTCCCTGGGTGAGGAGTTAGGCATTTGGGATTCTACGCTGTCCTTGGTCATTAATTGTGTGACGTTAGGGATAGTCAGTTCCCTCTTTGAATCTCCTTCTCCTCTATGAAAAAGGAGATGAACTCGAAGATGTCAGAAACTACTTGTAAACCAATTTATTTTAATCTAAATAATTTTATTTTATAGGGAAAATGATGGGCAAAACATTCCTTGGAAAAAATTTCTTACAGCTCTTTACAGGGGATGCATTCTGTAAAACTTTATGATACGCACCTTGTGCCACAGAGATGGAGCTACATGAAGGTGATTTTTCTTGCTTAGGAGAACTGAGAAAATCTCGAGAACAGGGTCTCACACTCGGGTCAGGAGGACTGATAGTCTTAATAAAATTTCTGCTATTCTGCCTGACAAAAGATAGTCACTCAATATCTCTATGAAAATGAATTAAACCAATTAGCAAATCTGAGTGAAAAATTGATATATTAATGTTTGATAGGCTACATTTCAATGTGGAAGGGCTACTCAGATATTCACGTGCCTACTATCCTGTGGTGGAGCTTTAGGAGTAGAGGAAGAAGATAAAATTAATAAACGCTGCCTGCCTGAATTCATTACAGGCTAACATTATCCTTTGCCATTTCCCAATGACAGAACATGCATAGCAGGGGATAGCTGAAATATCTTCTGCTTCCTCCTGAGTCTTTCTTGAAGAATGTGAACCTTTAATCAGAAATGACATGTTTCTGATCTAATGTTACATATGGGAGGTGTATAGACATATGAAGTCCAGGGCTCCCCACTAAGGCCAAATGAAAAACAACTATTTTTAGATGGGTCAGTTACTACTGCAAGAGTGAGGAAGTCATGCCTTCCATGAGAACTACCCTAATAAAATAGACACCAGTACATCTCCCAAGCCAGTTATTTAACCAATGAGACTATAAATTGTAACAGCACAACTATAAGAGTACAAATTGTGCTACAAATAGCTTTGCCTGTGTCTCACTAAAATATTAAGTAAATTTTAAATAGTAGTTCTGCATTTTATTGCAACCACCACATATTATACTTTGTCTCACAACCATAAACCATATTCTATAGTAAATAAAGAATTATATCCCAAATGTGTTCTCTAACGGTTAAAGATGGATGGTTAGAAGGGGTTTATTGGCATGGCGAATGGTTATGATGCATTCACTGTTAAAGAAAACAAAATAAGATCACAAAACAGTATGTATAATGTGCATCTGTTTTTATGAAAAACTACCTATATGCCTTTTTAACTAGAAATGCATCTGGAAGAATATAAAGCAAAGTATAAATTACTGGTTAATTCTGGGTGGTAGAATTAATGATAATTTTATTCACAACTCATCTGAATTCTCTAACTTTTCAATATTAAATATGTATCACCTCATAATAGAAAGGGTTTGTTTTAATTGTTTGTTGAAGAGTTTTAAATAATGTAATAAAATGCTAATGACTTGGCATAAATAATATGCTGACCAGTTTGGACTCAGGGTCTAAGTTTTAATACAAATATAAATTGTTATGTTCACAATAAATGCCATTAGTTGACAATATAGGCTTTCTTGCATACCTGAATGCAATGATCTTGTTTTTGCTTTCCTAACTCATAAGATGTTATTCAAGGAGATAAATGCAATTGCTAAAGCACTGAAATACCATGTTAAGTATTGCTGTATGCATAATGAGGTGGAAGTCCTAAAAATATATATTTATGCCATATATTAACAAAATCACTGGACTTTGGGATTTTCAGAGCTAGAAAAAAATTCAGAACTCATTTAAATGAGTAATTATAAGAATCACTAATTTTAAGAATAGAATGCAGGGCTCCTGAGTCTCTGAACAGAAGAATTATCCATCAGCTTTTTGAAAGCTAATAAATATATCCTTTCTTTAAGTCAATAATTGTCTGAATTGCATCTCTGCCACATTCCTTATGATGTCATGTTAATACCAGATTAAACCTGATTTTCCCCTGCTAGTACTTTGGCTGGTTTCACTGACAAAAACCCTGTACTTTAATGTCATTTTTCCGTGAAGTTGTTCTGAAAATGATTTGATTGGGTCAATTTAATTTTAAAATAGATATAGTTCATCTGTTTGAAATTCTTGCTTTATATACTGCTGGGGGTTCTTCGGCTTAGTCAACTGAAAAGTCCCGTGTCACCAATTCTATAGCTGGGTTCCTCCCAAGAAACCATTCTTCCTTACCTCCACCTCTATCTCCTGATTCAAGTCTCTAAATAGTATCATAAAATACAGGAGGTTTTTGATTTTATGATCAAGTTGGTATAATTGAGCTATCAACCAGCCAAGAGGGAAGGTGAGAATCTATATTCAAGAATTTCATTATTATGTAGCCATAAACTATAAATTTAAAGCTTGTAAAAATTCATCACTGAAAAAAAAATATTTCTGTATTCTGTAGATTTTCAAGTCAGTTGAGAAAATAGATGAGTGATGAGGCATGGTGAGAATGAAAGGAAAGGCTTAGGTTCAGAGAAACCATTTAAATGAGTAATTTAACTCATTTAATACATGAGTTATACAACTCTGGATTAAATGTTACACATGAGGCACTGGGCTAGGGCAACAGGACGGTTTTCAGAGCTGCCATGACCACTTGGGTCTCAAGCCAGGTTTCTCATTTCCTTGCTTTCGATCTCATGCTGCCAAGTGCGATGCTGGAGGTCACTGGTTCCACTAAGTTTGTGTCCTCAAGACTGTTTGAACATCCTTTATGTTTTCTTTAGTCGTTCCCTTACTTAATCCAGATATGCCTGGCCTAGACCTTTCCCATTCTCTTCACTTGTTCATGCCTACTCCTCTCATTCTTGACAATGAACCTAATCTCTTACCTCACAGAATCATGAAAAGGTAACTGGGATAAAATTCTATAATATAAAACCACTGACTTGATATTTAAAGCTTTTCCTGTCCTGTTCTATTTATCAACTATCCCCAACATTTACTTATTTATTAGACAGCAAATAACATGGAACACTTACTACCCACCATATACTGTGCTACTCTAAATATATAGTTTTAATTTCATGTCTGATGTTAGCTTACAAATTTTACATTCATTGATCATTGATTCAGAGGATGGTTGGGTTGTAAAAAATATTGTTATTATCTAATTCAGGCTCTCATTTATATATAAGGAAATTAAAACCTGGAGAAAAATCTCAAGGTTAAACAAGAACTCAGTGACAAGAGTGCAAACTGAAACCCAAGCTCCATTATCAGTCTATTTTGTTAAGAAAGTTGGTTTCATTGCCCAATTGTGTCCATTTATCTCTCTGCACAGTATTAGGACTCTGTTTCCAGTGCCTTTAAAACTACTGTCAACCTGAAAAGCAATGGAATAACTGGGAGTAAGCTGCTAACATGTGGTTTGGTGACAGGGAAACAAAAATCTAACCAGAATGAAAACATAAAACCTACCATATAACGTCTAAAATACATTCCATATTTCTAAATCTCAGTGTCCATTTTCTGGACTCTCCAAGGTCACTGCACCTTGACGTAAGCTTGTTGAGTAGCTGGGCGCTATCCTTGAAACACTTGCTCTCCAAACACAATATATCGACATTACTACACTCAGCTCCTGCTGCAGACAGTCAGAAGCAATGGACACAGCACACCTTTACAGGAGGACGGTTTCACAAGTTTATCACGGTTTTAACGTAAGAGCTGTGACCAGTCTCCTCCCTGGGTTATGGCCTACCCTGGTTTTCTGTGGACATGGGTCCCACCCACGGAGCCACATATCCTCTGAGATGAGATGACCTCATTTTCAGACACAGCTATTAAAAGTAGATGTCACGCATAGATGAGTCTCTACTTCCAAGAGATAAAAAATATTCCTTGGCTGCAGATTTAAATCTTCAGGGATATTTTCAGAGATTCCTACGGCTCTAAAACACAACATTTTTTCTTTTCCAAATTTTATCATACAAGTTTTCTAACATACAGACAAGTTGAAGGTATAACACAAAGAACACGTACATATTCACCATGAAATTCAACAAGCATTAATATTTTGCATGCTATTTTCTATATCTTTATTATGTTTTAATACCTGAAAACTTCACTGGAAAAAAACCCTACAAAGGAGCTTACTCAGATCCTCTGAATGACCTCCCCCCCACCATCTTCTCCAGCCAATCTTTATGAATCTCAGCAGGAGGGAAGTTTAAGCCTTTTGCTTTTGCCTTGAACTCATTCATTCATTCACTCATTCAGGACACTCAGCTCAGAGACCTTGTTCTATTGGATTTCTTGGTCAGTCCCTTGATATTTAAAGCTCTCCCTGTCCCAGCCTTCTATGTTGAGGCCTCCACAGTTGCCTTCACAATTTGCTTTTCCATTCAGACTGGTGAACTCTGGCACTACCAAGTTCTTCACAAGGATCTTGCCTGTGCCCAGAATTCCTCATAGCAAAAGGCATCCATTAGTAAACTGGGATAGGTGTGAACCTGAGACCTAACGATGCATTTTCCAGAGACAACTGGGGCCTATTGTTCTTCAGAGCCTTATTTGATCAAACAAGAACAAAGTCTGTGTCCATGGAGCTAATGAAAGCTGTTACCATCCAACTTTTCTTAATCTCTTTTCTTTTTTCTCCTGTGTGCTCTCAGGTGATTCCTACTACTCTTTATTTCCAGTACCTAAGGAGCTTGCCAGTACCTAAGTACTTGCCAGTACCTAAGGAGCAGGAGAGAATGGTGATCAAGAACATTTTTGTGTCCAAATACTATGCTGTCCTGTGTAGTATCTGTGCAAATTTTATACACAAGTTCCTTAGTTTCTTTAAGTAAGAAGGAAGACAAAACAAAATAAAATGCCCAAACAAACAAACAAACAAACAAACAAAATCAACAGTGCCCATTTTGTAGGGTTAAATTCAATATTATGTGAGATAAGTTCTGGCACAGTGACAAGTACCTGCTAAGTCATTTAATAAGTATTAGCTACTGATACTAATACTATTACTATTTTAAGTGTTGTTTCAATGCCACCACTATTGAACATAGACGTAAGATAAATGTCTTACTAGACCATCAGCAATAGAGACTGGTGGGGTGGGGTGGGGTGGGGGGTGAGTAAGTAGGAAGACAGGCTAAGTGGGGCCGAATCAACCTTGGCAATGGTCATTTTAATTGAATTACTCTTATTTATTTATCGCAAATGAACCTCCTGGAGTTGATGAGGGAATATGTGGTCTGCATTAAATTTCCAGCTATGAAACAAATTGTTCTACTCTTTATCAGAACAAACTGGGATGGGACATTTATAGTTTTCCTGGAAAACCTTGTTATTAATTTCACATTCAGAATTAACAATACAACTGACAGAACAATCACGATTCATGAGCCATCTCTGTCCAGAAGTGTTCATTTTATGCATGTCAGATGTGTTCAGGGACCTGCACAGTTTGTCAACAGCCCTTGCTGGAAGTCGGGACGGGAGAGTGTCAACTTCCTACTTTGGGAATTAATTACAGCAATTATGTCCAGGGCATCTTGACGATAAGGACTGAACAGTCATCAGTTTTTTTGTCTGATTATTGGCCTGACAAGATAAAGAATACATAGTTACCACCTACACGGGTCTTCTCTTTTTCCTCTCAATTCCAAAGCCATTCTGATTGTTGTTTTTCCATCCATTCCACTTTGCATCTGTGCACTTAGAATTCACTGACAGTGTTTGCTGAGTTTATGTAGCGTGTAGGTGCTTTGTCAGTGTTGGGGTACACCAAAGAGAATACGACTTATTCTCTGTTCTAAGGTGGGTATCCCCAGGAAAGAGGAAGACTCAGGGTAATTTCTGTAAGACTGCGGTGAGGAATAGATGATCTGATGGGCAGAGCGCATCCAGCGCTGGGTCTGGTGCTCAGCCAGAGCCCGGCACTTGCCAGTCCTCTCGCCCCCATCTACTGCTGAACGGCTAACTTACTACTTCGACGCCGCCTTCCGCCTTCTTCAGGATTCTGACCACCTTCTGTGCTTAACTCTTAAAAAGGGTAAACTACAACCTCTTTTCATTCCCTGTCTCCTTCAGTGCCCACAAGGTCACCCTCTCATCAATACCGCATGTTCTGTAGTTAACTCCAGATGATGGTTTAGCACAATGTATCTGATAACACAATTATTTCCATTAGGCCTTTCGAAGTCCATCGCTTTTTGGTAGAATCCTTGCAGACACTGCTGGTTAACTTATCTTCCTACTATTTTTTTCTTTTCTAAGGCATGTATCTGAGGAATGCTGGTATCCATTTTATCTCCTTCCCTTCTGTGACTAACACAGGATACAAAGATGCTCTCTCTCGGCCTCCCTTCCTCCCTCCTGCGATAGTCAAATGCCGTTTTTGATACAAAGATGATAAACAAACATACAAGCTGGCTTCTAGGGATCTAGGACAATACACCAGTCAGGCATGCTGAACATAGCAGATAATGCAAATGAGATATTCCAGATAAGAAAGACATGCGAGTGAGAGTCATCCCAGGGTATTGGTCATGGTTAAGGGCTCCGGTTCTGAACTTGGAACAGTGTTCAAATCCTATCCTCAAAGCTTACTTTCCTGGTCATCTTAGGCAAGTTGCTTCAGCCTCAGTTTCTTCATTTGAAAATAAGTATCATAACAGTTTCTAACTGAGGAGGCTGTTTTATGGATTAATGATATCAATGCACTAAAGCATTTAGCTCAATGTGTGACCCTAACAAATGTTCACTAAATAATACTATTGTCATAAAGTAACTCCATATTAATGTAAAACAGAATAGATCAGAGGCAAATGCCCATTTTAGAATTTAGAGTTCCTTCCTTATAATGCAGATAATTCTTTATACTGTAATGTTTTCAGAGTAAGATATTGTTTTCTTCATTTTTTTTTCAAGAAAACCATCTATTACTTCTAATACAAAATAAACTTTACAAGAAGAAACTGTCTCCTCATCCAAACAGGAGAGCATCACAATGTTTTTCTGACATAAAGGTACATTTAAAAGTATTTACACATCTGATTGCTCTTTGGAGGGTGAGAAGGCACACAAAGCCTTCCTGTTGTCAGAGGACCAGACCTCATTCATGCAGCTTAAGAGCATCTGCCACATTCAAATAAGTATTAGGAATTCTTAATTTTTTTTTTTTTTTTAAGGAAAGCTTATGTCTCAGCTATTTTGGTATTGTTGATCTCTATTCCTCAAAGAAAGCAGCTTTCGGATCAGCAGCTGATGTTGGAATATAATTCCGGAAAAACATAGCCCTAGCTGGGGCTAAGTCCCTTTGTGAGCATGCTCATCTAAGCTATCAGAGGTCCACTGGATAGGAGGTTTAACTGCTTATCAGCAGACCTGAAGGAGGAGTGAGAAAAACAGCCCAAAATGCACCCCTCCAATACAAAGCAGTGATCGTTTCGTTCGGGAAAATTTCAGTTTTGAAATGGACGCTACAGACCTGAGGCCATACAGGACAGTCCCGTCCGGGTGCAGGCGGATCATGCGGTTCTTGACGGTCACTCCATGCACGAATGACTTCTTATCGTTCAGGAAGTAGGTATCAGGCACCCAAAGCTGATCTGCTACTCTATTGTCCAGAGTAAGGTTTAAAGGTATTACATTATAGGACAGCCGCTTATCTCTCCAGGCTTGTTGGAAATACATTGTCAAGGTATAGTCCTGTGAAAGTGAGGGGGAAAAAAAAGGTTATTTTGTACCCAGACAGACTTAGGAGATAGGCAAACACTTCAGTATTCACAATCAAGGGAAATATACAGCCATGTACTTTAAACATATACTATGCACATATAGGTAAATATTAATTTACTAAACCCATTCTCACTGAGCACCTACTATGTGTCAGGCACCATGGGAGGGACTGCAAACACAGAAGTGAAGAGAGCATTTCCTCATGAAATTTATTATATATTATTACCCAGGTAGAAAAATGGTAAAAATAACTACTTTATAATTAATTTGCCTTTTCCAAAGAGAAGTACACAGGATTGTTTTAGGGGGGACCATACATATAGTTGTAAAACATAGTTAATTTATTACTATAATAACTGTATAGTTCATCAAGAGAATCCTAACTGGTCTAATCAAGGAGGGCTTCCCAGGAGAGGTGACATTTACACCAAAACATATGTAGCTCCCCAGCTATATAAACAATGTTATCTCAATCGGTATTTCAGGAGAATTTGAATCCTGGGATTAGGAATCAGCAGGTGAGGCTCTCCGCTTTGAGGAATGGTGAGTTGTCATAAAGGGAGCACTGGCTTTGGAGTGTCAGTGCCTGCATTTCTCAGCGGTGTCTAGGGTGCAAATTTATACACTCATTTCCCTTCGGCTCCATTAATTAAAACTCGGATTTTTAATACATGCCTGATCTAACCAGAAGATTATTATGACTATTAAATGTATAACTCAAATGCAATTTGTAAACTATGAAAAGCTATACTTTATGAATACAGCATTTACATATATATTGTGACATGTTTTATCCATTAGAGGCCTATGGGTCCAATGTAACTGCTCTCTCACCCTCCTTTGGATGACTACATGAGGGCCAAATATTCATTTGAAAGGATAATTGCCATTCTATTTTAAAATTAATTCACAATGCCCTACTTGAGAGCAAAAAAAACAAAAAAAACCCAACACACAGTATCACATCTTAGTCATCTCTGCAACCTGAGAGCCTAGTGCAGTCCTAGAGTATAAAGAAAAAACGAATGAATGAATGTCCAGTAAGGTGGTAGGCTTATTGGATTTCTGCACATATCTGCAAACATTTGTGGATAAAATACACACTTCCATCTCTACGAAGTCCCTGAGTATTTCTAACCCTCGTTGAGATTTATACATCCTAATTTGCTCATGTAATTTTAAAATATGACTTGTAAGTTATTATCTGCTAAAAAAAACATTGAATGGTTTTTATAGGAAAAGTATAATCCCTCTGCTGCAAAATAAGTAGATAAATAAATAAATAAATAAATAAATAAATAAATAAATAAATATTTTCCTGGTTTCACAAATATACAAATGTTGATCAGCCCTACACTGACTTCTGAATGAACAATGTAGAATCGAACTTCTATTCTAACAAAAGATATGCATATCCTCAAGGTAAACCAAATGCTTGTAGGTAAAATTTACTTTAGTGGGTCACTTTAGTCAGTGCTCTGCTCACTGCTTTAGTTAAGGGTAGTCTGAGGCTCTCCAGAAGAACATCTGGATTTATAGTAAAAGCAACCTTGAAGACTTATGAATTATATAACTAGAAAACAGAAAAAGGACCAGATACATTTTTGCATGTGTCTATGTTACAAATAGCCTAAAAATTAGGACATAAATAAAACAAGCAATTTATATGGTGCTTGAGAGAACACATTTAGTGATTTCCAATTCTTGAAGATCAAATGGAAAATTTATTACCTCTACTAGAAGATACAACAACTTAAGCATCTTTGATAATAAGCCTTCTTAAGATTTAGGGGAGATAATACAGTTCGGATGGAGCTGGAGTTAATCAGTTAGCAGAGATGTGTTTGGACACAGGAAATTGCATTCTCTTTTGGGCTAAATAAATAGTAATATTGGGAGATCCTGTGTCATATGCTAACTCCATTATTCGTCAGCAATGCAGTGCCTGCTAAGAAATGCTACCAGACAGACCCTGGTGATTCTGCTAACTGTCACATCAATTTCCCTTTTATTTATTTTTCAGTAACACATTATGACACTGTCAAGAATGGAGGAAACTTCTGAATCTAAATAAATGGTATTGGGCTTAAAACAAGTGGTTCTGTGTTTACCCTCTTTCCTAGGCCTCCATCCACCCAAGATAAACCCTTGAACTTTCATATAGAAAGCATATCCTTCACATTTAACGATCCCACCTTAGGGAACCTGTCTCACAGCTGGTTTATTCAAATTGGAAAAAAAATCACCAAGAAACCACTTCTTCTCTGCAGTCCATGGCATCAGTAAGCAAGAAGGCATTAGATAATCAAAACTCAAGCTGACTTTCAATGCCAAACAAGATGGAGTAAGCCTAGCCCTCTTACTATTGTAATTACAACTAAATATCCAAGAAACAATTTAAAAAATACTTAAGGAATATACAAAGTAAAACATAGTAGGCAAATTGGGGAGGAAATCAAAATGTGAAGACAGACCATTGCAATGGTGAGTTTGTTCGTTTTATTTTCTCTCTCTCATATATATTCTTAAACACACACACACACACACACAGACACAACCATAAACCAATGGAGAGATATACCATGTTGGTTTAAAAAGTGAGTATTGTTAAGATGTAAATTTTCCCCAGGTTGGTCTATAAATAAAATTCCATCCCAATAAGTATCCAAGCATTAATTCTTATAGATATGCATAAGCTGATTCTAAAATCTATATGGAAAACAAAGGAACGAGAATATCAGAACAATTCTAAAAGGAAGAACAAAGCTGAAGGATTCACTATCTGATTTCAAGACTTACCATTATGCTACACTAAGACAGGGTGGTAGCACAGTATCGAAAGAAATATAGAACAATAAAATAGGAGAATCTACAAATAAAGTCACACAAATATGCTCAGTGATTTCTGACAGAGGTACAAAAGCAACAGATTGGAGAAAGCATAATCTTTTTAACAAATAATCTGGAGCAACTGGAAAATCCACACGTGAATGAATGAATGAGAACCTCAACGCATACTTTACACCTTATATAAAAATTAACTCAAAATGGGTCACATATTTAGATGTAAAATGTAAAACTATAAAACTGTGAGAAGAAAACTAGACGAAATCCTCTGTGACCTTGGGTGAGGCAAAAATTTCTCGGGTACAACCCCAAAAGCACAAGCAATAAAACAGATGCTGATAGTGTGGACTTCAACAAAATTTAAAACATTTGTTCCATAAAGACTAGTATGAAAATGAAAAGACAAACCGCAGACTGGGAGAAAATATTGGGTTGTTGGAAAAGTCATGACATATTTTTTCTATGTTTTTCATTGCAAAAATGCGTCATGACTTTCCCGATAACCCAATATTTGCAAATCACATATCTGACAAAGGACTGTTATCCAGAATATGTAAATGTATCAAGAAAAGTCAAGATCCATATGACTTCACACATATGTGGGATATAAAACTGAAACAACAAAGGAACAAGACAAAGAAAAACTCATAGACACACAATAGTTTAGTGGTTACCAGAGGACATGGGGGGTGGATAGTAGAAGAGGGTAAACGGGATCAAATATATGGGGATGGGAAAAGAACTGACTCTGGGGGGGTGAACACACAGTGTGATACACAGATGATGTATTACATAATTGTACACTTCAAACCTATCTAATTTTACTAACCATTATCACCCCAATAAATTTAATTTAAAAAAATGAGAAAAGAAATAAAATTGATTAACCTGAATATTTTAATGAATGAATAATTAATCAAAAACAATTTCATTTTTGCTTTACAAAATAACTTTTAAAATTCTTTTGGATATTTTCTTTTGGGTTCAGTAACAATATTGTGAGCACATATTACCTGCCAGGTATCCAGAGACAAATGATGATTTCTTGAGATTAATTTTCATAAGTGATATCAATAAATGATATAATATAAAGAAAAAAGAATTCTCAAAACTCAACAAATAATTCCATAAAAAATAGGCAAAATATGTGAACAGGCACTAAACCAACAAAGATATACAAATGGCAAGTAAGCACATGCAATGATGGACAACATCAGTTATTATTGAAAATTAAATTGAAAACTAAAATGAGATCCAAGACCATCAGCATGAAATTGAGTAAATAAAGCATAGTATGAATATATAACAGAATATATGCAAGAATTAAAATATCATTATAAAAATATTGATATGAATAGATGTTCTCAACACACTATCAATATTTATATTATTATATATAATCTTTTTTAAAAGAATACTGCAAAACAATATGCACAATATGATCCCAATTTGGAAATACATATGTATATACTGGAAAAATGTGTCTAAAAGATAAATATTATTGGCATCTCTACGTGATGAGATGACAAGTGATTTTCAATTCATTTGCTAGTTGCTATATATTTTGTTTTATAAAAATGATTTCTGTAACAACTATATAAACAAATAATTATGTGTTGACTTCAATTATAAAAATAGCATCTAATGTTACAAATAGGCTTTTACTCTCTACATGTTTAAGAGCTCAGCATGAAGGAAAAGGAAATCTAGTCACAAATAAATGAGAAACTCTCAGCCTTTCAGTTTATTGTTAACATAGCACACATCTCCTGAGTACTGATCAAGGTGTTTTATCTAGAAACACACAAGAAGTAAGAGCTTTAAGTGGTCAACCATTTTTCCTTTTCTAGGGAAGTTTACCTTCAAGCTGTCATTGAGAAGTAAAATTCCATCCCTATTTTTCATCTTAAACACCAAAAAAAAAGGAGATCCCAGAATCTTCCTCTGGGATAAATTTAAGTCTTCTTCACCCTCGCTGTTAGGAAATTTCATTTTACTGCTAATAGAAAGCCTTCATATCTGTTTCTTGTTTAATGCTCGGAGGAGATGAACACACACACACACACACACACACACACACACACACACACACACACACACACACACACACACTTGTTCACTCTAGTTTTAGCCCCAATAGCAGCGCCCTGTATCCTGCAGTAGAAGAACGAGGCAATGGATTTATCTTTAAAAACTTTCAGAGTCTCCATTGCTGGTCAAGTCCAAACTCCTTACAAGGCTCTTCACAGTCTGCTTCACTCACTCCACCTCTCTACACCTTACGTCCTCATCCACAGTGAAGGAACTGAGATAGAGTAGATGATCCCTGTGTAAGAGTGTCAGATGTTCTAGGATTCTGTGTCACTCCATTTATCTTCAACTAATCACCTGTCTGAAACTTGTCTGAACAAACCTTTTCTACGTAACCCCCGACACCTCTGTTACTTTTCATGTTGCTTATTGTTTCCCCATGCCCTTCCTGCTCTGCCCAGCTGAGTCCTAACCCTCCTCCAAAGCCTTCCTGGGGACCCCTCCCTCTTCTCCCTCTGCCACAGCCCACGTTCATCCTGAGTCCCTTCATGCAGGGGTCTGTAGCATCCTAAGCGTTATTCAATTGAACTGTTACCTCTTGTTATTTATGAGAACGGGGTTAACTCCCCGACTAAACCGTACTGTGTTCTCTGAAGTCAGAAACCATGCCATCATTTCTTGATAAAGTGACTCAAGCATTTTCTCTTTAACACAATTGTACCTTAAGGAATTCCTGGACACAATGAAACTTGTTCTCACTGCTTTTCCTGCGTGGGCTTCAAATATTGATTTTTTTAAACCCGTTTACTAATCATTATTCTTGAATTCTCAATAAACTTGTTCTCCCCACTCACTAGCTTTATAAAGTGAGTTTTCATTCTTTCCCTTCCCCACGTTTCAGACACCCTCAGAGCTACTGGTGTTCTCTCTGTTTCTCACAGCTTCTCTAATTCTACATGCAAAGTCCCCAGGGTTGTGGATGAGGGTTTCTGAAGGACACGATTTATCTGTCCAAAGCAAAAAAAACTCAGAGAGAAATGAAAATATTCCCTCAAAGCCCTTTCCACATTCCCAGCTCTTTAAAATATTTTCTGTCATGCACATCTGAGCCCACAAATTGCTGCCCCAACTACAGGTCATGGTAATATTTCCACATTCCCAACCTCCTAAGCTAGAATGCAGTGGAGTAAAACTCAGCTCCCCCTTAATAGAAGACATCACACCAGATGTTCAATTGCAGCATTTTGGAAGAAACACATGGTAGCAGCTCTGACTAATTGTTACAGACACATTCGGGGCACGGGAGCTGCACCTAAGACCACCGATAAGGAAAATCTAAGTTCAAAAGTGATTGATCGTTTTCTTGTATGTGAAACAAAATGAACACGGTCAAGGCAATGAGCTTTTCCATTACTTTGCTTAGTTCATTTTGGATTTTATTATTGACTTAACTTCTCAGTGATAATAGAACTCATTCTAAGGATGGCTAAAAAATCGAGCCAGCATAACTGGTTATCTCGGTCCCTTATCTTATGACAGCAGGGGGCTCAATTCACCCTGAAATAATCAACACTAAAAACACTCTTTCTATATATGATTTGTTCCCTACCATTTGGTGCTTTCTTACTCTAAAAGTTTATGTTAAATTGCTTTGGAGCATTTTTTTTTCTTTTTATACCTAATTAGTCTGGCCCTATGTTATTACCTAACATTGACCCGAGGCTATCATTTTTTACATGCATCATCTCATTATTCATCACAACAGCCCTGCAAGTTATGTACTGGATTTACAATTGATTAGCTGCTGTGAGATCTTGGGCATGCCACCTAACCTCCTTGAAATGTCATGCTGTATAAAACAAAGAAAATAATAGTTCCTATTAGTAAATATGTTCATCCAACGAAAGTGACTAGTAGAATGCCTGGCTCAGATTAAGTGTTCTACAAATGTTGGCTGTTATTACTATTAATCTCATTATTTCCATTTTCCAGGTGGCACATCTAAAACACAGAGGTGAGTGACTTTTCTGATGTCACTGAGCCAATAATTTTCTAACTTATGATTTGGCTGGGGGTTCTCTGACCATGGAGCAGCTGTTCTTAGTACTATTAATACACTGACCTGCCTTTCGGACACTCACCTCACCGCCAGTTTTGATTTTGACTGATCATTTCCAAACATCGCTTCTATTCTCTTCTACTACCTTCAAAAAGAGAGGGGGGACATCTATCTATCTATCTATCTATCTATCTATCTATCTATCTATTAATCTATCAACCTATCTATCTACACAGCCATACACAGCAGTCACAACAACAACCAAAACAATTTGGGGCATATGTAAAATCAATTATTTTTTGGAGGGGAAATAGGTGAATGTTGATCCCTGAGAATTACCTGGAATTTGAATGCTGAATTTGTGCATACATGCATGGATTCCTGAATACACACAAGACCCAATGTTTTACAAAAGGTGATTGTATCAACTCACTTTGATCCTGCAGAATGATGAAAACATCTCTGGTTGTGACAGAGTATATAACTTGCAACTAGGAAGGCTGAAGTAACTAGAAGGACTACAGGGTACGAGCTGCAGTAACACACTCACTCAGGAGTAATTCAAATGGAAAACTACTTCTAGCAAATGAAACATGCTCGGCTTAAATTCATACCCTTTCAGGAAGCTTTTTGAGTAGAATGATGGCAATGATTATTCAACTCTTATGTTGAACTACAAGAAATAGACTTTTTTTTTTTGTTAGTTAAAAATGTTTGAATCTTGGCAATTTTATATGCTCCAACCTAGATATATGTTAGTATAAGAGCAAAGTAATTAAGTTTATTTTGCTACAATTAATCATTTTAGGTTCTAAATAACTAGTAGCATACACCTACACAATTTTGAAAAATAAAAAGCTAATTATTTTATCATTCCATTTTTTAAATGGCTCTGAAATTTGTGTTCAGAATAAGAGGGAAACTCGGATTATGGCCTAACACTTAGGGACTGGCAAAATACTCTGTTACACTTTTTGCCTTGATAAAGCAGCAATATCAAAGCTATGTAGATTGTATTCCCTTTGAATGCAACCATCTTGGAAAAAACTCAGGTTTTTAAAAATAATATTATGATGGCCATTTATATAACCTACTTATTACAAAATACCAGAAGTTGGGCACTGTGCCATGATTCCAACTGAGAAAAAGTGTAAAGGGAGATCATTTTCATAAATATTAAAAAAATAAACAAAACAAATACCTTTCTTTCTAAGAACACAGTTTTGGTCAACTTGATCAGGAAAAATTTACTTAGGATATCTCTATATATGTATGTATATATGTATCTATCTATCTATCATCTATCTATCTATCTATCTATCTACCTACCTACCTACCTACCTATCTGCCTATCTCCTTCAAGGTAAACTGCGTTTATGGCTCACTGACATGATGCCATTATTTTTAAAAACTCACACTGAATAACATAGGTTACATACATATCACCATTCTATTTTCAAACCAGAGAAATTCACTGAGTGATCATTGATGTAAATTGCTACTTTCACTGGCTCTGATACATCTGGTGGTGGTCTTGAAAGTGATCTTTGAAATTTGTGCTGTCAAGTTTTAAACAATCCATTTTCTGCCTCCACTACACTGGCCAGTGGCGCACGTTGTTCTTAAGTACACCAAAACGAATTGTTTAGAAGATGATTCTTGTGGTTTTGGATCCCCTGTAGACTTTCCTACAATGGTTCATTAATCTGCTGGTTACAAAAGAGTAACTTGGGGAGAGGTATTAGGGAGAAGGGAACAGGCAAATCCCACGTAATTTACATGAGCATTTGTCATGGCTGATTCCAGTGCACACCACAGCAGAGTACCTGCCCTTTCAAATAAATTTGTCATGCCTGATTTATGTATACTTGCAACGGGTAGAGCCCATCCTCTCTGTTTGACTATTTTATTTTTTCCATTAATTCTAAGCAGTGATTTTATAGGAAAAGTGAAAAGTATAAGGAAACTGGCAGAGAGAGACAGGAAGTGCTATGTAGACCCTTTCCGATACTTTAGATGCTTATTTTTGTTCTGCTCAGCATGGGATAGGTTTATTCTCTCTGAAGCAGCAGCCTCTGATGAGATCTGACAGTGTTAAAAAGAAAGAACATTTTTAAAATAAATACGTATCTCCGCTTTCATACTTTTGACAAGCTTGTAGAAGCTGAGAAGAAGGTCAAGTTGAAGACTCAGGCTGCCGCAAAGAGAATATGCTTAGTCAATGCATCCAAGAGAATACCTGATGTGCTGAGATGAAGAGAAATGCACATGATCGCTTTGGAGGCAAAGAGAGTTAAAAAAAAATGTTGAGATGAAAGTGGCATTGGGCACAGAGCTTTACCACTGCCGCTGTCTTCATCAGATATTCTCAATATCCCCTGACTGCATCAATGGGCTAGGATTTCTGAGGTTGAAGTGGCATCCCCTTCCTTTGTAGGACCACCCATCACATAGCTAACTGCTGCAAGTGCAGAGTCAGCACTTGACAATCGTTCGTGAATCACACGCCCTCACACCCACAGGGCCGGTCCTGGCCCTGCATGACGGATAGGCATGCCTCTCAGTAGCCTTTAAACATTGTGCCGACGGGTTTTTCATAAAACTGACTATAGAAAATTTGAACACTATGCAAAGATACGATGAAGAAAATTTAAATAGCTCAACATATCACTATCCAGGGAAACAATGAACACATTGGACCATTCTTATAGGTAATTTTTTCAGTGAAGTGTTCTCAGTAATAAAAATTAAAGATCTTATCCGATGTGAGTATATATCTGCATACACATAACTTCCTAATCTTTGTATTTTTTATAAAGCCAAGCCTGAGATGACTGTCCTCAGCCTCAGCCTCCCCCAACACACACACACACACACACACACACACACACACACACACTCTAATTATTTTTGAGAACATCAAATGCAGGCCAGTACAATGTATCACATCCAGACCACAGTATGTATGTACGTATGTATATGTGATGTGTGTGTGTGTGTGTGTGTGTGTGTGTGTGTGTGTGTATGGAGAGAGATAGAAGTCGAGATACAGAGATAGTCGAGTGGTTCAGTTGGTTAAGAGCTCGCTCAAGAGCGTGAGCTCTGATCAACAGCAGATTGAGTCCCAGCCTGAGCTGAGCTGCCAACAGGTGGCAGGATGGCTCAGCTAAAAAAAAAAAAAAAGATAGAGCTAGAGAGATAGAGGTAGAGATAGAGATAGAGGTTGAAAGAGAGTGTCTCTGGTACAGAGTGGGAACCTAGCATATGATCATTATTGTCATCCATAGTATGATTTCTTCAGTAAGTTGCCTTCTAATAACTACACTTAGTTATTTCTAAAAAGAAATTGTCATAGGTGCATTGGTTCCCTATGGTAAACTGAGTTATTCTACATCAACATAAATTCCTGACTTTCCCAAAGTGAACTACAAATGGCACTTTAAAACTATGTTGCGCACGTCTACACATGGCACAGATATCACTTAGACTGGGCCTGTTCTCTGAATGCTTTTTCTGCGAAGGGAAACAGTGTGCTGCTACCTGACCAAAAGCAGAAGCATGCCGACGATGTACAATCCATTCCACCCCCAAATCCGGTATGGGCCATGATTAGCTTTAATCCATTGTAAGAGCGTTAACAACAAAAAATGGTAAGTCTTACAAAAAGTTTACGTGCATTCTGACTCCATGCGTTTTGAAGGCAGAGTTGTCCATGCGTTTTCTATACTTAATACCAAACTGCGAATTCAGTCTGAAACTATTCGAGTGACTCAGCCATTCACCTTTCCCAGGCTCTCGGGTAAATGTCCTAGAAGGCAGCCGATGGTCCTGAATCCCCAAAGCATCACAGTGAGTCCAATTCTTAGGGCTGCGGGCTCTCACTTTGGAGTCCAGCCCTCTAAATTTACAAAAGAGGAATTGGAAACCCGGAAACCTGTCCTTCTTCCCATAACCATTCAGCCACTTCTGGGCTGGGAGGAGGCAGGCCTGCCATCTTGGGCTCCGCCCCCATTCACAGGTTCATCATGAGCAGTAAGCTTTGCTGCTGTCAAACTCTCTCATTCAACATTCAAACACCTTTCAAGGATGTGGGTGGGATGGGGGCATGGGAAACATGTCCTTCCTAACGTATGTGTTTGTGCCTTGGTTCCAGAGATTTAGAAAATAAAACCATATGCTTTCTACTAAAGGAGACCTGCTCGAGCTACTCTGCTAAGTCTATCCAGTGAAGTCTGGCCTGTCAACTTTTGGTTCCCTGCAGTGGAGTTCGTTCCTGATTGAAAGACAGATAACTTTGGAGCAAGACAGTCACTGTGACAGTTTGCAAAGTCCGACTTCATTCCTTCTCACTTTAATTCTTTTCTCAAAAGTGTCTCAGAGGCAGTTTCATGGCAGAAAGGAGCATCTTCAGTGCATGGTAATACTGAAGCTGATTTTATATAAGCTGACCTTTGGGCCATGGCCAAATCTACCCAGAGCAAGTAACTCTCTCCCATGTAGTGCTGAGCCCACAATCCCAGTCATAAAAAGGTGGAACCCCAGAGGCATGAGCACAATTATATTACTTCCTTTAAAACACATACTTTAGAGATCTGTAGGGGACGAATATTCAGATACTCCTTTGGCATACAAGCCCATTGATGAAATCTGCTCCATTTAACAAATTTGAGATTATTTATTTTGAGTTGGGTATTTTGTTCCATGTTTAATTGCTACTTTTAAAAGGTTTTGAAAAGCAGACAGCAACTATTCTGTTTGTCTTCAGAATCTCTAGATTTTCATAGATTATTTCCTACTTGAGTGTGCTGGGAATTTTCAAATATATTATCAGTTTAGCCAAAATGTGTTCCACACAACAATGGTTCCACAAAGATATTTCTCAAGAAAATTGTGCCACGATCACACGTGTTAGAAAAATACTACATACATTCTATGTTTTTCTTAGAGATTTACCAAGCACATTAGTTTATTAATAGCTCTGAGAAGTCCTATGGTAAAAAATTATTAGCTTTGTTTTGTCCAGAATTTCTCAAACTCATTGACCACGTAATGAATAGGAACTAATAGAATTAGAGTTCTGGAAACACACTGAGAAATGATCACACATTAGAGCAAACATTGTTCCCAGTCTTTCCTCCATGTACATGTGATGTTTCTGTGTTACTTAGGGAGGACCTCTGGATTTTTATTCCTTTCTTAGCCTGCAAGCTATACCAAGACAAGGCTTCTTTGTCTTGCTTACTGCTGTATTCCCGAAGATGAACAGAGGCCCTAACACATGCTTATGTCTCAAAAATAATTCTGAACGAATGGATGGAAGGATTTTATTATTAAAAGAAAAATTAAGATACAACCAAGAAAAAAAAACAAACAAAGCAGTTGGTTAAGTATTCTACAAGACTATTGTCCTTATCTTTTTATTGAATCAGTATTATTTAAAAAAGGAGGGCCGGGCAAGTGGCTCAGTTGGTTAAGAGCTCACTCAAGAGTGCAAGCTCTGAGCAATAGCGGTTCGAGTCCCAGCCCAAGCTGAGCTGCCAACAGGTGGCAGGATGACTCAGTTAAAAATAAATAAATAAATAAATAAATTTTAAAAAAGGGATTGAAGTGGGTTAAAATAGATTCAAGATGAATAACTCTCAGATGCATGCTGTAATCCTAAATTCAAAAATCTGCTTCAGGAAAGCCCACTGCTGAGGAAAACTTGGGGGAAAATTAGTATGCTATGTTCTAGGAGCAAACATAGTGAAATAGAAACACACACATACACAGACACACAGACACACACACACACACACACACACACACACACAATTTGATTTAGACTAAAAAACCTGGATAAAAATACAGTAAGGTGTTAAAAGTTGTGGGATTTTTATGATTTTATTTTCTTACTCCAACCTTATTCTTTAATGGAAGAATCCTTGCTCACAAGTCCCTGACAGATGGTAACCCAAATTCTGCTTGGATATGTCCAATAACAAAAATCTCTACCTGGCAAAGCTGGCATTGCACTGTTGGATTATGGCAATTACAAGACACATACTTCTTTATGACTTTCACCCATCGGCATATGAAAACAGATTCTATCTTTAAAAATGTAACTGATGTGTAGTTTGAGAAATTTGCCCTAAACGATGGCTCAAAACAAAAGGAATGATTGCACAAAAACATAGCTTCATTTCATTTTCATCTCCTCTATGCCCACTTCGTTATCACTATGCCCATCTTATTCGATTTAATCTGCAATGTTTTGTATGGATGGTTTCTTTACAACCATTACTATTCCTGGATTTAAAACATCGGCTCAAAATATGTCTATAGACTAATGTATATTTATTTCCTGAAGACATCACCTGTATTTACCATCCTCTCTTGAGTTAAAAAGAAGTCATAAATTAAACAAGTCATGGGGATATAAAGTGCAGCATAGGGAATATAGTCAATGATATTGTAATAACTATGTACAGTGTCAGATGGGTACTAGGCTTACTGGGGTGCTCGCTTTATAAGTTATATAAATGTCATATCGCTAAGTTGTATAACTAAAACTATAATATTATAATATTGTATGTTAACTATTCTTAAACTGAATAATAATGAATGTCAACTATAATTTAAGATATATATATATATACACACACACATATATATATATATATATACACACACACACATATATATATATATATATACACACACACACACACGATGTAGAGTACAACATAGGGAATAGAGACTGTGGAATTTTAACAGCTATATACAATGTCAGACAGGTAACAGATTGGGGGAGAGGCACTATTACTTTGTGAGGGTTGTAAATGTCTAACTGTTACATTATTTTGTACACTTGAAACTAATTAAAAAGAAACCACTATCCTTTAATTAAAAAGAAGTCATCAACTTGTGTTCATGTCTTCTCTTTCAGGAACTCTTACTAAATCTCCCTTCTCTGGTATGTCCTAAATCACCTGTCATGTGGCTAACTGTGACTGGACACTTCCCCACTGAGTAACGGCCTACCTTTCCAGTTCAGTGGAGAAGCAGAGATGAGGCAGTCATGGAGCACAAAGATGTCTGCCTGGAGAGAGGGGCCTCCAAAGGAACCAGCTTCTGGTTCATGAATCCCTTCTCCCACCTCATTTCCACCCAAAGGGAACCAAAACTGATGCTTATTGTTTTTATTGTTCATTTTATAGAAACGTTAGGCTATGCATAAGACTAAGTATCGAAAAAGGCATCCACGTTTCATAGCAAAGAGGTTACTTTGTACAAGTGCAGCTTGAGAAATGCCTTCACTTATCTCCGTGCCATAGCTTCCAGCTGGATTTTGGCCACCATTGTGTCTCACCAGTATTATTAAAACTGTGTCTCTGCCTCCGATCTTGTTCCTGCTAACAGATTTTCCACATTGTGCCACAGACAGCTTCTCAAAGTGCAATTCTGATCATGCCATTACCCTGTTCACAATTCTTACAATAGTGATCTGAAGTCCTCAGTATAGAGTTCAAACTTCTTCGGGTGGCATATAAGGACCTAGATGTTTTTCTAGCCCCATCACCAGAAATGGCCAAGTTCAGAGGTTATTCTTCAGAGCACTGAACTTATTTAATTTCCTTGATTTCCTTAGTTACCCAGCAGCTAGACCTTTGTACAAGCTGTTTCTTCTGCTGTGTTGTACTTCCCTCTCCCTCCTGCCTAGCCATCTCCTCTTCATTTGAGCAACTCCTATGCACTCTTTAAGTCCTAAAGCACACACCACTTCCTGTAGGAAGCCTCTTCTAATGGCTGATTCTTCACCTCCACTGCAATCCTCTACCTGCCTGCACAGAACCCTGTGTGGTTACAGCATGCAGTAATGTATCCTTAGCACCACCAGTGACTAGCACAGAGCAGCAATTCAAAAATATTTGTTGAACACATGGATGGATGGATAAAGCACTTCTGAATGTAATAACAAGGACACTATATACCCCCAAACCACAGAACATGAGAAATGGCTAAGAGATAGTTGGAACGTATCTGGAGTGATGTTCATGCAAGTTCACTTGCTCATCTAATAACCAAGTCATGACCTGGAGGGAGAAGAGAGCGTGTATGTAACTCTGGGCTAGAAAGGAGAAGTTGAAGCAGCGAAATCAGACTTAACAGGGGTGTAATTATCTGCAAATTATAGGTATCAAAATGCAGATGTCTGCTATAAAATAAAGGGAACACTCTGTCATGCAGGAGTAGTGTAGAGATTGGGAAAAAAACAAAACAAAAAAAACCAAACACACAGAAAACTTGTCAGAGAGTCCCTGTAGATGTCAGTGATGTGGAGGAGATAGAAATGCCAGATGAAGACTAACTAGACAGCCCAGTGACTACAGCTGGGTGAGGAATGACTGCTATCACTTCTACTGTCACCACGGCCCAGTATCAAAGGCCTACTACGTGCAAAACACACTCTTTTATGTTTGACATGAATTACTTATAATCTTCACAGTAACTTCAAAGTGTAATGTTATCCTCATTTTTTCAAAATTAGGAAACTGAGAATTTAGTTACTTATTTTAGGGCCGCAGTTAAATGACAGAGCAGGATGCAAACTCAGGACTGTTTCCAAGGTCCAGAGACGAATGCACAAAGCTACAGTTTAGAGGAGAGGATGACTGACATTCCTGGCTTCTGCCTGCCCCGATTCCATTTCTTCAATTTCTGGTTATAGAAACCTAACCCTCTCTTTTCCACACTGTGTCCATGCCATTCAGATGGTGTCAACCTCTCACTCGTGAGACATTCGTGTGAGATACACCTGGCTAGGTTGTTTCATCCTCCTGGTTTAGAGACGGTCATGTGGCTCTAGCTAAATCAGTGACACTCAATCCCATGACTTCTGTTGTAGAAATTTGGAAAAAGAAGCTATTTTCCTCTGTGGCCTGGAACTTTGGAGGTCACCATTTGGAAAGCACTTGCCTGGAATACAGGCAACAAAAAGGAGAGTACAGCCAAGATACGGAGAAAGGCCAATTCCTGATGATATCGTTTGAGCACCCAGGCTCAGCCACGCCTAAAACCAGTGCAATCCCTGGTCACTGTAATTACTGAACTAATATATTACTTCTTTACTTAGGACTGTTTGAGTTTTGTCTCAGTGATTGGCCATTTAAGTAAACCATGACTAATATATGGAATGCCTACATATGTTTAGAGTAATAAAAGAAAAATAGGTCTACACTGAACTAGGGTTTGCAGGGAGAAGAGATGGGGGGAGTCTTCTTCTTTAGCTACATGCATATTTATTAAATGCCCACCCTCTACCAGGCCACCTACTTGGAAACTGTCATCATAAAATTAATAAGCCACCATCCTGGCACTCAAGGTTCTCAGAGCTTGATCTGTACATTTCATCCACAAGTGAATGAAGTCCAGAACTGAATACACTGCCCATTGAATCTAAATTCCTGGAAAGTGCACACATGGAGAACCTTTGTCAACAATGATAGATTGCATTTTAATCTCCTAGACACATCACTCTAAGGGTGTCTGATTCATCTAGGATATGCTGCAGCCTGGCTCACACAGGCACGCTGTATCTCAGTCTGAGCACACGGCCGGTGAGGCCGGGAGGATGGTGCCTCAATTTTAAGTGCATTAGTTTGTGGCATGTTAAGTCAGCTGTGTAATGCCTAAATTTATATATCAACTTGGTGGGGTTTTTTATGCCACTCTGAAAAAAAAACTGATATGCTTTTTCCATGCAGTCCTATTTTTCTAAGTCCCCTGTGCAGCTGGAGATAATAAATATTCATTCCAGAGAGGCATCATCTCAGCACTGGCAATCTCCTGTGCTCCAAATGCTAGAGAAGTCACTGTGATGAACTACCTCTTACAAGTAACTTGGGCCATAGTTGAACTTGGCTCATGTGACACTAACTTTGCTATGTGCTTTGGATTTCAGTCAACAAGGAATCTTCACTAAATTTATGCAAAGATACAAGAACTTAGATCTTCAATTCAGCAACAAGATTGGCTAGTCCCTCAGCAAACAAAATTCAAGAAGATTACTCCAAGTACAGTAAAACCTTGGACTGTGAGTTACTTGGTTTGAGAGTGTTCCGCAAGACAAGCAAACATTTCTAATACATTTTAACGTGGTAAACGAGTGATGTCTTGCAACACAAGTAGTTTGTTTCTGGAACGGATTATGCTCACAGACCAAGGCATTACTGCACTTCATCCCACAGCTTGTCCTCATGCTATCTAAAAGCCAAGGAATTGAGTCTTCCTAGGTCTGCTTGCCTCAGTGGCTTTGGTGATTGTGAAGATGCTCTTCCTCCGGTTTTCCTGGTGAAAACTACTTATCCTTTGCCCCATGCTCTTCTTCTGAGTGACAAACTAGTCTGAAAAATGAATTCAAGGTGTGGTGGTTTTATCTTATTATAGAAAATATTTCTTGCTTTCCTATATAAGTTATCACAGAGACCAATAACATTTTCTCCCCAACGTGGTATAAAATGATAAAAATTGGACAAAGGCAGGTAATGAGAGACATGGGGGTGGGGTAGGGTGGAGGTTCACTGTATTTCCCTTTATCCACATTCCTATTGGTTGCTCTAGTGAAAAAAATGCAAGCATGTTAAGTTGCAAATACATTGCTATTAGGGTTGAAAACTATTGAACTTAAATTTTTGAAATGGAAAAATTCAAGTGAATTTTGGCTTTTGGAACTGAAGAGAAAGGTTTTGGAAAAGAGCTTAAATGTAGGGAAAACGCTTCCTACCCCGTGACTACAGGCCATTGTTGAAGGCCTCATAGCAGGGACACTACACAGCCCTGGGTTTGGAACTCGGGCCTCGTTCTGTTCCTTTTGCATTGTGTGAATTCGGCTGGTCATTTATCTCTTCTGTCAGTTTTCTTATCTATAAATTAGTAACATTGATGCCAGCTTTATGCAGTGGCCATGAAGACAAAACAAAATACCACTTATCCTAGTGCCTGATGTGCAGTAAGCATTGGGTAGGTGGAAGCGAGAATGATGGGAACCACAAATAGGTAAAGAGAATTTCTCCACTGCTGTACTCCTAAATTCCTGTGTTCTGATATTCTTACGTCTCGAGATTTGAAAGGAGTTCGGCTGTGCTTAAGACTGTGAGGCTATTGACTGAAACCAGATGATCCAGTGGCATGGATTACAAAATCCTTAAGAACTAGAAGAGGACAGAGTAGACCCACCTCGATTAAAATATGCATATGAACATTTTCCATATACCTTAATGCACAAGAATAACTGACCAGTTGAGTAAGATGAACACATGAATCACTGTTCCTTCTCCATGGCTTATTCTATAAATATAAATAATGCTTCAAGGGTCAACATGGTGTGGATGAAAAGTGGAAATCCCTGGGGAGAGTGGAACAGAAGAACCTGGCTTCGCACAAGTGGTTTGGATTCTCTCAGTTTTGTTTTTCACTTTCTTCTAAGGATCTTAAGAGCTGAAGGCTTTCATAGCTTCAAAGGGCCCCTGCACATCTCATGCTGATGGGGACACGATTCCTAGGACATGATTCCAGGCCCAGGGAGGTTTGAATCTCAGATGCTCAGGAAGGAAGGATGTACTATTTCTCTCACTGTGGTCTTTATTCTTCTTTACTTATTGCTCATTATCTCACTTTAACTATGCATTTTTTTGGTAAGAAATGACTTTATAAATATGGTT
Source organism: Hipposideros armiger (assembly GCF_001890085.2). NCBI lineage: Eukaryota > Metazoa > Chordata > Mammalia > Chiroptera > Hipposideridae > Hipposideros > Hipposideros armiger. Next base: position 305,247 of record NW_017731766.1, on the reverse strand, counting down.
TTATGG
>NW_017731766.1:300626-301716 GCF_001890085.2 Hipposideros armiger | reverse complement strand
CAGATAAGAATAGGTAACGTATGAGGCACATATTCTGGACCAATTTCCATAGGCATCACAGTTCATTTAATTCATAACTACCCTATGAGGTGGATATTATTGCCATCTCCCTTTCTTACATACGAGAAAACCAAAGGAACACAGAGTAAATAAATGTGTCAAAGTCAACCAACAGGTGATGAGGGATCCTGGACTCAAATGCAGGTAGTTTGACTAAAGGGCTGAGGTTTTCACTGGTGCAGCGTCTTAGTGAAGTCAATGATATGGGATACACAGAGGAAAATGTATCAGGCCACATGCTCGAGCAACACTGAAGTTGCCTCCATAGCAAGTGAAACAAACTACACTGAAGGATTTATTTCATCAAGGAGCTATCTTTTGGGAAGAAACAAAATGCTCCCCAGAATGTTTCGCCCTCAGGCTTATTAAAAACTATTCACTTGGTGATCATAAGAATACAAGCTCCCTCTCTTTATGAGCTTGAACTGTTTTTATAGACTAAGTTCTAAATTCAGCCAAACATTTCCCTAAAGCATACAATGGATCTCAAATTATGGATTATGGGGCAGCGGCTCAGAAATGCTTTTGGTAGTAAGTCAAAAAATCTAGGGTGTATGCTTTCATCCTGGAAGGTTATTGATACATTCCAGAAAAAAAAAAAAGAAAAAGAAATTTGCCCTACACATAAATGCTTCAGTGATTTTGGGCTGGGTGAGACACAATTACGTCAATTGCAGATGTGTTCAGTTTGTAGCCATTGAAGTCACCTATACTTACTCTCTCTGGATAGGGGTCTAACGACTTCAGAAATAAACTTCCTGAGGCTGCCTTATATTCTACATGCCATGCCTAAACGCAATTTTTAAAAACCTGTACGTATGTCCAGCACTAGGATATTTTGAAAGATACAATAAATCCAAATATTTAAAATAAAAAGTCTGAAGGAGTCACCTGTGGAAACATTATAGAGTGCTGGCTGAAGCTCAGAGCCAGACAAACGTGGTTCTCAAGGGAGGGTTACAGGTCATCCACAAGGTGAACTTGGGTAAGTTACACAGGCACCCCTCCTCCCCTCTCCCCCTGGAAAAAA
>NW_017731766.1:280472-294350 GCF_001890085.2 Hipposideros armiger | reverse complement strand
TTATCTAAATGAGTTGACCCATGGTTAGACATACAAATTCACCTTAACAATTCAAAATGGTGGGGATATACTTGTTATGTATGTTTGTATGAGTCTGCATACATGGTGTGTGTGTGTGTGTGTGTGTGTGTGTGTGTGTGTGTGTGTGTGTGTTGATGATGACTGAGGACTGAAAACATTTTCCAGTATCTCCTGAAGTGTAAAGGGTAAATTTCCTTTTCCATGTGGAGAAGCATTAAATGTTAAGTCAAATTTTGCACCATATGATCTACTCACTAGTAATTAGGAGGGCTATTAGCTTTGGTGACAAGACCTACCACTCTCCCTTTTCCTAGAATGACTGGCCATTGACAAGAGGCCACCAGACTGTCTTCAGGGAGGCAATATGGGCCCAGCTGAAAGTTTCTGAGAAATCTGGTGGTAATCCCCGATTCTGTTCCTTACTAGCTATGCGATTTGGTTTTGGATAAGATATGTAACCTTTGATTATTTTTTCCTACCAGTGAATTAGTCACCTTAACTACCTTAGAGATCTCATGTGAGGGTCAGATAAATTAATCATTCAAAATTCTCAAACAAGTATAAGGTACATAGCTCAGTACATATTAATTTTTCAATTTATTTCTTCTCCAAATAAGGTTAATTTTCTCAAAATGAAAAGATATGTTTTTCTTATAAAAATAATTCACAGTAATTGTAGAAAAACTAAAGACCACAGAAAATAAAGAAGAAAATAATAAACTATAACCCATCACCTAGAAATAGCTACTGTTAAAAGACTAGTATATAACCTTCCAGAAAACAAATATAAACTTTAAACTTTTATATAACCAAATTACACATGCTATTTTACTTTTTAAATTTAAAATATATCTTAGATCTCTTCTATATCATTTTAATGTCTACAAAGGATTCCCCTCATTTTAAATAAAACCAATAGTCTTTTACTGATTTTTCTTCTGTACAGTTTTTTTCTACTAATATTCATAACTTTGCAAGGAACATTCTTAAATATTACATTTTTATACACTTGGTAAAATATTTCCTTAGGGAACAGTTTATATCTATTATTATATTTGATATGCCTGTTACATAATCATAGTTGTTTTTTTCCATAAGACCATGTCCCCCTTTAAGCTGCCTTTAGGTCCTTTTTCAATGTAAAAAATGAATAACCCAATAATATGAACATTTGAGGGAGACACCCCCTCCAAGGTGGAAGTTTTGAATCTTATGAAATGCTTAGAATCTGAGTTCAAGGTTACTAAACCTTCAAAGATGAATTCTAACTCAATGAGCCCTTGTATTATGAGTTAGATTTAGAAAAGGATTTCAATCTCAAAGATGCTTTTCAATATGATTATATCCCATCTTTATGTACGTAAGGCACCAGCAGGGCATCTCAGCAGTAACCCACTTAGCATCTGGCACTCTTCTCCCAGGCCCTGATCTGTGAGGCTGCTGGAGGACAGTCCCAGGTGCGGGAATGGTCCTTAGCACTGCCTGGGTAGAAAGCGCCACTGAGCCCGACACATTAAGACTGCTGAAGTGTTCTCAAAGGCAGAATCTAATCTGAACTCAGCAGGGCATAATCATGCAGTCTCATAGGAACTCAAGTTTAAATGCACTGCCTTTTTCTTTGTTAAACAATGACTAGAATTTCCCAGGGAGCCTGGGTGGAAGGCAGCCAGTCTGTGAGGCTGATGAAAACCTTTGAAGCCTGGAATATGAGATAGCATAATCAAGACAATAATATCAACACAGCATTCTCGTCACAAAAACCCCTTTGTCCCTGACTGCTCAACTCCTACACATCGCACTAGCTGAGTTTTGTTTACAGCCTTTCAAGTGACTTGCTAGAGGGGCCAGAGGGCTCATGGGAGATCACTTATGTTATTTCCTTTGCAGCTGGGCTGCTGGCCTGTCCTCAGACTGGCCCTGACTCAGTAAACTTCCAGTCATTCTGCTTCTGTTGTCGGAGTGCAGCTATCATCCTTTCACTAAACCACTTCGGGTGAAAATTTCCTTTTACTTGGATCTTTTGGTCTAATTCAAGGTTACTCCAAGATTTCTTGACTGCCTACAGTATGCTATTGGGATGTTCCTTGGAGAAACATTGGGAAATAATCAATTTTTGGAAATCAAAAGGTAAACAATACTTCGTCCCTAATTTTCTCTGAAAAGCCCTGCAAAGTAGCGCAGTAATGAAAATACTACTTGATTGCATATGGGAAATACTAATTTGACCATGAAATTTAGGAAGCTTTGCATGGATCTTTGAGCGTGTCCCTGTCATGTGTCAGACCCAAAGGATACAAATACAGAAGAAGGATGATTGACAGCGTTGCCTTAATATACACCATAACTGGTTCTCTTAAGTACTCAAATAGGAAAGAATGTGTGCCACACAAACATGTTAAGTTAACCGTCCTTGGTACCTTTGAGGAATCACAGCATTTCCTTTAATGAGGAGCTAAGACAGATTAAAATTATTTAATTTTATTTCATTTCTTCTAGCATACTTAAAATAGCACCAGTGTCATTGTATTCTTTAAAATAAATTAAGAACCAAAAATATCATATTCCTGTATCTCTATTGGCCCTGATACTCTGGAGCTGCAATAACCTCAGGTTTGGGTTGAAAAGCTATTAAATTCTATTCATCAAATCAAAGACAGTAATCGATTCAATTCTTTTTGCAGGCAGCCTTTTTCAAAGTCTATGCATTAATCCCTTTCTCTAATACTAGCTTATCAATCATTACATTTAAAAAATAATTCAAAACAGGGGAATAAGCACCAGTTCTCTTATTTGAGAAAGTATGCACTACTTCCTGAGGCTCAAATTATTACCGATAATAGATGGTGAACATGAGACCAGAATCTCATTTTGAAAATAGGGAACAAATTAGTAATTTTTTTTTAATTTTTTATTCTGAATTTGAATTGAATCAGAAGCTTACAAGGTATGTAGCATTTAAAAGCCTTAGACCAAAAGTCAAAATGAGCAAATCATTCTCATCAGGGCTCATTTTTTCATGTGTAAAATAGGGCGCGTGGGGGGTGGGGGGACAGGACTAGGCTATTTAATCCTCTCAGGGCTTGTGTAAATTCTGAAAATTCATGGCCTTTTTCCTAAGTATTCAGGAGTTCAAGATTTCAAAGGGTAATTGAAAGGAGTAAAATATATGGGATGCAACTATTTCTAAATAATGGAATTATCAGCCTCTCTCCAGATATCACCAACACCATGCCTATTAATAAGTAGGAAGCATTTTGAAAACAATCAACTAAACAAATATTAAAATACAACAAAAATAACTTTTGTACTTATACAGGAATCATCTCGGGAATATTTTCAACCCCTTTGTTACAATGACCACTGGACAAATCAAAGAGAAGCACAGAAAGGCCATGTATTCCATCTTCATTCTGGAGTTGGAGAGAAGGGAGTCAAACCATGGCGAACTTTACTAATTGCCTTGCTTATCTCTATTAATATTTTTTAAAAAAGAAATTGCTATATCCTGTAGCTCTTCACACTCTATGATAAGGAAAATTGATTTTATGGTTCAAATCCTAAGCCTACTGGCTAGAAGAGTGATGACAAAAAGAAGTCATTCGAAAACAATAAAACAAGGCAAGTGGGAGAAAGTCCTCAGGCTTTTGTGAGTGCACAACTGCAGATTTAAAATTTTTAAATATGTAGGTTCTCTCAGAGTTCATTTCCTAACATGCGTATTAGCACTCTGAGGATGACAATGCTGAGTCTACCACAGAGGAAAACGCTAAGGAGATTTGGAGCTGAATATCCTAGCTACTACTTACTTGCTGTGTGCCCTTAATTAAGTCAACTAAGTACCTCTCTCTTTCTAGGACTCACTTTCTCTCCCTCTCTTCCTCCTCCCCCCTCCCTCCCATATATAAAGCAAAGGGGCTGGAGTGAATGAGCTTGAAGTCAACATAGAGTAATGAAAGAACATGGGCTTCGGGATCTGACAAATGAGGCTCCATTTATAAAATGAGTATTACAGTTTTGCTGTGGGAATTAACTAGTAAACGTATAGAAGAGACTATTATTTTCGCTAATATTTTTTTTTGAGGGGGGTAATATTTAATGGGAGTTGGTGAATGAATTTTTTGATTTGCTTGTTGTCTGTTCCTGATGTTGTTGATTTGTTTTCCCTTCTCTTCTCTTACTTTATAACCCCTTTTTTCAAATGATATCAAACTATTAGGATGGGTCTTCCTTGATAATTACAGAACTCTATGTACAATATTGTTTTCACTGGGAAAGTAAAAATCCATTTAATTCAAGGGAGACTACTGATCAGTGATTTCTACTTCAGGTTTTGTGTCATGAAAAGCTGTTTCCAAACATATCAAGCAAGATCATAAAATTTCCCCAAACCTTTTAAACTTTGTTATCTGTAGTTTCTTTCTGATATATTTATTTTTAAATGGGCAAGTATCATCTACTACATGGTGTGTTTAAAATGATAAATATATTTGCAGCACTTAGTGAAACCACTTAAAAGTTCTTGAAAAAGTGGGCCTAAAAAAAAAAAAAGTAAAAATTCATTGGCCAAATTATAAAACTATCTTGAAGTCAAGAAGAAAATACAAAAAGATATGTACATGTACGAGATTTAACATTTAAAAGAAGCCTGAGCTTCTTTTTAAAAATCTTCTTTGTGCGAAGTCTTTGTTGTGGAAAAACAAGGTGCTCTGAGTGGTATTCAAAGGGTGAGAAAATAATTTGCCTTTAGCAAGGTGGAATTAATTACCTTTCAACCACAGATCTTTAAACAGACAGTTGCAATTTTCCTTTATCTATTTTAAACTGTAATAGTTTGAGTGCTTTATTTTCAAGATGTTAAACTATGCTACTTTTCCTTTCGATGATTTAAAAGACAGTGACCTAATTATGCTTTTATTTTTCAATGTTAATGGCACAGTTTTAAAGACCTACTAGCTTAAATGTTTAGTCTTAAATTACTGCTACCCTTACTCAGCATTACACAGATAACTAGTCTATTTTCCATGAATAATCTAGTAAAACTTATTTGACATTGAGATTTCCTTTTAGGGGTTCTGTGCATAAATCAATCTACAATTTATTTCTTCTCTCTACAAGTAAAAGGAAGCTTGGGTAACATGTTAAATAACCAGAAACTTTCATATAACTTATCAATAATATTTCATTGTTAAAATGATTTTATATACAAAAGCATATATAATATATAAAATTATATTATGTAAAATAAGCTATTTTATGTAGTTTAAATAATTATTTTATAAATTTTATATTTATATTTTATATAATTTTTCTTATATATAAATAAATATGCTATTTATATTTATGGTAGCATAAATATTATTTTATATAACTTAAACAATATATTTGTGTTATGTCATGAAAATCTATGTGTAACTTCCTTATATTGATGGGAAAAAACTATGATGTAAATCAGTATATAAAATAGGGTGAAAACATTAAATATTTTTGAAACAATGAACTTCCAAAAAATCAGAGAACAAAGATTTCAGAGGAACACTCTGGTCATTCAGTTGTGGCTCAGAGAGACTATTCCTTCAAAGTGAGGTTACTCCAGATTCAAAAACAAACAACCGGACCAACAAAACCCTGGAGTGACTATATTTAAAAGTGACAAATTAGACTTTTAGGCAAGGAGTCTGACTGAACATAAAGAAGGAATGGCACACTGATAAAAGCATCAATTTATAAAAATAGACAAAACGAAATATGTATGCCTCTAATTGCAGAGCTTTGAAATATATGAAATGAAAACTGACAGATCTAAAGGGAGAAACAAACTTAATCTACAGCTATGGTTGGGAATTTTAACAACTGTTTCTAAATATCGAATGGATAAAGTAGACCAAAAAAAAAAAAATCACACTGAAGATGTGAAATACCCTACAAGCCAAATAACCTAATTAACATTTATAGAACACAACACCCAGAGAGAAGAGCACATATAATTTTCTAGTGCACATGGAATATTCACTAAGACAAACTATATGTCTGGACATTAAATGAGTTTCAAAAATTATATATATATATATATATATATACATATATATATATATATATATATGAGAATGACATCATATATATCATATATATGTATATTCTATTGGTATCAGAGAGCAGAATATATAGTCTGCTCTCTGATAATATAATCAAATTATATTTCAATAAAAACAATAACAAAGAAAACCTTGGAAACTACACAATATTTAGAAATTAAACAAAATACTTTTAAATAACTCATGGATTATGTAAGCAATCACAAGGGATATTAAACTATTTTGAATTGAACAAAAAATACCATTTCAAAATTTGTGGGTTGCAGCCAAAATAGTATTGATAGGGAAATTTGTAGCTTTTTATATGTCTGTATTCAAATAAAGACTTAAATGTATTGATCTAAGATTTACCTTAAGGAATGATAGAAACATGTGCAGATCAAACACAAAGTGTAAAGAAGAAAATAATAAATATAAGAGAAGAAAGCCATAAAATGGAAAATAGTTCAATAATTAATTAGACCCAAAGCAGATCCTTTTAAACTCTCAATGAAATTGATAAACTCTTAGGCACATTGATGAGGGGAAGGGAGACAGAGAAAAAGGAGACAGAGAATACAAACTACCAATATCTGGAATGCAAAACAGAGCATCACTACAAAGCCTCAAGCCATTAAAAGGAAAATAAGGAAATATTATGAACAACTTTAAGCTCATACATTTTCCAGATTAGATGAAAGGGGACAAATTCATTTACAGAGACAGCTCACAAAAAAATGCCACATGACTAAATCATAAATATAAATTTCCCATTAACTATAAAATAAAAACAATTCAGAATAGAAATTTTTGCACATAAAGAAGTCCTATAACCCCAGATGGCTTCACCAGTAATTCAATCAAATTTAAAGAAATGCTATTAATTTTATGTAAACAACTTTAAAAAATGGATAATGGGTCAACATTCCCAAATCTTATCTTAAAGGCAGCATAACTCTGATACCAAAACCAGAAAAGGATATTACAAGAAAATTATTCACCTGTTTTCCACAAGAGCGTAAGACACAAAAATCCTTAACAAAATATTAGCAAATAAAATCTAGTAATATGTTAAAAAGATAACACAGCATGATCAAATGGAGTTTATTCTAGACATGTCAACATGATTTAATGTTTTAAAATCAATGTATGTATTTATCCCCCTCATTAGCAGAATAGAAAAGAAAATTAATATGATCATATGAATAGATTCAGAAAAAGCATCTTGTAAAATTCAACACCCATTTGCGATGCAAAATAAAAAAAGTCACAGCAATGAGAAATACAAGGAAAATATCTTATCCAGTAAGACACTTCTGAAAAATTTGCAGATATCATACTTAATATTCAGAAACTTATTTCCAAAGTTCAGAAATAAAACTGCAGTCCTGCTCTCATCACTTCTATTCTATCCAATACTGTATTGCAAATTGAAGCCACTGTAATAACTAAAAAAATCACAAAGATTAGAAAGAAAAGCATAAAACTCTATTCACAGATGACATAATTATGTAACTATAAAATCCTATAGAATCTACAAACAAAAGCACTAAGATTGATAAGGGAATTTAGGAAGCTCATAGAATGCAAGGCTAACAATGGTAAAACTAGAAATAAATTAAGTAATCCCATTTATAAAAACATTAAAAACACAAAATACTTGGGGAGCATTTTTTAGCAAACCATGTACAATGTCTTGATACAAACATTCATGAGATAAATTAGAGAAGACCTAAATAAATGAAGAAACATATCATGTGCATGGACTGGAAGACATATTATTATTATGGTGTCAATTTTTCCCAAATTGACCTATTAATTTGATGTAATCAAAATAAAACTTCCAGTAGGTACTTTTCAGAAATTGATAGGCTTATTCCACAATTTATATGAATCTGCAAAGGAACTAGAAAAACTAAAACAATTAAGAAAAAGAAGACTTGATTTCAAGTCTTATTCTAAAGCAAGAATCAGCAAAGGATGGCCCACAGGCTCTCTGCTTGTTTTGTAAATAAAGTTTTAGTGGAACATAGCCAAAGCTATTCACTTACATATTATCTTTGGCTGCCTTCATTCTACAACAGAACTGAGTAATTTTAAGAGAGACCTTAAGACCTGCAAACCTAAAATACTATTTTCCCCTTTAAGAAAAAGTTTATCAACCTGTGATCTAAAGCTACAGTGATCAATATATTGTCGTAAGAGACAAATAGAGCAATAGAACAGACTAGTATCTAGGAAAAGGCCCACATTTACATAACTTAATTTTTGACAAAGGCACCAAAACAATACAAAAGTGTCAACTGTTTAAACAAATAGTTGTAAGACTAGTTATCCATAAAAAAAAAAGAACCTTGATTCTCTACCTCAATTCATAGAGAAAAATTAATTTAAGTTGGGTTGTAGACCTGAACACAAAAGCAGTGACTCACTATAGAGCTCCCTGAAGAATACACGGAAGAATGTCTTTGTAACCTTCAGACAGTCAAACATTTTTTGAACAAGACACAGAAAGCATTAATTGGGTAAGAAAACACTGATAAATCAAACTCTATAAAAAATTTACAACTTCTGCTCATGAAAAAGTTGTTAACCCCAAAAACACAATGCTAAAAAAATAAATGATGAGACACTTCAAAATTTTTGAGGTCATGAAAGGCAAGGAAAGCCCAGGAAACTGTCACATGTTGGAGGAGATGAAGAAGACATGAAAACTAAACGTAATATTTCATCCTTGAATAGATTCTGGACCTTAAAAAGAAGATCAGAGGAAAAACTGCAGATTTCTGAATGAAGTCTGTAGGTTACTTAATACTATTGCACCAATTGTAATTACATAGTTTTGAAAATGTTATGGAAAATGTTAGCGGCAGAGTGAAGCAAGGTGAAGGCTTTTTGGGAACTCTACTATCATTGCAAGTCCTCTGTAACTCTAAAATTATTTTGAAATAAAACTACTGAAGGGGGAGAAGAATTTTGTTATGAAAATGAATGGACAAGACACAGACCAGGAGAGAAAATATATGTACATGCACATATATATGTATATGTATCTTATAAGGGATTATGCCCAGAATGCGTACATAACTGCCATAACTCAATAACAAAATGGCAAACAATCCAATTAAAATATGAACAAAAAAGCTAAAAAAGACACTTTGCAAAATAAGATATGCCAACTGGTCAATAAGCACATGAAAAATTGCCCAACAGCATTAGTCAGCAGAGAAAATGCAAATTAAAAACCACAATGAGATACCGCTACACCCCCACCAGAAAGGCTAAATTTGTCAAGAACAACACCAACGGCTGGCAAGGATGTAGAGCAAACCAAATCTTCATACACTGCTGGTGGGAGTGTGAAATGAAATGACTGCTTTGACAATAGCTGCGCAGTTTCTTACAAAGTTAAACGTAAATATGCACCAAGGCCAACGAATCCTGCTTGGTATTGGATATTCATCTAAGAGAAATGGAAACATGCACACAAAAAAGACTTCAACAAAAATGTTGAAATACAGTTTTAAGATAAAAACTGTTTAATACTAGCTCCTAAATAAAAACGGACTTATTTTTCTGTTACTAAATGCCTAACTCTGTGATAGGCACTAATGCCTTTAAGAGCTTTGTAGATATAAACTTACTTAATCCCCATGAAAGCCCTGGGCAGCTGCTTATGTTGCCTGTTAATTCATTTATTCCATGAATATTTAAGAACCTGTAGTGTGCCAGGCAATGCTCTAGGCACTGGAGACATGAAAAACAACACGTGAAGTCCCCTGTTCTGAATAAAACTTGCCCTCTAGATGGGGAAACAGGTGATAAATAAAGACAGCACTAACACAAGTAACAGAGTTGTCCCATCTACAGATGAGGCTTGAGAGATGGAGGCTGGAATTTGAATTCACTTTCTCTGACCCACAATGCAGGACACTCGGCCATTACACTGCAGAGCCAAACAGAACACCAGACTCCTCTCAGCATAACGTCCCTTTCAAGTTGCTGTCACTTTAGCAAGCAGACAGACATTATAACAAACCAAAGTAATTTTTAATTTAAACTTATATGAGGACAATAAACTCTCCAGGTTTCTAAAGAGAAAATAGGGCTAGGTTTGTGGTTTTCATGAGGAAGAGGCAATTATGACGAGACCCGAAGGGCGCAGGAGTAAGTACACAGTATCTTGCCCTAAGACCACTTGGGCATGTAGAGGACACATTATTTCCCCTCTCTATTCTTAATTGGTTTCATACATCATAGTGATGGTCCTCTTTGTACATGACCCCAGAATCATCAAGCTTCTGCTAATATTATAAAAATAAGGCACGTGAATCTGTAAACCACCATTGTATAAATAAGGTTCTGGAATTAATTTGCCAGAACCATCTAATTTTTTCTAGGCTATTCTTTCTTTGAAGAGGCTTTGTGGCTCCTTTCTAAACCAGCGATACTTAACTCCATTGCAGATAGCTATATAAATAAATGAGGCAACACTACATAAATGGAGTGCTAGATCTCTCTTATTTCATTCCTTTGCATCAGTCTCGAAATAACAGACGCAAAACATGGCATGGACAATTCACTCTTTGATTAAAGTACCCTAACAACCAATTTAATGTCAGATACAAAGCATGTATTAAATATGATTAGCTAAGTGAACTTCAATGATTTTCAGCCATCCCAATGTCTTGCAAGATTAAAACAGCTTTCCAGTAATATGTGTACCATGCCTCTGCATTTTGTACAGGGTGGTTTAGCAATATCAATCGATGTGTGCAACTCTGACTATCACACTCAGTTTTATGACTTTGCAAATTGGGCACATGCTGTTCCTTTTTACCTGAAAAGCCTTTATCACATTTTTTGCATGAGGAAAACCAACTCGGGCATCACATCCTCTGAGAAGTCTTCTCTGCCATCCTCAGAGTTAATTGCTGTTTCCTTAGAATCGGCTCTATCTTACATATGGCACTGTATTGCATCATTTGTTTACATGTCTACCCTTTTGAGTCGGTCTCCTGAATATTTCTTCATCCTGTCCTCACATTACTCACTTCGATGAGTCATACTATTATACTCAGTATTACACAAGATAGTATACCCAGAGAGGTCTGCAAACCGACCAATCAGAACAAATGCTGGCCTTATACAACCAGGACAGCTCGACTGGGTGACTCGGAACCCTTCCTCCATAACCCACCAACAGTGTCCTAGGGGAGGCCACCCTCTTTCCCACTTAGCCACTTGCATTACTTCCTAAAGGCCTCCCTGCCTCTAGTTTCACCCCCTTTAATCTCCTCTTCACATTGTAACCAGCATGATTTTTCTATAAAGGTAATTTATGATCACTCTTTAAGACTCAGCTTGACTTTCACCTCAGAAAAATATTTTATAACATAAATAAAAAAACAATGAAGTTCTCCCAGTGAAGTCTTCATAAAATTTTTTTTCACTATACAGTATTTGTGAATTTTAATTATTTAAGCTTGGATTTCCACTGCAGCCTTGAGGACAATAGTTGGGTTTTTCTATTTGTGTATCTACCATCATATCCACATAACCTAACATTGTGCCTGGGATGCACACTTCACAGACAGACACAGACACACACACACACACACACACATCATTATGGAAAGAAGGCAAGGAGGAGAAAAAATTCATTTTTTATGACGATTTGACCATCTCCAAGTTTGTGCATATTTTAACATACTTCTTTGGTCTTTTAAGGTTATACCCATAATTGATTAGAGGCTCAAAACTTATATCCTTTCTATACTACAATAGTCTAGGTAATGAATCCGATTATGGTAAAGATCATGATATCATCAGTATTCAGACAGTGTGTATGTACTAACACAGCTATTTACCACACCATAGATACTTTCATAGTAAAACAAAAGGACTTGTGTACAATTATTAAAAATGCAGCAACTCTGCATACGTACTGCATACATCATTATAGGGTATCACTCATCAATATATTTAGTCTGATGGCAGAGGCGACTGTCCTACTCTACATCAGAACCAAAGAGGAAGAGATAGGAAGATTAAAAAGACAGACCAACATGTCTAGAAAATCTTGCTGTTTTCTAATATAAATTGTATGAGACTATTTTACATGAAAAAGAACATTCTTTTCAGACTGTAAAATACAGTCTTTCTTGGGGAGGGAGAAGAACTTCGAAAATATTGAGAAGTACACACGTTCTACACATTTGTCATTTCCCACCATCCAGTTATATATTACACAAGCAATTCTTACTAAGTTACTAATTAAAACAAGACAAAACAAAACTCGCTCAGCTCTTAAACTAAAAAGCAATAGATTCAAACAGAGCCAACAAATGCAAAATATTAATATTGTGGAATACAAAAATATCCAAATGCTATTTTAGCATCCTTACTACATATTTCTTATTTTGAAGATGAATATCACCAAACCAAACAAATTAAATTTCAAACAGGATTTTAAAGCAACCTACTAGGGTTTAGAGCAATCTCTCCTACTCTCATCTGTAACACATATCCATAAATCTCAACTAAAACTGACCGTCGATAGAAAGCAATTGCAGTGAAAAACATCACGCACCCTGGGAATGCTAAGTACAGGGAAGCTGGAGATGAATGAACATGCTTCCTGTCCTGCTGTTGCACTTACCAGCGGTCAACAGCAAGTTCAAAAATTTTCAACGGAAAATTCCAAAAATAAACAATTTAAAGGTTTTAACTTGTGCGTCCTTCTGAGTAGTGGGATGAAATCTCGACCCACTGTGTCCTGCCTGTGCCCTGAATCATCCTTCGTCCAGGGTCTCCACGCTGTGCACGCTCCCCGTCCATTTGTCACTTAGTAGCGTGTTGGTTATCAGATTGGCTGCAGAGGTTAAATTGCTTGTGTTCAAATCACCCTTATTTTACTTAACAACGGCCCCAAAGTGCAAGAGTAGTGACGCTGGCAATTTGGATATGCCGAAGAGAAGCCAAAAAAGCATACGTATGTACAGGATAAAGCAGTGTATACAGGGTTCAGTACTATGCATGGTTCCCGGCATCCACTCGGGCTCTTGGAACGTATCTTCTGGGGGTGCGGGAGGGGGCACTGTACTATAATTTGGCTTCCTCATCATTTGACTTTTTTTCAAATATAAATTCATTTTAAATGTCAGGCATTTTAGGCTCCATTTCATTTGAAACAAGAAAGTAAATGATTTTTCATATAGTTATACTCTTGCCATATTCTTGCCAAAAATGTTACCCAAATGTGGTTTCTTTCCAGAACTTCAGGATCACATCTCCAGAGACGACAGTGATGTGCTTGTCACCTGACATTTTTGCTTAAACAGTTGCAAATATGTTTGCTGATTATCTAACCAGAATTTTGTATACTCTTCTCTCAACTCTTCCCCAGGGGGGCTTCCTCTCATGCTCCCCCATGAGTTTACATGCAATCTCTTAGCAAGGCCCACCCTGTGTTCTGAAACAGTCCCTTCACCCCTGCTTTACTCTTTCATCATCTACTTGCTATTGACTGTACAGAATAATGGATAATATTCTTATCTGCATGTTGATTTCATTACTGTTTGTCTCCTGTAACAAGAAGAAGCATCGTAAGATACATCTGCTTTGTCCGGTTCATTTTATCTCCTAAACATAAAACACATAGAAGAGCATCTGCCCTACAGCAGATGTTTAATGAGTATTGGTTGAATAAATAAATAAAAACAAGAATGAAAAAGTAAATTCTCTTGCTATCTATTATTAAAGTGATATATATATATATATATAT
>NW_017731766.1:252012-280410 GCF_001890085.2 Hipposideros armiger | reverse complement strand
TACACAGTAATACCTTGGTTTGAGAGCATAAAACATTCCGGAAACAAATTACTTGTATTGCAAGACATTGCTTGTTTACCACACTAAAATGTATTAGAAATGTTTGCTTGTCTTGCGGAACACTTGTAAACCAAGCTACTCGAATCCAAGGTTTTACTATATATGTATTTGAGTCATTCTTACAATGTAGGCTGCCCGAAAATAGTCCTCAGTGTGCACACAAAATGATGCATACTAATTATAAAACTTACGTACAGTGGATCCACAGCCACAGTAGAATTACGTCCTTTTAGAAAATTCTGTAGTGTTCTGAGGTCTACCAGATTCTTCAGTCAAGATTAATGCCCACCCACCACTCCAAAGTCCATCATCTCAAACTTGAGCTTCAATTTTGAGCCAAACTAGTCTCTTTTGTTTATGACATGTGTGGGATTAAGAGATTACTTATGCTTCCTAATCTCTAGTTTTTCTACATAAATCTTACTGTCAGAATTAATGACTTTTAAATAAGAACATGTATGTTAACACAGGCCTTATCAGAACAAGTGCTCATTAAGGAATAGCTATAGTATCCGTGTTAGTTAGGGTCAAGTTGACGTGTAAAATTAGCCATCACAATATCACTGATCCATATTTGTTGATGTTGTCATACGCCATAATTATCCACTTAGATCAGTTCATTTCAACTGCTATTGAGTTCACTTGAAGTATATCTTAGATAATAAGTAAAAGGACCATGTTAGGCAAAATAATCTCAGTCTATTAATGTCAACCCCTTTGAGTGACATCATTTTTCATTAATAATATCCCTTTAATCTTTTCCACATTAAAATCTTCAAGATTTATCTGAAACTGTATTGAACATTTGACCAAATGTGAGTGAAAAGGAAATGCAAAAAAGAAAAACAATCAAAAGTAAAAGAAACTTTTCTTTTCAGAAAGATGGGTCTATTATTGGAAAATGTGTTCCATTTACCCAAGAGACAATTTGCAAAACAGATCTTTTTAATTTGGAAAATGAATGAGTGTATTATTGTGCATAAGTGTAGCTGTGAGAAACTCAATTTTACTAGAGATTTTTCTGTTTTTATTATTTCCTAAGCACTTTAATTAGCTAAACAAAATATTTAAGTTCTGGTATGCTTGGCATATCCCATTAATTCCACACTGGATTTAAGTTCCTTTAAACGTTACTGATTTTTAATTACCATGCAAATGTATTAACTAAGCTTCTTAGAGCTAAAGGTTAGAAGCGCGTGCAGAACAGCTGATAAAGGAATCTGCCTTTTTCTGTTAGTAACAAAAACAACTTATGGATTTCTGTTCTGTGCGTGGAACTCTTTAAGATGATTTCCAATATACTAAAAACATAATTCTCAAATGCCTTCATGAGAAACCAAAAACATATTCACTTTATAGGTAAGAAAACATGCTCAGCGTCAGTTGATAGAATAATCAGCAGGTATCAAAAACCTACATTGTAAATTGCAGGAAAAAACAAAAAAAAAACAAAAAATGAACAAGCAGCACACCTCACTAGAAAGGTGCGGGAGTCATGGTGACTCACCTGGCATGAAAATGTTGGCCCGATTCCTTGGTAGCTTCTCTGCCCACTACTTCATCAAGCTTTGGGAAGAGGCAACTGCTTTAGAAAATGAGCACAAACCTTGGAATGTCACCGGCAAGACTCTGAGTTCTTAACCGAGCACTTACCATTGGAGCAGTCATGTGTATTGACATTGCCTACCATTCTCACCTTCCTCATCTGCAAAATAATATTGACTAGCATAACTTGCATATAATAGGACTTACATAAGTTAATATATAATTTATTACTCTTGGCTATCCTTAATTCCTTTGCCATATATGAGTATATTGTTCAATACTTCAGCTAATAGTTACAGTTTAATATAGATTAATAGTTAATATAGTTTAGTATTTATTGTGTGTAAAGTGCTAAGGGCTTTACAAAGATTCTTTCATTTAATCTTTCCAACAACCTCACGAGGAAGATATTATTATCCCTTCTTTGCAGATGAGGGAACTGAGTCAGCCTTGGTTTCATAGTTGGTAAGCGACGCCTGACTTCTAAACTCTGGTCTTTAACCACTATGGATACTGTAGTTTCTGCAAAGGACATATATCATTTCATCACAGCAACCAGAGGTAATCACTTCTGTGTCCAAATTGTGAAAGAGAAAGGTAAACAAGAAAGGCAATGAAACTTCCCCAGACATACATTATTAATAAGGGACCAAACTGAAATTCAGCTACTTTATAACTTCAAGAGCAATGTTGTTTCTGATATTCCACCCTCCTCTGTTATAGGTGACGTAGGATTTGCAAAAAAAAAGAAGGCCTGATTCTTGTCTTTGAGGAAGGTTTCAATGCAATGGGTTTTATTCTTGTAAAGGACACTGTCCAGCACATCTCACCAAATATTTTTACTGAGAAATTACAAATGTTCTTTCTCCAAACATTGGTTTGCTCAACTGATGTTCAAATGATCAAAACAAAAAGGTACAATGGACTGTTATCAACAGTCCAGTTGACAAAGCCAACGACAGAAATGTAGCTCTGACTCAAGGAACTGAAAAACACTGTCATTCACTTCTATTAGTTCCTAGTCCTTGATGTGTCTGTACTTTTGTTTCTGGGAACCGTACATACTTAAGACAGCATCTCACCTTTCTCATGTCTATAAAGCAGCATCGATTTTTCAGAAACTTGGCTAGGCCCTATTCTGCTGTGTGACTGAATTTTGATTCAGGCAGCTCCTATGGTATGAATACATGAGTTAACAGGACAGAAATCGGCATGATAAGAGGTATTATATGAAACATTCCTTTGATATTTGCATACAAACTTCTCACAAGGACAGCTGTGATGGAGGTGAGTTGGGACAAGATGGATTATATCAGGTATATGTGGTTATTTGTATGGTGTCTTTGACAGGAATAGAAACTTACATCTCTCCGGGGGTTAGATTCTGGACCCTGAGAAAAGACCTCACATCATTCTGAGAAAAGTAATATGGTCATACCTGCCAAAAGCAACATCAAAGATTCCAGTCTGACAGGATATATAATACTGCATCTTTAGGGCTGAGATTAACTGAGATTGGAATTTCTCTTGGACAATAAATGTGTGCAACAGACAAAGGGCTAAGGTCACTACAAAAAGAAATGTGACTTTGATTTCAAAGGGTTAACTTCTATCTTGACTTATAATTACTGCTTTTCCCAGTGACTTTGGGTGAAGTCAGGTGGGGTAATATATGGTCACACATACACATTTTTATGTCTGCGCTGCTCATCCTCATTGTTGCCTGGAAGTTGGGAGGGGGATTGCCGTAGACACCCTCTCCAGGTACCCAGTGTGATATGGCTGGGCGTGGCAGCAATTATAGTGACCTGATGACTGCATCACTCTCTATACTCAGGCTGCCCCAAATGGGTCATCATAGCTCATAAAACCATGCCTTAAAGTCACAAGGGTCTGCTTATAGGGATGAGTCTAATGAACATATCCTACCTAAATTTTGGTGAGAAGGAAGGAAGTGCAACTGAAATAACTCATAGATGACAAAGTAAAATTGAAAATTTGTTCATGAGAGAACACTGCAGTAAGTTTGAAGAAATCTACTCCAGCCAACCTCTCTGCACTATCTGGGAAAGCTTATTACTTTTTCCATATTGCATACAAATTTAAAAGTATGAATAAAAAAATCCCTTTGAAAATAGTAGCTCCTGATCTAGATAAAGCCCAGTGACCTAAACAGTAAATTATAAGGAAAATAAAGACCAAATTTTCATCCATGTCTAAAAAGAATGCCTCATACAGACACCTGCAGTTGAGAACTTTACCAGCCCCTTTCGCCATAACTTAACTGAAAACAGGCAGTCAGAATTGAATTCTAGTGTTTTTAAACACTGCATTGCACAGAAACCAAAGATTTCTAAAATTTGCTCTGAAAATGACCCACATAACAGAGAGATGTCCTGATTCATGCAGGGTAATAAAAAAGAGAGACCGATAAAGTCACTGGGTATTTTGAGAAGAGATCTAATAGCATGTGTGTTATTTTCAAATGTAAAGAAACAGGCCTATTACAAACCATGATATATAAATTAAATCAGACGTCTTTGGGTCATGCCCATAACACAAGCTAAACTCCAACATTGTATTTTAGTTCGTAGTGGAATTTATTAACTCCTGAAACAAATTTCTGTGGAAAGCAGTAGCGGTGCTTCTTTCCACACCAGCTGTCACCACGACTACCTTTGAGGTTTATAAGGGTAAGAAAGAACAGGGGCAGCCCCAGGCAGAATTTATGAAGTGGTGATGAACATGTTCACACGGCAATTTCGGAGTCTGTAAAGAAAGGCTAAGTTTGAATGTTGCTCTTTTGAAAACTGCTCTGCCCTTTCCTACGTACTAGAAAATAAATGAATGGGCAGGTCAGAGGTTCGTTTCTGGAGACCGTGAGCCTCAGCAAAACTGATAACACTTTGAAAAGAGACTAGAAATCGATCTGTGCACATGTACAGGCTCTCACAGTGTGCTCACCAGATGTTCATTTCAATTACCTTGCAATTCAGAACAGCTTCGCTTGGAAGTACATTGCATTCGGCCTACACTAAGGCATTGCCCCTTGTTTGAACAGGAACAGATTCTTCCAGAAACACACCCATGAATTTATGCTGGAAGCTCTATGGAGCTCTCCTCTAGGTCCCTATCCTTCTGAGCATCTTCAGCCCCGGAAGGTGGCCATCCAACCTCTGCTGATAAAGGGGAAACCAGTGGGGCCTCGTGCTGAAACCTTTAGTGTCCATCAAATGTCAGAACAAAAATGTTTTCATAGTAGACAAGCTGACTATTTTTAAAGACTCTTGTTACATGCAAGTCTCTTTAAAGACGGAGGCATTAAATGAAACAATCGATAAATGGGTCACAATTTCTAAATGACATGCATATATTAAAAGAACAGGAGTAAACTCAGAAAAATCCCAGTGACATTTTTATGGGAAACTACAATAAAAAAAAACAATACTATCCCAATTTAAGAAGACAAAAAATTGATTTTAAATGAACAAATGAGAGGAAAGACGAAATTTGCAAGTCATTCTGCAGTTTGTTTTTTGAATTTAAAATCTTGTGATATAAAAAGTCTAAAAAATCTCTCCAACAAGCAAAGCAAGGTCAGAGTGGAATAGAAAATACATTTGATTTTTCAAGTGACATGATCATATTATCTCTTTATAGCTCTCTTTTCCAACGTTGGTTTTCCCTCTTTTGCCAATGTTGACTTAGATCTTGCATTAATACTGAACATAAAATGGGCCATAGCTACTTCTTTTTAGGATATGTGAAATGTAAGGACATTAAAGGTAAGAGGAACAAGTTTGTAGCAACTTTTAAATATATAACCACGACTTTTAAATATATAACCATGCTTCCCATCTGGCCATGAGATTATGTGAGTTGTAGGATTAGGAAGCATTTCTGTGCTGCCTCTAGCAGTATGTATGGACGGATGGATTATAAAAGCTGGATGTGAGAGTACTGTCTGGTGTTACCTATAACCTTGAACACTTAACTGATACTCAGCTCTTTTATGAAAAAACAAAGGGATTTGGACTGAGTGAACTATCAGATGACTTTCTGCTTTGACAATTTTTATTTGTATGCTTTCATTTACCAAAGAACACATCTTCATGAAACTATGTAGCTATGAAATGAAAGACTCCTTTTACTTCAGTTTGTTCAAATTCTTAATATTCAGTTACCAACTATCCACTGTTTCATCTGTTTTCCGTAACTACTTTGAGAAGAATCTCTTTTGACATAATGTGATAGCAACATTCATATGTATCAAAGCTGAATTTTAATGAATGTTTTCTTCGCACAGGAAGTATCCTAAAAATTAAATTATCATATTTAATCTTCAATCAAATCCAGGGAGAGATTTACTTCATTGTACAGATGAGAAAACAGAGGCTCAGAAATTAACTTGCCTAACTTCACACGTGCTTGAGATGTTAATACAGTCCTTCTGTGTCCAGGCCATACACTGCAAAACCAGTTCACAAGTACGCATGCATCCTATGGGAGCAGGTACCCTGGCTAAAGCCAAGGGGGCAGCTCTGTTGTTTCGGTACAGGCTCTAGGACTGTGGATAAAGCTTATTTGCCTTTGTGAGATGAACAGAAAAGGAGCATGGGGGAACTCCTCATCACAGCTTGCCATGTTAGACCGCAACGATCAATAAAGCTTGCCAAACAATCGATATCTACTATAACACAACTGCCTCAGAAAACAGATATAACAAATCCTATTTACTGATTTGGGGGTATTGTCTACAGGAAGTCTGCTTTGCTGGCTGTGACTAGGAACATCTATGATTTGTGATGCTTGATTAAATGTGCCAATCCTTCAAACCTAGACAATTCTCCTAGGGAAAGAAAACCTGGAGGGCCACTGGTTTTAGTGGTTTCTTGAGATTACCCAACACATTAAAATGAAATGATGCTTAGCATGTCCAAGCTGCTCCTTCTGGGTTAACTACAGGGTTTATCAATGCTTGAAAACAATGTATTTGGTGCCTGGTCCAAATATTTTAATCATGGTCACCAAAACATCCATCACTCTTTCTTACTACCTTAAAAAATCTTTTCATTGATTACACATCTGCTAATTAACCTGATTCCTGAATTAGTAAGCAGAACACTGAATTGTAGTCTGTAAATTCAGGATTCTAATTCAAATTCTATTACTTAGCTAACCATATGACTAAGTGTTAATAAGTCACTAAACATCTCTGGATTTTACTTTTGAAAAAAGAGAAAGAAAGAGGGGGAGAGAGGGAAGGATGGAAATACAGGCGCTTGTTACATTCACCTCCCAGAAATAGTGGGAAGATCAAATGAGGTAAATTATATTAAAGTGCTTTTAAAACCATCAAATGCGGTAAACTTGTTAGTACTGGAATTATCATTGTTTGACGCATGTACACTCAACCAGGACATAACTTGGATAGCACATAACAAAGTTAAAAAAGAAAGAAAGAAAGAAAGAAAGAAAGAAAGAAAGAAAGAAAGAAAGAAAGAAAGAAAGAAAGAAAGCCAGACAAAGATGGGACAAGTATTGTGAACATTTGGATTTATTTTACTACTTTTCACACTCTTAGAATGACCTTGGCCACTACTTTCAAATGCATCAGAGAAGACTGAGTTGCCTTTCTAGCATTAATAAGCTAAAACAGGTTATTTTCTTTTTCTCTATCCTAGAAGGCAAATGGAAGCTATCAAGCCATGATGTAGAGCATCTGCATTTTCTGAGGTAAAATTCCATGCTATTTCCAACTAGAAGGGTGTCATTTTCCAGTTAGGAACCTTGGGTCTTTGTCTTTTGAAAATAAAGCTCTTGCATTAGCACACATTTAAGGTTAGACACATTTGAGTCAGAAAGAAAATGGCCTCTGTAAAGAGCTGAGAGCAGATTCGGTGTTGTTTTCATTTTAGCTTCTCAATAAAATTGTTCTCAGACATACGCACAGATATTAGTACACATGAATCTTAGCATCTATCAACTTCAGAGCCTGCTCCTGCAGATAGACACCTTGGGGCAATGGTGCCCCTAAAGCTCTACAGGATTAGCAAAGTGCTTATTCTGCAAAACAATTGCAAAATATTCAGTTGGAAAGAAACACACTTTCGATAAACAACACAACTACTGTTTGTCAGCTTTTTTCTGGCCTAATAAGCAATTCGGTCTTTTTTTTCCTCTCGTTCTTTCCAACTTCATTTCAAATTTAACAATTTAGAAACAAAAATATCTGCTTGCTGTTTTTTTTTTTTTCATTTTTTTTTTAAGACTCAAAGACTCAGAATTTCAGAACTCAAATGGATATGTTAACACAATCCTTTCCTCCCTTCCATACACTCAGAATTGTAATGATGGCCCAGAAAAGAAAACAAACAAACAAAAATACCTGAGATCACATGCCGGTGGGTAGGTGAATCAGGCTTAGGGTCTGGGTCTCCTGTGTCCTCGCCCTGGGCCCTAGGTTCCTTTCTACCACATATTCTACCACTGAGCTTCATTGACCATTCCATGGTCATGTGCTCTTCAGGAAGTTACCCTTGATCTGGTGTCCACTCTATATAAATCGAAGTCATGAATGTCTCAGAGGTCTTGCGGCACCATGCAACATTAAGTTTCTGTGCATGTGTAATATTGTTAATACATTTTATTTGTTGAGATTTATTATGTGCAAAGAACTTTGCTAAGCCTTCTATGTATGGTAAATCATTTAATTTTTAGAGTCATCTTTTGAAGCTGACACTATTATTATTCCTATTCAACAGAGGAGAAAAGCGGTGGTTTAATTAATTAAAGTAATTCGGGCCACATTACATAGCTTCATAAGGAGAAGAGCCAAGATGCCATGGTCCAGATCTTCAACCACTACGTAATGCTACAGGGGTTTATAAAAACATCAAAGAAAAAACATACACTTCACACATTTTCATGAGTAAACTTGCCTTTATCAGTTTTAAGAAAAGTGAAATCCTACCAGTTGGTGAATTAACAGCCAAATGTATTTAGTTCTAATCACACAATAAAAAACTGATTGTGTTTCATTCTGTTCTTATTAAATACATTTCAACCTATTTCAAAGATATTCACTATTAGTAAAGATGTACAAGGACTGAATTTGAAACTTGGCTTCATTTATCTGACAGACTAAATTAGTTCACTGTTTATTTTTCTGCTCATCTTACATCTACAGTTGTATGGCATTTGTACTGGCTGCTAAAGTCACAATCATTATACTGCATTTTATGTACAGTCTGATGGTACTCCCGTTTAGTTTTGCCCCCTGGTTTAGTTTTGAATCCCAGCCACAATTCCAGTGTACAAACTTCAGAAAGGAATACGAACTGCCTAAATATGTCACGCTGGGAACATTCTCTGAAAAGTTCTGTGTATTCTACTGTCACCTCCCTCGGTATGCAGATGCTTATATAACTGCAGGACTTCTGTGATAAGGCTGCACTAGGATACCAGAGCAAATTCTCCAAATCAACTGAAATACCCTTAAAGGCAAATTGCAGGTTGAACGTAAGCGATGATAACAACTTCTAAACAAAACTATACTTTTGTTTTGCTACAAGTTCTTGTGAGCAAGAAATACTACTAATAAAAGGAATTATAAGTTATTCCAGCATTAGTTTAATTCAGCTATTATGTAACTTCCCATGAGTCAGATCTTTTTTGAGCTAAAGCTGGCGATGGATGGAATAGTCAAGAAAAGAAACATGGTCATGACCTCATGAAGCATAGTCTGATGGGCTATGGCACTATTTCTTCAGTAGAGCGAAACTTTTAAGGACCAAGAGTAGAAAAAGATTTTCTTCATTCTAATTCTTATATTAATCAAAATATTAACCTTCTCTAAAGCATCCATCCATTATTAGGTCAGGAAATTTCACAATTTACTACAAAGCAAACCGAGCATAAGTTACTATATCTCCCTTTAAAAAAATAACAGAAAAACTATAATAGTTGAAGAGCAAATCTAAGAATAATTAATGAGACAAAGAGCCTCACATTATTTTCTATAACTCTTCCAATTTTAATCCTGAATATCTTTTCCTTTTAATGCTTTTCATAATCTTAATAAATAGGTATTTCCCCATGAAATCATACCTTCAATGATTCTTACTTAATTTGAACCATCTGTTATTCAAGGAAAGGCCTAACAGATATACAAGCAAGAAAACCAAGTGATGCTATACAATTTCATATGCTGTATTTTCTATAGGTTTATATACAGAGTACGTACTTTGTATTTCATGCTATATTTATTGTCCGCAAACAAAGGTCAGAAAACTTTTTCCTATAATTACTGACAGTAAATATTTTGGATTTGACAGGCCTTATAGTCTCTGTTGAAACCATTCAAGTCTGCCTTTATAGTGCAAAAGCAGATATGGGTGATATGTAACCAGATGGACATGGGTAGGTTCCAATAAAAGTGTATTTATAAAAGCAGGCACCTAGCCATGTTTGGTTTACTCCTGCTGTAAAATATCAATAATCTTTTGGCCAACACTAGTTGAATAGAGATGAGCACAATCATCAAAAAAGCATGTCTCATAAAAATTCAGTTTGAAAATAAAATATTATAAAGTGTATCTATGAAGATAACATTTTATAATTATCTTTATCAAGGGAAATAAATCTATAGATCATTAAGAATCAAATTCCCTTTCAACTGTGCTGTATTCAGTATTCTATTTACAATAATACTATATCTGTATTTTTTAATAAAAACACAGAAACTAGACACAGATGTGAAGACCAAACCTCCCTTGATATATCAATCAGAAATCAATTCATTGACATGCAGCATATCAATACTTTAAAAAAAAAACATGCATCTAATATAGGCATTTCATTTTGCATGTAAAAATGTATATTCAGTAAACACATGCAAAATAGCATGGAATTCTAGCGTTCTTAGAGTTTGCCTATATTGAATTACACAAAGCACATTTTCCCGTTCAAGGCTGTAGTCTTTTGAAGTTGATGTATGTGACATTGTCATTTCACAATATACGAGTATCTCAGCCTTCTATGTATCTAACTTAAGTTTATCAGTATTAAATAATTCAACCTGAGGATAATAAGCACTTAAACAGGAAAAAAATAACCATTTTATACTCAATTTTATGTTATATATATATATATATGTGAGGTGTATGTGTGTGTGAGACTATGCATGTGACAGCCAAATACTAGATGCTGCCGACTAGTTTACAGAAATTCTTTCTTCCTGCAGCTTCTGAACTTTTTGTTTTTTTTTCCCTCAAAGACACATCTGATTTACCCAAAAGTTACAATTCAATGGAAGAGTCACTAAATCCCCTAAAATATATACGGCATGTTTTCTCTAAACTTTTGTAATATATATTGAGATATTTTCTAGAAATCTCAAACTTCATGCACAACTAAACCATCCATCCTTAGCTGAAGATGGTAATTTGCTTTACTGGACAGTTTGAGTTAATAAGTCAATGCATTTGAAACAATCACACCAATTATGAATTTAGGCTACCATAATGGGAGAGTTTCTACGGTTCTCTGTCTTCTGGTGATCAAGTCCCTGGATAAAAGTCTTGATCATATTTAGTATTGAATCCAGACAACTCTTCTCTGTGAAACAGGCACATGTGGCAATATTAATTCACAGGGTATCAGTTATACTATTGTATTCTCTGGCTGTAACTGTTCTCAACATGAAATAGTCCTCTTCAACTATTTATAATTCAACTATTGATACCTCAAGCAATGGACACCAGAGATTATTACATGGAGCACAGGATGATGATTTGACTTACTACATCCAAAAAAGTTTTCGTATTTTCATAAGGTTTATCATGTGCAAGATAAAAATGGGATACATTAATCAGGGACTATGGTTCTAAATCTAAATGTTACTCAATAAGGTTATAAAAATAGAAGGAATCTTTTAAGGCTACATGCCCTCAGTGGTAACTCATGTTGGTTCTATGGGACCAATTAAATGAGTCCTATATAGAATATCGAAACTGAATAAGACAATCATTTTTAAATGTTTAAATGTATTAGGGCTATAATAAGCTGCAAAAAAGTACATAATGTTTCTACACATACATTTCAAATATGTTGGTGATACTCAAGGCACCCTCATGTGCAAATTAAAATGGAAATGGTACCCTGAGTTGCAAAGTTAAAAGACACCCCTTTTCAAATGTATATTTGGCATTTTCTCTTTTGGCCAAGAATTAAAAATAATAATTGGATATAAAAATATCATTTTTAATAACTATAAAAGACTATAAAGTAGTAAAGAATAAATTTAACAAGAATTATGCAAGGCCTATGGGAATAAATTTAACAAGGAATATGCAAGACTCACGTGGAGAAAACTATAAAATTTTAGTGAAGAACATGTATAAATAGAGAAAAATAGTATGTTCTTCAATAAGAAAAACCAATACTGTTGAGAAGTAAATTTCCTTCCAAATTCCTCAATGAATTTAAATGGAATTACAACCAAAATAATAGAACTTTTTAACTTGCTCAAACTTAGATTATAAAATCATAACTATTTCATAAATGGCTAAGTATAATTAAGTAGAAACCTAATGAGGGTAGATTTGTGTTGATATTTAGAACTTTAATAATTAAAACCATATGGAGCTGGCACAAAAATATGGAAAATATTAATGAGGCAAATTATACAGCAAAATGAAAGACCTGAGGACATGAGATTTTGTGTATGATAAAGACATTTCAAGTCATGTGGGAAAAGATAGATTACTTAATTCAGTGTTATTATGACATCTATCTATGTATTTACCCATCTATCTATCCCCTATCTATATATATTCCTGCTTCAGAACTTACTCTAATGCACGTATACATCTCAAATGGTTCAATATTTATGTGAAAAAATACATAAAATACTGAAAGATCATTTGAACTTTAAAAAAAAAAATCTTGAGGTGAACAAGATTTTCAAAGTCTGAAAACCAAAGTAAAAAACCATAACATATTTTAGTGCATACAAATATAAACTTCTGAACACTAAATATATTTATCACAAAGTTATTACACAAGAAAATATGTTTGCAATATATGACACCGCGTTAATCATCTTAATATATAGGATGCTATAACAAATAAGAAAAAAATAAGTCCTCCAATAAAAATCAATAAATGACATGAAACGGCAAGACAGAGAGAAGAAATATAAATGGCTTATAAACACAAAAAGGTGTTTGAGACAGTTACCTCGAAATAAAATTATTAATAATAATAATAATAAATCAAGAAAATTACCAATTTCACATAGCCAATTAGCAAAGGTAGAAATAATGAACACACTGAGGGAGATACCCAGGACTGGTTTCTGTGTGCAGTGGAACTTGCATCCACTGGTGGTATGAACATAAATTAGCACATTTTAAAAGGATAGCTTTGTAATATGTTTAAATATCTAAAATGTGCAAACTCTGGTTTTCAGTAATCTCACTTTTAAGAATTTATGAGGGGAAATAATTTTACAATTCCATCAATGACACACAGGACTGTTTAATATAGTTCAGTTCACAATAAAAATCCCCCTGAATAATGATAATGTCCATCAACAGATAATTGATTTAATAAATATGGTACAGCCATACAATCAAATTATATGCAACCATCAGTACTATGTCATTGAAAAAATTTAGGTGGCATCAAAAGATGTTCACAAAAGATGTTACGCGCAGAGATCACATTATACAATATGATAATTCTATTTCATGTGCATGCATGTGAATTCCCAAAAAGTATACAGGTTTAGCGATTATTTTGCTAACCGTATTTATTTCTGGGTGACAACATTGATAAAAATCTTCACTTTTCATTGAAGTTTACTATATTACTGATTTTTCTCAATGAACAGAAATAAGTAATAACAATTCAGAGTTAAAAAATCACAGAATTTTAAGAAAAATCTATGACAGACAAATTTACCTGCTTTACAAAACAAACATGACAAACAGCTAAAAGTTACCTTATAACTTTCATTTAATTTCTTCAATTTCCAAATATAGAAACTGTGGAGCACAATTTAAGAAATGTGTACAAGGTTTTATCATTAGTGACAAATTCAGGACAAATCCAAATCTTCCTAGAACGTACCTGCTTTTGAAATAAACACTGACCCTACTAACCTTTTAGCAATAATTACAAATAACCTCTAAAAAATTCAATAGCATATTTTAGTACAAGGGCTGCTCACTTTTAAAACAAATACAGAACTCAATAGCTATTTTAAAGTTACACACGCACACCCACACACATACACACACACCCGGCCAAATTTTATTCTTAATTTTTATCAACCCAGTTGATTATTTGATAAAGTAGAAAAGAAGAACATACATTAGAAGTATTTTGTTTAAGCCACATATTTTTCCCAAACTTGAGGTACACAAATCTTGGACTGATCCTGAAATACATCACAATTATTATTTCACACAAATACTAATTATCATTTTACCGAGTATTCTGAGATAGGTACTGCCTTATTAAACTAACAGGATATATAAAGTGCTGACATCTTTTTTGGTTCTAAAAGTCTCTCATAAAATTTAATCGAAACCTAATTTTCCTATTAATTCTCGGGATTGCAATATGCATTTTTCAGGGCAGAGTTTTGTTTTGATGAAGAACTGAATTTATTCCTCAGTGATGAAAATTTATAACAACCACAAATAAAGCAAATCATAATCTTCAACTTATCCACAAACCCTAATGATGCTGAAACAGTGATAATTACTATTCTAATTGATTTTTAAATGACTTAGGCTGTCTTCTTTTGCATATTACAGATATTATTCTTTCTGTCCA
The DNA here is from genome assembly GCF_001890085.2 of Hipposideros armiger. Lineage (NCBI taxonomy): Eukaryota > Metazoa > Chordata > Mammalia > Chiroptera > Hipposideridae > Hipposideros > Hipposideros armiger. The sequence continues at coordinate 265,959 of NW_017731766.1, read as the reverse complement.
ATTTGTTTGATTTTTGTAGGTTCCAAAGTCATCTGGGGAGCTGGAATGTGGATTATTAACAATCATCCTGAGAGATTAAGATGGAGGCAGGCCCGTTCAATTTTTTCAACTTCCTTTTCCTTCAACTTGAGAAAAACACAAAATAAATGGGATAGAGGACAGATGGGGCTCAACTCCCCATTCCAGCGCTTTTTAGTTATGAAATACTGAGGGCTGTATTGTCTTGGTTCTAATAGGTTCTAACAGAAATCTTCTAATGCTATTTACTGTTCTGTAAAATGTAATGATATTTCTTATTTTGTAATTTTTGAGGTTTAAATGTGAAATCATTGAAAAATTACATTTCATTTCATAGAATATTCTCAATAAATGGTAGTGGTTTTTGTAGTGTTTTTAGTTATAATACAACCCAGTTATATGTCAAAGGTATAATGTAATTTTCCAAGTCCTGTTTTTCACTGACCCTTTTTATTTAAAATATTTGTTTATAAACTATCAAATGACTAAAATAACAAAGATAATTTGCATGTACTTTGATACTGTTGATCCCCTATCATATAAATTCAAAAGGACAGTCCCTGATTATATACACATTCTTACATGGCAAATCCTTGTTGCATATTTTATAAAATATTCATTTATACTAAGCAAAACCCAGCTACCCTTGTAAAAAAGGTCTTCTGCTATTTCTTATCTAATGCAAGCATATTGCAAACTCCACAGGATAAGAACTACATATGTCTGTCTCTCTCCACCTCCCTATCTGAGCCTCTATATCTTTGTGTCTCTGGTTCACTCTCTCTCTTTAAAGCCCAACGGTGTAAGTAGCATTTGGTTTCATCAAGTTTTGTTCCTGCTATAATTGCACCGTGCACAAAAGCACAAAGACTGGGTGCTCAGAGCTCCAGGACTGTGGCATTTTTTTCAAATGAGAGCATAAATAAGAAGTTTTTGTTTTTGTTTTGTTTTTGTCCAAATCTGGGAATTTTACCCCAGGACACATTTCTAATATTTGCCACTTGGACTAAGCATCCTAAGAAAATTCCATTATAAGAAATTTCCACCTGTGTGGTCTAGGAGGTGATGGTGGTCACAGTTAATTCGGTAAAATAACAAGATAAAGTCATTTTAAATGCGGGTTTAAATGATGGTTCATTAAATAGATACTTTATGGTCTTTTAGAAAATTTGCAATTAAGATTTTAAAATGATGACTGATCTTTCCAGATAACCACAGATTATTTGCCAGAAAATATTACTTGGTGGTGTTATGAAAGCAATTAGCAAAATTATTTTACTCAGATTTCCTACAGAACAGAATTGGGTCTCTAAAATCTAAAGTCTAAAATAAAGCATTCAAAAAAATCTCAGATAAATAAGGAAACTTTTTTTTTATGTAGTCTATAATTCCATGGATCTTTCATCTGTAAATGTAACAAGTTCTTATAATATTACGACTTTTGAAATAATAAGGGTATCATTCTCTAATGAATTGTTAAAAAAAAATGCTTTGCCATACACGCATACTCATGTGATTCAAGTAAACACTTATGATCATTCTTCCAATACATAAACCAGGTGCAAATTTACACAGCCTAGCAGATCAGCCCCACCAGTGTGAAAAAAGTGAGCTAACTTAACAGTGAGTGTTTGAAAGAAAAGTGATTTATACAACTGGTCAAACAGAGAACATTTCAAGAGATCTTCAGTCTACTAATTCAAACTCTCATTTGGCCAAAGAAATAGAAGTATGTATTTACAAAATACGTCTTGAAGTTTCTTTGTATGTTGATAAAAAAAAAAGAAAAGAAAAGAAAACTAACACAAAAAGTACTTAAATTTCTTTTTTTGCGGGGGGGGGGTGGTTAGCACAGCGACTTCAACAACAGTAAGTGCACAGAATTGTGATTAGATTTTACAACTCAGTAACTGGGACCTATTTACTTATATTTAAACCTTTTTCTTATTTTATGATATTCTTTAAAATAGCCTATAAATCATTTCACTTAATATCAATGTTAAAAAATAGTTCCTGAAAAATCTACAGTTGATGTAGATTCTCCACGCCTCACGAAAACTGACAATTTTTAAAGATGATTTTTGTATATTTGTTTAAAAGTTAGTTGTCTGACTGTCAATACAGTTAACTTGTAGTCCTAAGAAGCTGGAAAATTTAATAATTATTTTAAAACAAATACTCCATCCTGGAGGGGATGAACAGCACACTCTCTGAAACATGACTTTTTCTATGTTGATGCTTTAGAAGCTGAAAGGTAAGAATAAATAGGACTGTTTTGATAGAAAACAGCAATCACCTTTGAATTATCTATATTACCAGCCCTACTATTCAATAATTTTCCCATTAGCAGAAGAATATGCAGAGTAAAACAGACTTTGATTTTCCATTAGTCATTGTACTCTTATTTTCATGGAAAACCCCAAGCTGTAAAGCAGTGTGAAGGCTTTCAAACATGCAGATTCCTGAACTCCCCCACACCCTCCCCCCAGGCCTACTGAATCAGGCTGTAGATATGGGCCCTGAAAAGACTTAGATTACTAGTGTGCAGCAAAGTCTGAAAATCACTGTGAAAACCTCGTTCTCAACCTTTAATTTTGACTCCTCTGAGGGATACACCACGCTCCTTTCCCACCACCTGAAACACTCTTCTGTCCATCAACCCTCACCTCCCTACTCAGGGAATCAAGGTTAATCTTTCCCAACTCTAGAGAGAGCCTTAGCCCCAAAATAAAGACTATTTTATGTCCTCCCATGACATACCTGCCTGGCACTGTGTGGGTTATGCTAGCACTTGATAAATACTTGCTGGTAGCAATGATATACTGTAGCCCCTCAATTACTCATCCAAAAAATCCATTCAATGCATATTGTTGAACATCTACTAATTGTCAGGCTTCGTGCCAGGCACTGGGGATGCATGCAGACACTGACCACATATTTGCACACCTCAAAATCTCTGATCTTCCTCCATGGCTTATTCATCTATCATTTTTCTAAGATACGTGTAGATTGGCCCCAAAACTTCATTAAATTGTTGCCATTGTGTGAGAAGTTATTTCACCTTCAATTGCCCAAACAATTGCTTCTAAGTTAAGACCTCTTGGCAGGTAAGTGGGCTGTAGATGCCAAATTATAGAGCAAGGAAAAGGAGACTTGGCAGCAAAAATGCAGATGGAATGTTAACAAAACGAGCATCAGCGAGAGCCAATGGGCTAGAGACACCCCCATATTTTTCCATATAAATAATGATAGGATAATGCAAACCTATTTCTCTCCTTGTTTAATAAAACATATATTTGCAAATATATGTTTGTGTCTTTTAAAAACTGGTGTTTGTATCTTTTAAAAATTCAAAACCATCTACTTTCTTATTTCTCTTAACCACCTCATTCAAAGTAATTTTTATGTTGTCCAAAAATGTAAATTAATTTCGGAAAAACTCAGTAATATCAGGATAGAAACAGAGTAAAGAGTAGATATGTAAATGTGACTCAAATTGATATATAGAACTTAAAAAAATTTCCATTTATATGCTTTTTAAATCTAGTTCTCTATTTTGCATATGATCTGTATATTATAGTTAATGTTGTATAAGTAAAAGTAAATGCGTTTATTTTCAAATAGTCTGTAGCTAGAATTAAGACTAATAATCTATTAAATGTGTTTTTGAAATCCTTTTAGAACAAAACACACAATGAATAAAAAAGAAAATGCCAATACATTCATATGTTTAGATATACTAGTAAGATCATGGAAATTGCATGAAAAAACACACCAATTTTCATTGGTGTGTAGATTTGTTTTTTTAAGAAATCATAAAACTGAAAATACTCATGGTCTGCTAAGAAAAATATAGGCTATAAAATTCCCTACAAAATTACAATAAGGTCAATGTGTAAAATATGAATAAGCAAATAGACAAGAACTAAAAGGTAACATAGGGAAATTAAAATACAGTTTTAATGAAGTGTTTGGGACATGGACAACTTTTGCCTTTGATGTTTGTTGGTATTTTAAAATTGGTTTGGTCACAACGTACCAGTAAACAAGAATGAAAATGGCAATTAAACACAAAATCTATTACTTAATGAAAAAAATCTCCTTCTTCTCTCTACCTGTTTGGAGACAAAAAGCACATTGCCATTCTTTATCCCTGTTTCTCAACTGGGGACAATTCCACTCCCTCAGGGCACATTTGGCAATTTCTGAGACATTTTTGGTTTTCATGGCTGTGGGGGTACCTCTGGCATCTAGTGAGTAGAGGCCAGAGAAGCTGCTAAACATCCTACAATGCACAGGATAACCCCCACAGCAATGAGTGATAGGTCCGTACATGCCAACGGTGCTGAGGTGAAGAAACCCTGTTATGGTATGGTCACAAAACAAGTCAGTGCCCACTCCTAGAACTAAGCTCCTCTCCTCAATGCTTAACAACAAAACAAAACACTTCCTCTGATTACATTTTTATAGGAATTCCCAGGATCATTGGATCACTCGGTGCGGGACGGAAAGCGTCCTGAAGCACACACACGCTTTGAAAATACAAAACTTGAGGTACTTCCTTTGACTGTCTTCTCCGGCAGAGTAGATGAGGTCTTGATTTCATGTCACATTCAATCAAAGGCATTGTTCACAGAGCAAGAGCAAATAATTTGCCGTAAGAGTGAACCAACAGAAACAGATTTATAAACTTTCAATAGCAAGTGGCATAGTTGTTCTCAAATAGAGGAATATGCCTTCTAGAGATGTAATCTTTATAGTGAGTCTCATTTATATTATTTGGGATGGAGGAAGGAAATATCTAAGAGAAGAAAAAAATCTCTACCACCTTTAAGAGAATTATCTGCGGGAGCAATTTATCAGAAATCTCAAAAATGTGTTCTCAATGGGGAAAAAAAATTCAATTGAAAATTAATTCTTAATAAAAGAAGAAAGGGAGAGGGTATGGTCTTGTCATGAGTGCCCACCCACAGCTTCAAACCACTTGACAGTTTACGGCTCTTGACCATGTAGCAGCCAACATTTAGTGACAATTATTGGCCTTAATGTTTATCTGAGAGATTCTGCTACAGCAATAGGATAATTCTTAAGCTAAATGGTACCCATTCATGATGAAAAAAATTATGACATAACCGGCATCCTTGACTCTCCAAGATCCTACATAAACTTCCTTTATTGCTTAGTTTAAATTGTGCTCAACAGATGTAACATAAAATGTAAGTTTCTCAAGAACGAGGACCGTATCTTATATTTAATACACACTGAATAAAGTACGTACTTGAAAAAATAATTTTCATGAAATTAAGATATATTTTTCAAGGTGAAGAGAGGAGTAACAGTAATATCTTCTGACTAGTTTATCTGATAAAAAATAATAAATACAAACGACAACTACAACAAAACAGGATCCTCAAGGAATGGAAATTATTTGTTTTTTACATTTAAAGTTGCAATCTAGTGGGGTGGCTCAGGCTGAAGAACATGGAGTCAGTCATCGGCTAACTGTGTGACCTTGACCAAGTCACCTAACTTCTCTGAGCCTCAGGTTCCTCTTTTGGAAATAGGTTGATAGTAACCATCTCATTCTTTACAGGAGTGGATGATATAACGTATATCAACATGATACTTGCACAAGTTATGGACTCAATAAGCAGTAGCTATAATTATTGTATTATATTAGTGTTACGACGATGGTAGAAAATGCTAAAACGGAAAGAGCATGACAGCTTGCTAAACTGAGAAGGAGAGCTTCTAAGCATCACTTGCTTAAAGCCTGCCTGTGGCGAGTGAGTGTTCACATCCCCTTCACCATGCTTCGTGCTTCTTGGATATCCGTCCGAGCGTCCCAGGGAACCTCACTTACGCATTCTCCACAGCGGCCCATTTTAACCTCCTCTAACCTCAAAAGAAAGTGCCTCCTATGTCACAGGATATAGAGGTCTTCCATCAAGCAAGACTTTAGCTTCCTCTCTGTGCCCCCAGCGCATTTCCCACTTCCCATGTGCAACCTATGCCCTTCTCAGGGATGTTCCTCCTCCAAATTAAACGGCTCCATTCCTCAATTACCCTCTCCCCCACTGCACTTCCGATCCAAACTGTTCACAAATGTAGCTTCATCCACTAAATCTCCTTTTGCTACATTTGCCAATGAGCTTTGTTACTCTATCCGGGAGACACGTCTCAGGACTTATTTCAATTAATCCTTGTGGCATCTGACTCTCAAGTAAAAACAAAAAAACTGAAATGTCCTAAATTAAATTACAGGGGGGTCAGAGAGGGAGAGAAAGACAGCTGTTAGGAGCTGGGGGCCAGCTGACCAAAGACTGCTCGCATTCCTGAATGTATGTTGGAGTTCTGCGACTACATCCCGGCTTCTGCTACAATAGATGGGCCACCGCAACCCACGTACGCAGGGATTTTCAAGGCTGTTGCCTGGAACCAACCCAAACTAGTAACTATGTCTTCCTTACGGATGTGCTCCGATCAAAGAACGGCCCGTGCTTCACCTTATCCTAACCCCCTCTCATCTGCAGCCAATGTAAATTCTTTCAAAACAACTTACATCCTTCTTCTCCCAAACATAACGTATAAAAGCGCTCCTCAACTCCAAAGGGGTGGCCACGTTGCCTTCTGCACCTGAAGCCCGTTGCTGGTGGGTTTGCCTCCTGCCCCGCAACCTGGTCTTTTATATCCTAATATGAAAGGGCTTTCAGCTGTGCAAGTTACTGGTTCTGTTTAATATGGGACAGCTGACCATTCCCTTTGTTTGAACCTCTCTTGTGCCTCAGCTTTGAAGACGCTATTCTCTGCAGGCTCTCATGCTAACTCTCTGACGGCTGCGTAGCTACTTATTCATCTCCTCAGTAGGCTCCTTTCCACTACTTAAATCACAGCGCTCACCAGATCTCCATTTTTAACTGTCTTATCACATTCTGTTGTTTAATTGTATCCATTCATACAGTTATAATAAGTAGTACCACTTACATGCTGACATGTCCAAGTTCATCTGTCTAGTCACGACTCCTTACTTAACTCCAGGCTTTTGGAGGTTCCACATGTATAGAGAAGTCACCATTTCCCAGGCTGAACTCAGTGTCTGCCCACATGCCTCATCGCCACCCCTCCCTTCTCAGCTCGGCTGTTTTTGCTATGTTCTGTGTATCAATACATGACACCATGAGAAGCCTGGGATTCACCAAGTCCTGTCACTTCTACCTTGTAAATGCCCTGATTGTATATTTTCTCCTTTACGTACCTGCCTTAGTTAATCAATCGTTCCTGGATTTTTCAGAGGGTTTTCATCTTATGCCCAACGTTAGGCCTTGCTCCACTTCAATCCACCCTCCACACCTCAGAAGCATCTTCCTGAAGTGTGAATCTGTTTCTGTGATTCTACAATTTACATCTTTTCATGGGTCACAAAATTTAAACTCTTCAGCAAACCACCAAAATTGTCTTCATAATCTGATCACCACCTATGACCTCAATGCCAACTCTCACCTCCTCATTTCCACTTCCAATTACAGCCATTTTCAGCTACGTGCAAATCTGTAACCCCACTTATTTTTTCTTTGTCTCATTCTCCTATATGCCATCATTCTGCATAAAACATATGCATAGACTTCTAACTCCCAACTTCATCTACCAAATTCCTTTGTAATGCCTCATATTCTATATTTCCAATAGTCCCTATATGTTTTCTCTTTCAAAGCACTTATGATCCTATATTGTGATTCTTTCTATATGTCTTAGTTTAAACAGTGAGTGCCTTGAAATTTAGGACTATGATTCTATTCTCTGTTTCTCCAAATATATGGTATACTGTCTGTGTATAATAACAAATTACTGCCATAAAAATGAGTACTTCACTCAATATTTGTGTCATTCACCAGGAATCAAGTAGCCAACAAACAACTGTATACAGTCAAAACCGCATGAGGTGAGATACAATAATTTTGTCTATATGTATTTTATAAACATGAATTATTAGGAAGACAGAATAAATATGTAACATATAAAGCAACTAAAAATACCAAATAACAAGTGGATGATGTAGTAAAGTCAACAAGAGACAAAGAAGTCCAGGGGAGACACAGACCACTAAGTACTCACTGGATATTCAGAAAAATTTTAGGGAAAAGATAAGACATACGCTAAGTAAAAGCCTGCAGTAGAATTAAGACTAGTGAACACCTATATACTACATTTCATGAGGGCAGGGGATAAGCTGGTGTTCATCACTGCTCTGTTCCTAAGGCCTAAGACATGGTTGGATCATAGTAGCCGCTAAATAAGTATTTGTGTTGAATTGAATTTTAAACTTTGCAGCTGGTGATACAAGAAAACATCTGTTTTGTTTCTTTTTTAAGGCAGTACTTTTCTCCATTTGCCATCCCATGAAAAGGTAATTTGTGTATGTGTTTACTAGAACTCTTTCCTCAAAAGTGAAATAGTGCTTTACTCTTTGGTTGGCAAATGCGTTGTTTCAAGATGGAGAAGAATCTGTTTCAAATGAAGAGAAATCTATTTCAGTGCATAGTCCTCAGAGCCAATTTTAGATCTTAAAATGCACTTTTCATCAAGAATCTTAACAAAGAGATTCCTGCCAATTTAACCAAGACATCTAAAAATATTTCATTCTAAAGCCAAGCGTTCTGCTCAGGAGCATTCTAATTGAGATCATGTTCTTCCAAAGATCTTCCATTGAGCCAGCAGTCACCTGAGTCACATGGCTGAGTAAGATAACACCATCACCCTGCTGAGTAAGAACTCACAACTGTATGCCACTTAGGAATTCTGCATTTTCCTTAGTCTGTGCTGGATTTCCAAGTTTCCTAAAACTTCTTTGTACCCAACAGAGCAATTATGATAAACCAAACCAGAGACACATATAACTTTGAATTGGAAATCAACTTAACATATCCCCTCTCATTTGAAACATAAGGTAACTGAGACTTACTAATGCCAATTACTGACCCAACCACACTTAGGGTAGCAGCTTGAGTGGACACTGGGTCTCTTGAGTGACAGCCTGGTATTCAGTCTTTTACATAAGCTATGTTCATACAGCATCAGTACCTTCCACATATATCATTACATTAATTCTGATGGTCACCTGAGATAGGTAAATGTGGGGCTACCACACCCCTTTAACAGGTGAGTCATTCCCTCAGGATGCCTGAGCAGCAGAAGCAGAACAAGTATCCGAGACTCCTGACTCAGTTCAGGGTTTTTCGAGCACTTCCATTTACCAGGATCACCACACCAACAAGGACCGTTTTCTATTGGTACAAATGAGTCAATGACAATTTAAATGGTCTGGTGCCTACCATTCTTCAAAGGAAGATTTGCTATAATAAAAGTTACAATGACAAGAGGTTACAGGCCACAAAGAATAATAAGGTAGAAACATGTATGTTAACCAATTTTGAGGTTTTATTAAATAATCAATCAACCATTCTTTCAAAATGGAATATAATCAAAAATCCTAATCCTTTAAGACCTGTATACAGGGGGCAACGTGCCCCAAAATATCTTATTTTATTTAGATACCAGTGATGGCATTGCCCATCTGTTGCTTCAAATCAAAGACTAGTGTTTAAATAAAATAGCAATACCACAAAATGTTTCTTTGAAGGATTAACTTAAGGCCTCTAAGATTGCTATTGGAAATGTGTTTATTTTATAACAAGTAAAAATGTGTTGGGACAAGTCCCCTTGTGTCAGCATTAGGCTAAGAAAGGAATCGGGCATGGGGTTTTTAACACTTGGCTCTACTCATTAATGCTACCCTACTGTCCTATTTACAGCCTGACATTTGTTTTTTACACTTTCAGCATCCCATGATTTTTCAGCAACAGTAAATAACCTTAGGAGATGACACTTTGCCTTAGCTGGGTCTATATTTTGACTAGCAGGCCTTGGCACTGTGTCCAATTCAGATACCTCTCCAAAATGTGGCATGCGGGTCAAACATGAACAAAATTTAAGAAGGAAAAAAACAAACCCAAAAACACAGCCCTCTACGGCTCTAAACAATTTGGAATATAATACATCTACGTTATTAGCTCATCTATTGCAGCAATTCCTAATCATCTCATCATTGTCTCTTTGGATTCTAAATATTTCTTAAGTTTTCTATAAAATCCCATTTTGTGACACTCTAAAAGGAAAAATGGTGAAATGAAATTTGGGGGGAGAAAAGAGCATAAATAAATAAAAATGCAAAAGAGAGGCGTCTAATTCAATCATGTGTGGGGCACACTGAACCACACCTGATTTCTGTGTCACTGTTTTTAGCAACACAATGTATACTCAAGTAATTGGGACTTAGGGGGTAGCCACATTGGAACAGCTTTAATTTTTTTTAATGGTAAAACTCAAAGTATAAACCGACGGAAGACCTCTAAAATATCACAGAACTGAATATTTATATACCTGAGAAATTAAATAGTATCCCAAGAAAGAAACACTCTCTACCCACACAAGGGATTTTCAAAATGTATAGGAAATCTGTGGTTCGGAATCATCCAATACTGTCTCTTATCTGTGTTTATATCCCATATGGTAAAAACTTGGGCACTGATTGGAAAGTAAGAAGACACAAATCATTAAAACATTACTGAAATAACTGAATATTCCCTCCAGTAGTCATGAAATGTTTCATAATCTTGTGCTACCTCGGGATTATCACCTATATTTGGGCAGTGTAAATGGGGACGAAGCTGGTAATTTGAGCTTCCTCTTATTTGAATTCTGGGAATGTATGTTGAGAGCATGTCCATTACAGAGTTCTTCGGCTTTCTTGAGTTAGTGTCTTAACTTTCAAGTCCTGTTGGCCGGCTCAGAAGTGTTTTGCATTAAACTTTACACACTACACCCTCTTCTTTAACAGTGCATTGCATTTCGAGGCGGAACCATGGCACAACACGATTTTCTGAGAAATGTGCTGTGTGCTATCAGAATTGAAAGTGACGCTGGAATCTTACACTCAGATGCGGCCTTCTAGGGAGCCTTTTCCAAAGGGGAAAACTTCTAAAACAGAGAATAGTCACTGGAGATATGGCCCAAGTGTGGGTATCTGGGACACTAATGTGTCGTGTATACCTGCAGTGCCCCAACATGGACAGCAGGGGGCGCGCCAGCGTGAAACTAACCCCCCAACAAGTGTTTCCCGGTTGGGAACACCGAGGCTTTTTCTCTTAGCCCTTGCCCCGAGTCCAGGGAGGTAGCCAGTAAGGAGTGCTGTTATCCATACATTGTAAAAGCTTCGGACAGGCGGTGAATAGCATTGCAGAAGTAACGGGAGATGACACAAAAGTCTGAACTCGTCTTTTGAAAACAAGGATGGCCAATTTTTATTTTATTTGTTTTGGTGGTCTGAGGGCTTAAAGGAGCTGGCGAGCAATTGGGGGCGGTGCTCGCCATCAGCTGTAAAGAGAACCTCTCGTAGAGCAACAAGTGGACATGAGAATCACCTGGTCATTTATTCAGCCTTTTTGCTACAGTTTAGTTTGTAGGTTACATTCTCTGTTAAATGTCAAATCAAAACCCTCCCCTCTTTCCCTGACCCCACCCCAAACCAGAAAATCACTTGATGAAAGGGGTTTCCCATTGAACTTCAGGAAATGTGGCTTCTGCAGGGGGTCTCCTGCATGTGGCTGTGTTTTGCATGTGAATGTGTGATGCATTTAACTTGCTTTATGCCAAGTCCCAAGTATTAGAACCAAATTGGAAAAATCCTTAGGGACCAGAAAGAGCTGGCTCTGAAACCACAAACACATGGATTCCAAAGTAAAATGCCCTGCCCGCACCCCCACTTCATACACATAGTCAGACACACCCCACTCCTACTGGCTGACTCCCTTTTACCTACCCCCATCCCCAAATGAAGATCTGCAGGGACCCAGCCATAAACCTCAGTACTCACCATATTGACTTCAGAAACCATATCGATGCTGGCAATGTCAATATTCATTCCCACAGCCACAGGCGGACCTGCAAACCAAGATGGCCAACCACGTGATTTCTCAGAACTTCATTCATTCTTAGCAAGAGTTGTCCCGGGTCATGGGACATTCTGCCCCAAGTTCCTCCCCACTGCTCATCCTCGAATTCTTCAAGCCCTCTGCTCCTTTTTTAAAAAGGGTGGCAGGTGCTCCTCTATGAAATGCTGTATTGCACATGCACACACATGTCCTCATGGAGGAGGGATTCCAGCTCTATCTACATATGTAGATGTCTCAGCTCAAGAACACACACAACTCACCAAAGCATAGGAACCACTCTAGCCCAAAAGAATTTAATATGTTGTGTTGAAAGCCTCTCCTCCTCATTCCACGCTCCCACCTCACCCCCTGCTTCTTTATGCAGGTTTTAACTCTTTGAGCTTCATATGACTCTGAAGCAAAATTAAACGGACACATGAGGGTATCCAAAGCTTCCTCGAGAGAGGTGTCTGATGCTTCTTGCCCCCTCCCACCCTCCCTACCCTCTCAGCTCCTCAGCCCCCCAACTCTCTTCCCACCGCCTCATGCAGGGGCTGGATCACATCCAGACACCAGTCACTTTAAGCCATAGCCAGAACTCTTCCAAAGTAGGCGGGCACAAGGGGTTAATGCCACTTCTCAACCAATTGTCTGCACATCTCGTCCTCAAACATGTTCACGACTGCCTTCATTAAGCCAGGTTCTCTGGACACACCATTAACTAAACTTAAAAGATCTGTATCTGAACGAGGCAAAGGCAGTGAAGCAAAGGATCTGTAACAGCAATCACCACTACACACGAAGAAGGTCTCACATCTAAGTGCTGGATAATAACCAATCACCTTAAGTTTGGCTCAGTTTCTCAATATGGTAACACAGAGACACATTCAATACACCACAAGCACCACGATGAGGGAGAAGGGAGGCAGCGAATGCAAAAAGCTCCAAAGACATCTTATAAAAAGACAGGCTAGAGCTGGGCTGTTTCTCATTTCCAAGGCAACCCCATTACCTCCAAAATCTGGTCTCAGACGTATGTCATAGCCTTTCAGGAGTCTGTCCACCGTCTCCTTAACCAGGGACATGTTACTAGGGTCATTGACACTAAAGAAAGAAAAGACAATAAACAGGCATCAGTCAGGCTGCAAGCACAGCGTCTTCAGCATCTATCTGATCCTCAACACGGATCCCGGCTCGCAGAGGTTTGCAGGCAGAGCCCTTCAAAGTGAGAAAGGAAAAAGGGAAATGTCGGGCACACTTACCTCTGCGCACAGACAGCGGCGATTATTAAGGGGAATGACCAAATCCCAAAGTAGCCCTTTTTCCGGACTCTCCACATCCCTTTAGTTTTTGATGGGATTGAGGGTTTCACTGAAGACAGGAGATCCAACTTAGTCTGCCCAGTGCAGTAATTCTAATGTGAGGCGCATGCGCACGGCGTACCAAAACATCAAAGGAGCAGCAGCGGCTGCCTGGGACCAAGCAGATTTTCTTGCACAGGGGGGAAAAAAAAAAAAGAAATTAAAGGAGGAAAAGGAAAACCATATACATGTATAATATATACATATTTGAATACTATAAAAAAAGTCAGCGAGGACTCAGTAAAAATCTTTGCTGTCCTGTCGTTAAGACAAAATCAACCAGAGTGGCTGGTTAAGTTTTGGTAGTTACAGGAGGCAATTTTGCACCTCGCGGGTTCTAGGGTGTGTGTGTGTGTGTGTGTGTGTGTGTGTGTGTGTGTGTGTGTGTGTGTGTGTGTGTGTGTGTCCTCTTAAATGTGCAAAACCAGATTAGAAATGTAAAGGATAGCAGGTGTGGAGTGCGAGGGGAAGATGGTGCCGGAGAGACCACTTCTGGTCTCAGCAAGCAGGCGGGGAGAGGAGTTTGAACTTTATTTCCTCAGCAAAGAGCATCCCCTGCCTAGGGCAAGCTGGGTTGTGTG